>NC_050449.1:75175608-75511323 GCF_903995425.1 Onychomys torridus | reverse complement strand
ATCAAAACATAACGAACACTGAGAGATTCTGAGTTAAAATGTCCAGCTATGCTCATCCATCTACCTTTCACTCTATTTGGAATCAGAGTAAAATTCTCATTAAACAATGTAGTGTGGCATGCATGCCAATAACTACCCACAAAAGAGCAGGGAGAAGTTAGTAGATGCAGAGGTTATTTAAAAAAATACCCATTGGAAAGGCTATGTCAGGCAGAGTAATGAACTGGGATGTGTACACCCCAGTCCATAAGGCCTGTGGATGTATTTATTGCCTGGCATAGCAAAAGATACTTTGCAGATATGAGGAAGGTTCAGATCCTGAGATGCAGAAAAGGTTCCCTGTTATGACAGTAGGCAACTCCAATCACAAGCTCTTTAGAGCTCAGAATTGTTTGATTGGTTGTTTGGTTGGTTGGCTTTTGAAACAGGATCTCAATTGTCTCAGGCTGTCCTTAGACCTCTAGGTAGTCAGAGCTAGTCTTAAAACTTGGATACTCTTTCCTCTATCCCCAAAGAGCTTGATTACCAGTGTGCACCAAACATAATTTATATATGTAAGGCAGAGCATCTAGGTTTCTCCATTGGGAGGTGATAGGTGGGAAGCAGGAGAAGAGACAAAGCAAAAGAGGATAAAGAAGACAAGGAGAGGAAGAACAGAGCACAAAGAAGAAAAGAAATACCATTGGCTTTGAAGTAAAGGAAAGGATCGCTAATGTGAACCAATGAATTCAAACAGTCTTCTGAAGTTGGATAAGGCAAGGAACATTAATCTCCCCCAGAGCCTAGAGGGGGGCATAAATACCCGGCAATACCTGATTTTAATTGGGGAAAATTGTACTGACTCCCAGACCCATCAGGTAATAAATTCTTATTGCATTTAGTATTGTGTTTGGAGCAGTTTGTCATGAAAGCGGTTCAAAACTAGTGGAAGAAGGTTGACTGGTGAAACACAGCAAAGAAAGCCGCAACCCATCATAGGCAATCACAGGACAGCAGCCAAAGAGGAAAAAGTAAGTTAAAGAGGTGCTATAGATTGGTGGTGATGCCAAACTCCATCAAGTTCCACAATGGCAGAGGGGGCACTTTTCAAATGCCAGGTCACTTGGAGGGACCCAAGTTCATTCTCACCAAAGCAGGTTGTTATAAACGCTTATGTCACCACTGAGAGGTCAAAGATAACCTCAGTCTGTTTTGACATTGTATTTGTTAGGCAATTTCTCCAGCCCCCATCTGCCTTTGCTCTGCTGTCCACCCGAGGGCCTCACTGAAGTCAAGCCAGAACTGGTATCTTGTTCTGCACCCTCAGAAACATGAGCTAACTGAAACTTTTCTTCTTCACAAAGTCATCCAGGCTTATTATTGCATTCCAGCTTTGGAAAGGAGATTAATAGAGCAATACCAGGTGTTGAAAGACAATGAGGGAGTACTCTGAAAATTCTGATAGAAAATTAATTCTTGAATTTTGTATGAAGACCAATTATCAAACAGATGTAGTTGTACAATAAGCCTCAAACTGATAAGAATTCTAACAACTTTTTTTTTTCTGAAAATGGAGCAACAAACAATGCAGTGAATTCAGGACTATCCAGACAACTGAGCAAATAAAGGCAGTCCCCAAGTGATAACTGAGCTGCAGGTTCAGGGCACTAGAACTACTCCCTGGATCTGAAGGAAGACCTCCCAAAATCAATCAGCCATATTTTGTTTGTATTGTTTTCTTTGTATCTCTTAAACACACACACACACACACACACACACACACACACACACACAGAGAAATAAAAGAAAACAAAATAAAATAAAATATGGAGTTTCTTTTGTGTTGGCCAACTACTTCTGAGCATGCAGACTGCCCTAGGGCATTGCTGACAAACCCTGTACCGTTCCACTGAGGAAAACCGATTTTCCTCTTCACTGCTCCATTTCATACAACCCTATCATCACCAAGTGGATGAACTAGCTCAGGGGCCTCCCACATTCCTTTCATTCCTAATATCTGCCATTCACTTTTATGTAGTGCCCATTATACTATTTTAACATATAAAGGTGAACATGATACTTGCTTTCCCAAAACAAAGTGGTTCCCAAAATATAACACAAAGAGAAAATTCATGTCATGGCCCCTAAGTATCTAAATCTAAATATAGCTACCAGTGGCATACAGTCCAGTTTTGTTTATTATTCTGTCTCAGTTTCTTTCAATCTCTATGTCTTTTCAGGACATCAACCTTTTCTTGGATATCTATGCTCATAATCTTTGGCCTTGAGATTTATATATTAGAGATAGTAATATGTTAAGCTCCTTCATGAGGGACCAGGCCATATCACCCTCTAAATAGAACATTATCTTTACCCTATATACCCTTGCATTACTTTATATGTTTCATAACATGTGCCTCAGTAACTGCTCTGTTGTTGTGAAGAGACTCCATGGCCATGGCAACTCTTATAGGTGAAAGCATTTAATTGGCTTTGTTTACATTTTCAGAGGTTTATTTCATTATCATCATGATGGAGAATCATGCATGGTGCTAGAAAAGTACATCCTGATGCAGAGAGAGAGAGAGAGAGAGAGAGAGAGAGAGAGAGAGAGAGAGAGAGAGACTGGGTCTGGCATGGGACACTGACACATTTCCTCCAACAAAGCCATGCCTTCTAATCCTATTAAACATTTCCACTTTCTAGTAACCAAACATTCAAATGCAGGAGGCTGTGAAGCCACCACAGCATATGACACTACCCAACATTGTGTAATTTTTTTGATTTTTTTGTATAATTGTCACTTTCTCATCAGGATATGTGGTCCATTAGAACACACATAGTGATGTTTGTTTGTCCCAAGTAAAACTTTCAGAATCAAAATGTATTTAAATAGTTCAAAATGAAATGTGCCTGTCTTTCCCTCACAATGAGAAAGTCAGTTCCATTTCTAAGGAGAAAGGGTTGGGTAGAACAAGAAGAGCAGAAGACAATGTTTTCCTCATACAAATGTGCAGCTAAAAAAATACCATTTGTTGGTGGTGCAGCAGGAAACAGCAGTAATAAATTTTACTTTTTTTTTTTTGGAGTACGGGAATTGACAAAAGAGGCCCTAAACTGAAAATAGTGATGTGGCTATGCTTGGAGCTGGCAGGGCAGGGAAAGAAGAGAGGGTTTTGTGATTTACCTCTCTATGATGGCAAGGGTTTTAATGTACATATTTGGGTTTGATGCTTTGGATACTAATTTCAGTATATGTCATTCAGAATGAGAAACACAGTACCTTATTCATTAGGTGTGGGTGATCCTGGGCTCATGTTCTCCTGTGTCTTAAGTGAATGTCTAGTTAGATGGATTTTATGAACAATTTTGGGAATTTCAAACTATTCATAGGAATGACAAAAGGTTGAGATCATAAAAGGTTAGCACTGGGGAGTGGTGTGTGCTACTGCTGATGTTCTTTCTAAATCTGTGGTGACAACAGTGTCTTGTCCTAAGGAGCAGAGGACATATTCTAAGATGGGCAGGCTGAAGGCTGTACTTGGAACAATACTATTTTCATAGTGCCTTACTATGTCGCTATTGTGCCAACCCGTATGCCACTATGCATGAGCCCTGTGTGATGGAGCACCCTACCTGTCATCCACACTTATCTCTCTATTTTCCCATATTCATATCACTAAATGAAAGGGTATTCCTACTGCTGAAACTTTGTGCTGCTTGCATCCTCTTAGAACTATCCCTTTTTCTTTTCTCATGGATCAACTTCTATTCATTCTTCCATGCCTTCATTGTAAATGTTCTCAAAGGGGTGTGAGTAAGAGCGTGCTCTCTTTAATCCTGTCGTTCCCTGCAGCTTTTACTCTCACTGTTCCCTTCCCAATGGTCTTCTAATTAGTTCAGGAATCTTTGCGTAATCTCCCTAAAATAAGCAAATAGCTCTGCGTGTGCTTTGCTTGTTCTTTCTGGGATCCTCCAACAGGCCTTGACACAGTAAGTGGTTAGAGCATTATTGATTAATCAAGACAGTTATACTTCAAGGTCACACCTTGGTCAAGATGTGCCCCAAAAGATAAGGCTTTCAGGGAGTAAAATAGAAATGTAAATACTATCTTGTTCTTTTCAAATGGACACTAGGAAACACCACGACTACAAGAAAGCATCTGGGGGATCAGAAACCTTGGAACTGATGAAAAGAAATGCATTATGACATATTTTTTGTTATTTATTATATTTGTGTTTTAATTTCACATACATCAGCCATGGGTTCCCCATCCCCTCCCCTCCATTTCCATCTCCTCCAGGGCTGAGACTCCCCTGGGGATTCATTTAAACCTGGTGGATTCAGTACAGGCAGGTCCAGTCCCCTCCTTCCAGGCTGAGCAAAGTGTCCCTGTGTAAGCCCAAGGTTCCAAACAGCCAGCTCATGCACTAAGGACAGGTCCGGGTCCCACCACCTGGATGCCTCCCAAACAGTTCAAGCTATTCAATTGTCTCACTTATCCAGAGGGCCTGATCCAGCTGGGGGCTCCACAGCTTTTGGTTCATAATTCATGTGCTTCCATTTGTTTGGCTATTTGTCCCTGTGCTTTTCCAATCTTGGTCTCAACAATTCACACTCTTACAGTCCCTCCTCTTTCTTGACATTTGGACTCCTGGAGCTCCACCTGGGGCCTGGCCGAGGATTATTGGATGAGAGTTCCAGCCTGACTGTTAGGGTGTTTGGCCATCTGATCACCAGACTAGGTCAGATCAGGCTTTCTCTCGACCATTGCCAGTAGTCCACAGAAAATGTATCATTGTGAATTTCTGGGGACCTCTCCAGCACTCTGCCTATTCCTGTTCTCATGTGGTCATCATTTATCATGATAATTGAAGACCATGATAAATGAACAGGGAATAGCATTATCACATATTTTAAATGCTAACTGATTTCAGGCAGAATCTGGAAATCACAATGGAGAATAGGCTGTCTCCACTGGTGTGCTTCCCAGTGTCATCTGTAAAGCCCCAGAATTTGGCAAAACATGAGGTAAGAGATATAGATCACAGTCTCCTGTCCCACTATATTTCAAACGTCAAGAGAAAGAATAAGAAAGGCCTCTGGTAACTGGGGGAAGTGAGCATATCTATTAGGACTGTATGTTCCAACACATAGTCAGAGAAGTAAAGATCAAGTGCAGAGAAAATGACTGACATCTCTGAGACGTCTAACACAAATTGTCTGGAAGACCCTCAGCAGCTCTGCATCAGTCTCCTACTCTAAAACTAAGAAGAGATGGGGCATGGGGGTGCTGGATCAAGGGCAGCATGATTTGATTTCTGCTATACCTCATGTCTAGGTTCAATCTTGTTAATTATTGATAATTTTGGTAAAAACCTAGGCAGAATAAACTGTTCTACTTTTGGGTCCATTTGTGTGCTGTCTATAGAACCCATCTTGAAGCTTACAGTACTATATGCATTCAAATGAATTCTATTTCTTTGCATTGAATAGGTAGCATCCTCATTTAACTTTATGTGTCTGACCTTGTATAGAAATTCTGTATTTAGTAGATTTTATGTTCACATCATTCCAAGGACATGGATTTTGTCATAAAGTTCTGTGCACTATTCATTGAAGCAGTTTCCTTTGTGCTTTTGAAAGATAAGAGGGCGTGAAAAGTCTGTCTCACAACCAGGAAGTAAGTAGAAAGACTGTGCTGGGGAGCGAGAAAGAAGGTCCTACTCATGGATCAGCAGAAGCTGAAAGTGCAGGTAGCTTGAAGCAGTGCAAAGCTGAGTGAATGAGCACTCAGAGAATAGATCTAGAGGCACATTGAATTCAGGAACATAGAGATCCAAAGGGCAAGCTTATGGATCTCAGCTTGGTACAAGGAGACACAGAAGTACTTTCTCGGTAATTAGTCAAGCATGCTTATTCACATGTAGTAGGACTGGCATGTACTTATAGCTAGATCATTCTTATATCTTACTTCTTTCAACCTCAGATCAAAGGTTAATTAAATATTGTTCTGTAAGTAATGAGACTTCAGTTTCAGTCATGTGAGGTGAGTATAGTATAAACTACTGAGTCTTTTTCACCCCTCTGCCAGAGTGGACAGCTCTGTTCAAAACCTGAATGAAACATTTTTCTTTTTAAGAATGCTAACAGATTTTATGCTATGTTGAACATTCATTGACTACAAATAGCTTTTTATAACTTTAAGAATTAATCAAATTGACTTTAGCAGTGCAATATATTACAGTCTCAAATGAAGCATATGTGTTTTCTATTATGTATAAACCCAATACCAAAAGTTCATGTCCATAGCAAACCACAGAAAGTATTTTTTTAAAATTTTCTATGAGGATTTTTCAAATAGCCAAGCAAGACAAGGCCTTCCTATAGTATGGCTGAGAGATTGATTTATATATTAGGTTAAAGAAAGACCATATTGACCTCTCTTACAGAAACTGTCAGAATAAAGCAAAGTCCACATGAATTCAAGTGATTATTCTGCAACAGTAGCAGAGCAACTCAGATAAAGCCAGGAATAGCTAGGGAACATTTCCAAAGAAGAGAATTAAAGCCCTGAAGAGTGAAAAAGAGGTTGTTGGTTAGAGTGGGGTGGGGCCTAGAAAATCTAACTGGATGGATATTAACATGAAAATTTTAGATTAAACATCTCAATTTTAACATCTCAACAGAGTCTATATTGCAAATTACATTCAGCTGTAAGAAGCTGTGACTGGATCTAGATAAAAACAGTTATTCTATTTTTAATTTAACCAGGTTAGACCTGGACTGTTTTAGAATACAGGAAAAACATAGTCAGTTCCTTTCTCCTTAGTGTATAGAAGTATTTTTCAATTGATGAGATCAGTAGAGACCTAGCTCATGAAATTTCAGAGTACAATAAGTACTCTGTTAGGGTGTGGAATAGAGGATATTCATGTAACTTATTGGTCAAGAATTTTTCTCCATTATGCTTGTGGACTGTGAACTTAAGTGAAACTGAATTAAAAATAAGGAATGATTTGTTTCATAGAGAAAAATGCCCAAACAGGGGAGCATTCAGGCTAGTACTGAGAAAGCAGCTCTAATTTTATTATTATTATTCTCTCATACAATTCATCCCCACTGCAGTTTCCCCTCCCTCAATTCCTCCCAGCTTCTTCTCCCCACCTCACCTCTTCCCCAGATCTACTTCTCCTCAGCTTCTCTTCAGAAAATAACATGTCCTCAGCTTCTCTTCAGAAAATAACAGGTTTCCCAGAGATATCAACCAAACATGGCTAAACAAGTTACAATAAGACTAGATACAATCTTCATACTAGGCTTGGGTGAGGCAGCCCAGGAGGAGGAAAAGGGTTCCAAGAGCAGGCAAAAGAGTCAGAGACACCCCTACTCCTGTTGTTAGTAGTCCCACAAAACAACAAGCTAACAATCATAACCATCATATTTGCAAAGGACCTATCACAGAACCACACTGGCTTATGATTGCTACTTCAGTCTCTGAACACACTAGGAGTCCTACTTAGGTGATGCTGTGGGCCGTGGTCTTCTACTGTCCTTGACCCTTCTTGCTCCTACTATTTTTCCTCCCTCTCTTCTGCCAAGTTCCATGAGCTTCTGTCTTAAAAGTGATGTGTTTGTGTGTTAAGTTCACTGGGGGTGTAGTTGTGATTGTTAGTGTTAATTGAATCACCTAGGAGATGGGGTTCCCCATCAAGATGGATTCTGCTTTGAAACAGAACCTAAAATATACCATTTTTTTCTTTAAGTTGCTTTGTTAGAGTATTTTATCACAGCAACAGAGAAGCAAGTGATGTACAAGTACTTTATAAACACTAGTCATAGTCCATAAGGAAAAATATTTCAACGTTCACAAGACAGGGAAGGAAACGTCTCAAGCCCTAGATGACAACCAGCAGTCAGGTGCATACGGGATAATGAAGTGAATGAGAGCTATGATAGGTGATGACTTCCGGTCATGAGGGCAGAAGAATTAGACATGAAGAACATGCAGTTTGGGGTTAACTGTGTTTGTCAGCCTTACATTAGTGAATGGAAGAGAAGCATACATATTTTACATTCTGATGAGCTTGGGTTGTGCGGTCTGAAAACATTTGATGTCTTGAAGAAACCCCTTCTTTGGGGTTTGAACATTGCAGCTGCAAGTATTAGATTCCATAGCATTTATTTGTCAGGAGAGACATTTGTTTGTTGGCTATTTTTAAGGGTGTTAACTTAGGACGATATCAAAAGAGTCTACCTACATGTTTGCAGTAGTTATAGGTCATATGTAAAAACTTTATGGTATTATCTACTTTGTGTAATTTTTTTATGTTTTCCTATCCAAGCACTTTGAGAATTATATGGGGACAGAATTGATGCCTCTCTCCTTGAATATTTAACAGAGAGGATGTTTAACATTTCTTCATGTGAAAATGGTTACCTCCCTCTCATTCCAGTCATTCACCCTTCCTCCCACAAGTCCCTTTTCTTTGTTTTGTTTTATGATTGACTTATTTTAATTGAGATGACCTAGGTGACCATGAGTTTGGAACTACTCAGTGAAGACAATGACTATCCCCTAAAATCTATTAGTAGTCAATAGTTCACCACGGGGAGGGAGTGTACCAAGAGTTGCTTCCTGATGTATGATTGACTGATGACAGACAGTCTTGTACAGACCTAGTGTAGGCAACAGCAGCTACTGTGGTTTCATGTTTGCAGTAGCTATGCTATGTCTTAAAGACAGAAAATTGTAGCCCTTTCCCCTATCTTCATGTTCATTCAGACTTTCTTTTTGGAGGATTCTTCATGAACTTTAGAAGGCAAGATATAAATCTCTTTTTTATGGCTAAGCACTTCCCAGTCGTTATTTCTTAACACCTTAAGCAGTCTATGCATTCACTACCATTCAATATCCATGGTCAGGTGCTGACAAGATGTTATTAGTTTTAAAGCTCACTGTTTATGAAAATGGTTTTCAGACAAAATTCTGGGTGTTCAAACTCAGCAAATAGAAATTGTCCAATATTAAAGCAAACAATATTACCTTGTAAAATTTTAATGGGGAAGTGTTCTAACATGGGATACAAAGATTATCCCCAGAGTGATGTTGACTCTTAGAGGTAGATTTTTGTACGTGCTGTGAGGATAAAGTATCTCCACAGGAAGGACACCTCAGTGCTCACACAGTCTTCCTGAGCTCACCTTGCAAATTCTGACACCTTAGTGCAAAATGATACACTGACAAATGAAGGAATACACAATTCTACCAGAATGACACTCTGTTTTCAGTAATTTGGATGCCTTGTTCCAGCGATGACTTCATATACAAAAACAAGATAGATTGTTAATTAAGACTTCTCACAGAAACCTCTTAATTTTTCAAAAGCATATTCTCAAAATGCTTAGGGTCTCTTCTTACCCAAACACAGCTGTCCCTCCATCTTTGGAGTGCATTTGGTTCTTAATGGGTTTCTCTAGTTTAAAATGATACTTTTTTTTACAAACCCAAGAAATTATTATTATTTTGTAAATAACAAGACTGATAAGCTTTTAAAGTATCCAGAGCCAGTGGTCTGACCTTAAATCTAGAGATAAAAATTTTGCTATCTGTTATGTATTTAACTATGCATGTCACATATTCTTATTACATAGCAAAGCCTGTGACTAAAGTATGTCCTATGTTTTTAGTATTCTATTTTTACTAACACATGAAAATGGCATCTGGCTTTGGTAGTGTTAAATGATTATTATTTAAAGAAATAAGCACAGTTAAATGCACAAGAAATGACAAGAAGAAACAAAGTAACAATTGTCATTGTTACATTATTTACTCAACTTTCAAGATATGTATCTCAGCTTGCTTTTAATATTAGTAAAAAAAAAAAATGAAAGTACAAGTGTTTTATTCCACACACATCACACTGAGCTCTGAAAGAAAACAAAAGCAGTTTTCTCTCTGTGATCAGAGCTCTCCTGATCTTGAGGCTTTTGTTTTCTGTGGGTTTTGGTGCTAATTTTGAGACTGATCAACGCTGCATATGCTACTGAGAATGAGGCAGAGGAAGAAGGGGGGAAGAGTCAGAAAGCATCTTTAACATTTTTTAAGCACCCATCCTGCACAAAGACACAATCAACTGACAGTTCTCCAACCTCTACCCAAGGGCTTGAGAAACCAGAGGCACCAGGTAAGTGGGAAAGCGAGGGGGAAAGACAACAGAAATCATCAAGAGAACATCAGGAGGAAATAGAAAGGAGGAAAGACAGATGAAGGAGCCACCTCCTCTGCCCATTTCCCAGTGTGTCTCCATACATAGAAGGTTATAAATATGAGAAGAGTTGGAAAATTAGGGGACTCCACTCCTAGGTTTCATTTGATACTTAAGTTCCATGCAATCTAAATCAAAACCCAAAGGCTTGGATAATGACATAGCTTACAGGAATAGAAAACAGCACATTCAAAATTCACAAGAAGCCACAGAATTCAAAGAAATCTCAAGAAAGCTAAACAAAGCTGGGCACATTACACTTTTTATTTTCAAAATACATTATCAGACCGTACTAATTAAGAGGATAGGTCAGGCATGAAGAGCAATACAAAGACCAGTGGAGCAGACCTAGGAGCCCCAAAATAAATCCATGCAAGTCAAGCTTAAATATCTCAGTAGCAAAAAAGATGACAACAAAATAGAAATAGTTTAGTTACAAGATAGAAAAAGAACCCGAGTAGGCCTTTTTTCTGGAGAAAGTGTATAAATCATAAATTTGCCCCAACATCACTAATTATGAAGGGAAGCAAATGATTAAACACACACTGAGCATTCACCTCATATCTGTTAGAATGTCTGTTACTGAAAGGTAAGTGATTACCAGTAGCGAAGATAGTATGGTAAAAAAAAAGAATCCCTGTTATGCAATAGAGAGCTGTTTCTTACAGTTGTGGTTGTGAGCCTGTCCTTTAACAGCTGAGCCATCTCTGGAGCCTGTGAAATTTTTTCAAAATACATTAAAACCAGAGCTATTGGGACTGATAGTCTCGGCTTTGATTTCAGATGGATCTGGAATCAACTAAGAGATAAGCCTCTGGGCAGATCCATGATGGGTAACCTAGGCTAAGGTTAGCCTCCAAGAACATCTGTGAAGGCTTTTCTTGGTTAGATTAGCTGAAGTGGAGAGACACAACTTGAATGTGCAATGTGCATGGTTTTTCAGGAGCAGCACAGAGAGAAGGTCAGAATGAATCGGCTTTTGCTTTTTTATCTGTCTGCCTTCCTGTCTTGCTAGTGAGTTTCTGCACCCTGCATGCAAGTTCATCTACTCCATTGCTGTGACGACAGCCTGCTGTTACATTTCTTCACTGATATCCAAGCCCAGCTTCTTTGGGCCTCCTTTGCTTTCAGGCCCTGATGAAAAAGAATGACCACGCCTTGCTTACTTATCACCTAAACCCGTCACATCAAAGAATAGTGAACAATACTAGAATCAAATTATACTTCTAATTCATTGCTGTGTTAGCAAAATGCCGAGAACTTTGACCACAATGGTACTGAATCCACTAACATCTAAACAAAGAGTGCACATTAGCTTCACAGTCATGTATAATGAGGGTCACTCTCAAATTGCTCTTGGTAGGAACTGTGACTCATAGATAAAAGATATAGAATAGTGAACTCTCCCACATCACAGACACAGACTACTTTTCTAATGTCATGTACCTCATATTCTGTGTTGCAAATGGTGCTTTCTGGTTTCACTTACAAAGAGACTTAGTCAAGATCAGAGGTCAGGTACAAGTGAATGAAAGCCACTGATGGAAATACTAAATTCTCTGATCCTTGTTAGAGTCTATATCAAGCCCATTGTAGTGACTTTTTAAGCCACCCACAGCTCATTTGTGTGTTCCTCACAGCCCATCCTTGAGTTCAAGACATCTTTGAGCTATTGTTTTCTTTATGTTGAGCTACAGAGCACACACTCTATCAAAGATTTAAAATGCCTGACATTTCTGGAAGAAAAGAAAAAGAAAAACAAAAGTGAAAGGCAGCACTCTTTCTGCTGATCTTCTTCGTCAATATTCTGCCTGGTGAGGGCAGAAAACTTAGTAAATAAATCAGAACGGTCTACTCCCACTAGATTAAGGAACATAGCTCTTTGGCCTTACTCCCTCCAGCCTTCAAGCCTCATATGGATTTCTAGATGAAAAATGAATGTTCCAGATAAACACAGAGATAATTGTGACTCTTAATTTTATATTTTTGGGATAGTTTGTTGATCAACATGTGAAAACTTCCCCTTCTTTTCATCATTTACATCGTGTGTTTACCAGGTGAGAGTCAAAAGCTGATGAACGGTGTCCAAAACTCCACTGGGCCATGTCAGCTTCAACTCCACACTTTATTCACTACTGCCTATCAGTTTCTGTTCCACTCACAGCTCTCTTCAGGTGATGTCCCCTATACTTGCTGAGTGAAAGTTAAAAGTTGGTGAATACTGACAAGAAAAAATCCTTTAAAGACACTAAACTCCTTTCCCTAGTGATCTAGCCCATACCATCATCTAATCACAATATTTGAGAAGGGTAAGTTAAAATATTCAGAAAATTATCACAATAATTTTGTAGAATGTGTTCTAGTTCACTTTTAATTATTCTCAGTTCCTGGATTTATCTACCTATGCTCCATTTCTCACAGGTTCATTTCTGATGTTTTCCTTGGGGTTGACATTATGTGTTCTTCATATTTGGATTAACTTTAAGTGTCTAGGGAGTTCTCAAAGCATCCTTCTGTACAGAACTTACTAGTGCCTCGCTATTTTGTACCCAAGGTCTTAATCCTGTTTCTTTTGGCTAGCATGATGACATCTTTTTAGTGAGCTCAGGAGATGGAGTAAACAACACATCTGCATGAAAGAATATTCCATCCTGTGTGGTAGATATTCAAAGTGGCCAATCTCTAATTCTCTTCACATCTCATTTTCACTTCAGCTCTACTTCTCCTTTTAGCTAACTTTGCAGACTTCATTGGCACAGGGCATTATGAGGACCCTGGTGGTCTAAATAGAGACTTTGTCAAAGCAAACATTGTTTCTTACTGTCAACATCCAATGTTTTGATAGTGGAAGTGTTACTTATGTGTTAGCCAAATCTCCCTTCAAGATCATGTGTAGTGGCTCAGCTAGCTCAGGTGTTAACTTTGACTCTGAGACTATTACTACAGATGAATGAATCTGTCTTATCAATATTGCATTATTAACCTAGGTCCCCACATCCTGTCACTCTTTAATTTTGGGGTACAGCTCAACACCTCTACAATGATATAACTCTTAAGTGCATTTCCATTTTTGCAAGCCTCCCAGGCTCTACCTCCATTGTATGGCAGACATAGCAGCTCCTGCCCCAGCCCAAGCCTATTTCCCTCCATCCTTCTGACAATACTCAGACAAAAGCTTCATACTAACTTCTCTACTGGGCCTAGACATAGACAATCATAATCATGTCTTTCAATTTGTTGTTAATTTGGACTCCAAGGCCATGTTTCTGAAACAACCATTCTAGCAGGCCATGGCATCTTAGGTAAATTCATAAGTCAATGTCAAACAATGGATTAAGCATTACTGCAAACATGAGCAACAAATTTTGATAAGCAAACATGCTTAGAAAACATCTGTGTTTACATGCCTTAAATACTATTGAGACTCCAACAGAATATGTAATCAGTTGCACAGTGCCATGGATATTGCAGTTACTCAGATATATTATTGCATTGTAAAGAGTTTCAATATGCAAACTCTTAAAACATAAAACCCTCAGTTTCTCATAAACATATGTCAAGTAGAAAATGTCTAACACCTTGGGAGAGAAATGCTAGAAGCAACAGCAGTCGAGATTCTTACTAGTATGGATAGTGCATAACCTTTCTTTTTAAAAAAAACAAGAACATTGAAAGAATATAGATAAGTTATTATTCATACTATATTTTAAAAATATATCTGCATTTGAAGAAAAAATAAGAACTTATGTATAAGATATTTTCAAAGTAAGCTTTAGTGCACTTTGTTATATAAATTTAAAAATTAGGACATACGTAGTTTTGTTATGCCATCACATCCAGAGAGCTAAAGCCCCTTCTAATTATGACTATGAATGACTTGTCTTCTTCAGTTTCCCTATCTGTAAAATGGAGATAACAGTATTTACCTTCCTCAGAAGGCACTAATATGATGAATTTCCTAATGTGGATAATGAACTTTGAAGATGAACACCTTCACATAAATGTTAAGTTTTATTATTGTGCATAAATTTATGAGTTGCCTCAGATGCACAATTCCAAAGAATACATTAAAGAGAAATTTCTTTTTTTTAGTATAACTGAAGAGGTATTTATTTATTTTTAAAGACTTTTTAAAAATGTATTTCACATACTCTCCACATATCCCCTTCTCATCCCTCCTCCTGCTCCCCCCTACAGCCTTCTCTCACCACAACCCACCCCTTATCTCCTCCTCTGAAAGGGTAAGGCCTCCCATGGGGAGTCAGCAAAGCTTGGTACATTCAGTTAAGACAGGACCAAGCCCCTCCCTCCTGCATCAAGGCTGAGCATGCCACCACAGGTAATGGACTCCAAAAAACCAGCTCATGCACCGGGGATAGATTCTGATCCCACTACCAGAAGTCCCTCAAACAGACTAAGCTACATGACTATCTCCCCTATGCAGAGGGCCTAGTCTGGTACCATGCAGGCTCCACAGCTGTTGGTCTAAATTTCATGAGTTCCCAGGACCTCGGTTGTCTCTGTCTATTTCCCCATCATGATCTTGACCCTTGCTTGCTCATATACTCCCTCTTCCCTCTTTTCAACTGGACTCCCAGAGCTTGGCCTGGTGCTTGGCTGTGGATCTCTGCATCTGCTTCTATCAGTTACTGAATGAAGGCTCTATGATGACAGTTAGGGTATTATTCACTAATCTGATTACTGGGGTAGGCCAGTTCATGTATCCTCTCCACTGGTAGTCTAAGCTGGGGTCATTCTTGCGGATTCCCATGAGTTTCCCTAGCACCAGGTTTCTCCCTGACCCCATAATATCTCCTCTATCAAGGTATCTCTTTCAATGTTCTTCCACTCCTTTCCTCCTCCAGTTCAACCACCCATTCCCTCATGTTCTCATCCCACCTCCCCTCCCCTCTATTGCCCCCATCTCTCCCAGTTTATTCCAAAGATCTCATCAATTTCCCTTTCCTAGGGCAATCATGCATCTCTCTTAAAGTCCTCCTTGTTAGCTAGCTTCTCTGGAGCTGTGGGTTGTAGTCTGGTTATTGTTTGCTTCACATTTAGTATCCACTTATGAGGGAGTACATACCATGTTTGTCTTTATGAGTCTGGGTTACCTCATTCAGGATGATATTTTCATTATGAATATTCTTTGGGTTGTATACCAGAATTAAATATGCAGATAAAGTAAGATACCTCTAAGCACCAAACACAGACAAGATTGATTTTGTTCAGATTTTCTTTGTATGTAGATTGGTAGATATTACAATTAGACAAAGAATTAAAGAGGCATAAATTAAATTAGAAATTATGAGGTATTTTGCTTTCAAAGCTTTGCCCATTTTTATTGCAATTCTCAATTATCTGAGGTTAATAAAACCACCTGTTTTCAATTACTTTATGACTATACAAATTTATTGGAGAGCACTGGGATTTTACTTGCAATCATCAACAGTAAAATTTTGTCCAAAAGTACTTATAATACTCTTGATCATTAAATGTTGCCTTCATGGTCAGAAGGTATAACTTCTTTTAATATACAACCGCCTCAGGAAAAATAAATTACATTACTACCAAGAAGGCTGTGTTGGAAGTCTCTTGAGTTCATTATCAGAGTAACTCTTTTGTTTTTTTCTGCCTTTGTATTATAATAAGGTATTTCAAGGACAGTATGCATTTTCACTTAACTTGTGACATGTGACATTTATTCCCAGTTAAGCTATCTGTCTGGAGTGCTCACTAGTTTTCCTTGGCTATACCCACAAATCCACAAGGACAGGGGCTTAGAAAAACAGAGCACAACCCAATATGAATGTCAATAGCAAGGTGATTCTACCATCTGTGTTATTCTACCATCTCAGTGTTAGGTTTGGGGCTTGGCTTTCATCTGTCAGAGGAACTTTAAAAAGTCTCAAATGTACAAAGATTAGTCTGCTTTGAGGTTTTATTTTTAGCTCCTTTCATGGAAAGTATCTAGCAGTGGGGTAGGTTGACCAAGTACAGGGAAGAAAGGAGTCACACCATTGCCTCTTATGCTAAATCCATTTTATTGTGTTTTTGCTTTTTGTTTGTTTCTGTTTGTTTTGGTTTTATTTTCTTTTTGTCAATCAATTGTCATCACTTACAAGCAATCTTTTCTAAGAAGGATGTTCAGACTAGCCATCATGTGTCTGAACAACCATGAAAAATGATGCTTTCCATCTTAAAAGTAGCATTAGTTTGTTTTAAGTGTAAGTGCTGCCAGCCAGCACCAGAGACAAAGCCATTTGCTGAAATGAGGCTTTACTGTGAGGAAAGTTAATGCAAATGAAGGGATGAACAAAATCCCTGCTAGCTGGAAGAATCCAGTTTACATTGCATAGTTGTTCTTTTTTTTTTTCAAAAGTTCAAATGAAGCAAACAAACACAAAAGTTTGTTTTATGCTAAGTGCAATAATAATTTAGCTGGGGGAAACCGTCACTATGCTTTCTGAGAGAAGCTTCAACAGCCAAGTCTCCTTATTCATCTGACTCATGTTATTACATCAAGCATATTCTGTATACCACATATGTACTCCACCAGGGATACAAAGAAGGCAATAAAATCACTTTTATAAAGACAGTTTATTTTGTATTTATTTTTGAACTACTCAGATAGTTCATGAGTAGAAAGAAAAACTGAGTCTGTCTATACTTCTAGTGGTCCCATGTTTCAACAGGATGAATGATCTTAGAGAACATAGAGGAGACAGAAAAAGAAGGGGAGATAAAATGGGTGAGAGATGCAAAAATGAAGGATGGAGTTTGTGAGGGAGTGAGAGAGGGGAAAGAGGAAGGAGCAAAGGAGAGAAAGAAGAAGTCAACTTTTCTCAGTACCCAGAGTAAAATTTCACCATTAGCAGCAACAACAAAGGGTGTCGCCTTATTTAGGGTTGCTGTGAAGAGACACCAAAACCATGGCAACTCTTATAAAGGAAAACATTTAATTGTGGTGACTCACTTACAGTTCAGAGGTTTAGTCCATTATCTCCATGGTGGGGAACATGGTGGCTGGGAGTATGGTGGCATACAAACAGACATGGCACTGGAGAGGGAGCTTAGAGTTCTTAATCTTGATGCACAGGCAACAGGAAGTTGTCTGTCTCACTGGGTGTGGCTTGAATATACACAGACCTCCAAGCTCACCTTCACAGTGACACACTTCCTCCAATAAGGCCACACCTACTCTAATAAGGCCACACCTCCTACTAGTGCCAGTCCTTTGGATAACATTTTCTTTCAAACCACCACAGTAATTTAGATACTAATACTGATCCCTACTGGCTGTCAGTTGGGAGATACTTCTGAACTGCCATGTCTGCCTGAAATTGCAGCTTCAAGGAGTCCAACTGATAAGACTCTAATTCTAATAAAGAAAAAATACATCTAGTTTTGGAATAGATCATTTAACATACAAAGATATTTTCTTATGCGGACAATTCATTTACATTGAGAAAATGAAAACAGATTTAAATCAGTCATATGTTTTCTTTAACTTAAGAGGATAAATGCAAATCTTATTTTCCTAATTGCATTATACTTACAGATAAATGTAGCTCTCACCACTCATAAAAGATACTTCTCTTTGCAGCCAATGGAGACTATTTCACTAAAAACAGGTCAAAATATAGAGATCAACTAATTGTGGGGATACCCCATCCTAATATATCTACAGCACAACTCCTGCATCTAAGGCTCAGGGAACATCTTGAGAAGAACACTATGTATTTCAGGTCAATGTCACCTGTATTTCCCAACATGAAATTAATATACATTAATTCCACTCCTCCTAATAAATGTCTTTTGGCCCCACAGACCCTTCCAATTCTACTTCCTTGCATGTTTTCTTTTTAGAATTGGCATGTTGCCTCAGGCTGTTGTCTCTGCTGCTGACCAAATCATAGTTGTGCCTTCTGCACGTGGGCTTTTACTGAGTACTCCAGGGAACTGTCCTTAGCAAAGTCACCAGCTTTTGTCATTTGCCCATCCCCAGGAAAATTGGAGTTTAGAGTTGTGTATTGCCCAATTGTCTAGACTGACACAGATAAAAGTTTAAGTATGTCTTAAGTAGGACTAAAAGAATGAATTTGCTTAGCATTCACTAAACTTTATTCATAAGAAGGAAATATACTTCTACATTCCAAGTATATTAGAGCTAGAATATACAAAATTACTCTAGATCTGTGGATTAAAATATTTTACCAACCTGACTCTTGAGATGCCTAAAAGAAAAGCAAGCAATATAATAATAAACTCAGAATTATAATAATAAACTAGGTATAAGAGTTGTACCTTCTTTTTAGGAAGATGTCACTAATTAAGTCATATTATTGAAAACCCAGCCAAGCAAACTGTGCAAAATTATTATAGTTAAAGCTTATCATATGGGTGGAATGGAAAAACCAGTCTTCGGTAATGAGGACAGAAACTCCACTTTGTGAAACTTACATAACCCAGATGTGCCTGGCATTGTGAACAGCTTGCTTCTCTTCCTTTGCACTTTGCACTTCAAAACAGCCTCTAAATGAGAGCCAATCCAATGTGCATGAAAAGGCAGTTACGTTCCTGAATGAGAGATTCCATAAGAACAGGAGCAAAAGGATTCTCATTAATTCTCCCACAGCCCAAGTTACGAATTCTTTGTTTTCCTTGTATGTTTCCCAGGAGGTGCCTGGCCATCTCATTTCAAAATGCTTTGCTGGTTCCTCTCTCTTGTTCTACTTTATCAACAAAAGCCCTGCAGCAGCCCCACAGTGACCTTTGATCTCTTATTGCTCAGGAAAGCCATGCTGAAGAGCCACTGCCCTTCATAAGCAGCTCTTCAAGATATGTAAGTGACAATGTACTACTTAGAAAATTAAGTTACCCATTATCTCACACTGTCTTAATAGTCTTTGTTAGATTTTTAACATTTTAAGCATATGAGGGTGAGTTTTTTCTTCAAGTAACGATTTAATGAAAAGATTTCTACTGGTGGGTGCCATGAAAAGGTTTTGCACCCAAAGCGTAGCATAGGTGGGGTAGTCTAGAGCAAACCACCACCCACTGGTTACAGTGTACAGATTTTTACTAAGTTGTAAAGAAGATGTCGCATTTAATTCTGTTTCAAACAGTAGCTAACGAACTAAGAGAATAACAGAGCCAATGGAGGGTATTTATTGGTGATGACACAGACTCCACAGAAAGGCATCAGTGTGCTGGTGTGCTCTTTCTTCTATCTTGGCAGACATGGCCGTGCGTAAATGAAGCATAAAGGTATAAAGTATCTGTGGCAGATTCAGACATTGGGGATGTTCCAGAGCACTTACAGATGGCTGTGGAGTTAGGATGTGCAGGAAAAAAGAGGCAGGGATCCAATTCTGGCCAGAAACAGTCTTCTTAATGCAGATACAGCAGGAAGTTTAAATGAGGAATTGTGCCTGTTACTTAGGTTAGCTCCCATATTGACCATTACCCTTTTTGGTGCTATGCCAAAGAACTTAAATCTGAGTCCTGGGTAGAAGTGTTTTATAAGGAAGAACTGGAAGAACTACTAGTTCCTGTGAAGGACATGTTGGGAAGGGTTCAATAGGCATTCTTTCCACTGCTATTAAGAATGCAGAATTAATTGCTTCAGATCCTAGAGAACTCCTCAAAGCCAAAGCATCAGTTTGATACTTAGAAGGCTTTAGGGTAGAGCAGTAGAGTTCTCCAGGGTGGGGGCATACTGCCAGGGATAGAGACACATCATCGAGGACAGCAAAACCTGGAAAAGTGGATTAGTGCAGTGCTCTGGGAAAGTCAACATTGTTTTCTAGGCCCTGGAAACCTATTAAAGTATTCATGTGCCCTAGAATTGTGAGAGATGTTGAAATATGGAATAAAATAGAGGTTTAATATAAGTAAAGCTCCAAAAAAGTAAAGGACCACAGGATGGATGTGAATGGATATATGATATACAATAGATAATTATATACATGAATATATATAAAATGGATGATAGATACATAAGTACACAAATAATATGTAGATAGGCAGAGAGGTAGATAGATAGATAGATAGATAGATAATAAGCTAGAATAAAGGATCACTAACTTGTAGTCATCTTAACAGGAGGCATGTCTAGGAAGAGGCCAGGACCAGAAGGAAGAACCAAAGCAGAAAACATTGTATTAGCTGACTTTGTACTAGCAGAAAAAGAAAAATGTAGTGAATTATGATAATCACTATACAATGATCCTAAAGTTGGACTCAAGTTAGATAGCCTGACATTGTTGCTTATATGTGACAGAATAAAATATAAAGGGGGTATTTGGGATACAGAAATGTGATATACTAGACTACTATACACTTGAAAAATCTTGAATTTTTACAAATGTTGACATATTTATTTCACATACAACTAGTTTG
This sequence comes from Onychomys torridus, assembly GCF_903995425.1. Lineage (NCBI taxonomy): Eukaryota > Metazoa > Chordata > Mammalia > Rodentia > Cricetidae > Onychomys > Onychomys torridus. The sequence continues at coordinate 75,490,671 of NC_050449.1, read as the reverse complement.
GTATATATTCATGCATATATATTTATTATAATTTTTTATTTTTAAGAATCTCTCTCTATATAAAGAATTCCTTATATACATATGTATGTATACATATGTATATATATATGTATATATAATTCTATTTTCCATATATACACATTTATGTGGAATTAAATATCCTATTTACCCTCATGCCCCTAATATAACTCCCTTTAAATTATTCATTCTAACATATCCTCCTCCTAACGACATGTCTGCTTTATTTACTTTTTGATAACTTACTAACTCTAATTAGCACTGCTCATATGTATGTAGGTAATGAAGAGTATTGGGGTCTAACACCCTATAGTCTTTTCCCAGAGTCCCAGAAGAGACACAACCAGCAGTGGATTAATTAATCTGAGGGATATTGGAATAAGTCTATATACATGAAACTTTTTAGTCCATTCACTTTATTCTTCTGAGTCAGTTCTCTCTCTACATAGCTTCTTTTCTGCTCTCCTACTTAGCTCCTTTCTTGCCTGGCTCTCGACAATTTTCTGCTGTTATCTCTAAGTTCTATCTCAGTTCTCCCATCTAGTTCTTTCCCATCTAGTTCTTCCTCATCTTCTTCTTTCCCATCTTCAAACTCGTTCTTCTAGTTCTCAATGTAGTCCTGCTCAAGTCTCTGAGGTTTACAGTTATATACCCATGCAATAGCAATGCTCTGGCTAAGACAAGGTCACCAGGCTTGAATTCCCTCAGGGTCCAAAGGAGGGGTGACAAGATCCACACAAAGCACAGTAATTGTCAGCTATCAAAGCAACTCAAAAGGGATGTCACTATAATGGGGAAAGAAATCAACCAAATGCTAAATTCAGTTAGTAGGGAAATTATGTGCTCAAACTATATTCTTAGAAGTGGTTAGGTTGGCCGGCAGTGGTGGTGCACACCTTTAATCCCAGCCATCGGGAAGCAGAGCCAGGTGGAACTTTGTGAGTTTAAGGCCAGCCTGGGCTACCAAGTGAGTCTCAGGAAAGGCTCAAAGCAACACAGAGAAACCCTGTCCTGAAAAAGAAGAAGAAGAAGAAGAAGAAGAAGAAGAAGAAGAAGAAGAAGAAGAAGAAGAAGAAGGAGAAGAAGGAGAAGAAGGAGAAGAAGGAGAAGAAGGAGAAGAAGGAGAAGAAGGAGAAGAAGGAGGAGAAGGAGGAGAAGGAGGAGAAGGAGGAGAAGGAGGAGAAGGAGGAGAAGGAGGAGAAGGAGGAGAAGGAGGAGAAGGAGGAGAAGGAGGAGAAGAAGGAGAAGAAAAGGAGAAGAAGGAGAAGAAGGAGAAGAAGAAGAAGGAGAAGAAGGAGAAGAAGGAGAAGAAGAAGTGGTTAGGTAAAGCATTATGAGTCTATAAATGACAAGTGAAAATAAAACTGCTTTATTTTCCTTTAGCCCCTTATCTGTCCAAGCTATCTCTGCTGCCATTTTCTGGCAGGGCAAGGGAGTGCACTCGGTAGCTAGGCAACCTGAGTCACAGCTTGACTTACCTGGTAAGTAAAAACCCTTTAGTTCTGAGTTAAGTGATCTAGAGCAGAGATAGCATTTGGAAGAAAGAAGGTTAAGCTTAATTAGCACACCTTCCAGGCCTTCTCAAATAGTCTGCATGCTTAAGTCTGTTCTAGAAAGTCTGGGGAGTATCTCAGATCAGATATTTTCATTTGAAGAAGGTCCTGGCTAGATGTTGCTAATGACAATAATTATAGGTCTGAAATTAGGGGTCTGGCTATGTGACTGCTGTTAGCACAGTTGGGAGAAGGTTATCTAAACATCCCAATAGTAGCAGGGAAATTGTGCCCAATGAATGATCAAACACACTGTTCTTAGAAAAAGAATGGAATGGAAGAGTTACAGTAGCTCACAAGAAATTCATTGCAGGAGATGGCTAATTTTCAAAAGCCAATAGTACCAAGACTTCCTTGAGTCTTGGCTCTATCCTCTGGAAATGCCCTTCACTTCTTCCAGGTATAGCTTTGTCATAGCTGAATTCTTACTTCATATTTCTTGGCCCAGAGCATATAGATACAGGGTCATTCATTGGATCATGAAGCCTACCTGGCCAACATCATCAAAAAAGGATGATTGTCCCTCTCCCACCAGCTATTAATGCTAGTATCCCCTCTGTAAGCCTCATACTCTAACCAGTTTGATCAATGATGCATTTCTCTACTGAGTGGTGCCCACAGCAAACAGAAGTATCTCTGACCAAATTTGAGAGCACCCCAACTCTATAGTTATAAACATAAATGTCAGAAATACATTTAGTAAAATAACAATACCAAGTTCTACCGAGTGCCTGTGACCTTCCAGTCTGTGTGTCTATGGTCTTTACTGCCTCTTGAATTTAGACTGCCTTGGATCCTCAGCTTCCACTGAAAAGACTGTGAGATGTGGAGCTCCTGGATTGCTTGTGGGCTTTACCATGCTCACAATCAAGAATTGTGATTTTAACAAGTAAAGGGGTGTTTCTACTTTATCATTCATCTACCTTAAATCACTTTGTTTTCTGAAATTATACTTAGTTAATTGAGACAATAATACTTTAGAAATTACACTTATTCTATTTTATATCTATGTAATTTTTCTCAAACACACATTCCTAAGAATAGAAATGACCTTTGTAGCCCATCCCAATACCATATTCTGCTGGAACAAATCCCATCTGTAAGTCCCATTGTTAAATGAATTGCCCATTCTCAGAAATTCTGGCTGTCTGCCATTCACTTTGCATGCTTCTTGCCTTCTTGCCTGTGTATTCTTTTTTTAAATATTGTTTTGATGAAACCTTTTAAATGTTTCAATTTTCTGATATAACTTCTTCCTTTCCCTTCATTCTTTCATAGTTTTCATTTTCTCATTACTACCTATATATTTTTCACAATTTAATGTCTTTATGATTTTTATGCATTTCACACTTACCATTATGTGAATGTGAGAGAATGGCTATGGAAAGATGATTAAGAATGCATTATTTCTGCTGGGCGGTGGTGGTGTACGCCTTTAATCCCAGCACTCGGGAGGCAGAGGCAAGCGGATCTCTGTGAGTTTGAGGCCAGCCTGGTCTATAAAGAGAGATCCGGGACAGGCACCAAAACTACACAGAGAAACCCTGTCTTGAAAAACAAAACATAAAAAAAAATGCATTATTTCGACTTGGCTTGGGTGGGCAAAAATCAGCCATGAGTCACCCAGTGACATCAGATCTGCCATATGGTGGTATGGGTGAGGGAGATGTCCTCACACACACACCCTGCCCCTTGCTACCTGTGATGGCTGGGTTAGCTGGCCTTGAGGGCATGAGAACAGAAGAGCCAGTCCTGCCCCTCACCAACTGCAGCACTTGGGAGAACCAGCCCTGCACCTTGCCTGATAAAAAAGTAGAACTGGCCCTGGTGGTATGGGTGAGTCAGCTTGGAAAGAATGAGAGGAGGAGAACTGGTCCCCCCCCCTGCTGCCTGCTTCACTGGGTGAGCTAGCTGGAGCAGTGCTGGGGAGGTCACTCAGCTGGTGATGATGAGGGAAAGCTGGTGAGCTGACCAACCCAGCTACCAACCAGGCCCAGAACTGGGGCTATGAGTTAGCTCATCCCAACACTGACCTCATCTATGAACTGCTGGAACATGAGAAGGGGCCAGACCTGTAGATCCAAAGCTGCAGGATCTCCCTGAAACAATGCAACACCAGGATAAGAGGAGTCCCAACGAGAACACAGTATTGATAGTGTGGTAGACACCAAAGGCCTTGAATCAAATCAATGACTCATTGCAATGAACACTGACCAGTAAAGATGTATGGAGTAAAGAGACCAGACACTCACCAGACCACACTACAACTTCCATTCTGAGATTTTTGGGTTTTTGTTGTTGTTTTTGCTTTTGCATTTTGATTTTCTTTTTTCAATTTATTATATTTGTGTTTTAATTTTATATATCAGTCATGAGTTCCCCTGTCCTCCCCCTCCCATCCGCATCCCTACCTCCCCCCAGCCCCTCCCCTCCATTCCCATCTCCTCCAGGACCAAGACTCCCCTGGGGATTCAATTCAACCTGGTGGATTGATTTTCTTTTAAATTTTATTTTATTTTATTTTGGGTAGAGGGTTTCAAGGGCAGAGGGTGGATATGAAGGGACAAGGAGATGAATGGGATCAGGATCTGTGATGTGAAATACACAAAGAATCAATAAAAATAATAAGTGAAAAAAAGAATGCATTATTTCTTAAGTACAGATGACAATAAATGATGTAAAAAGAGAACTTAGGTGCTCTGGGATGTTCTGTATGTCAAATGTGTTGTTCTGATTGGTTAATAAATAAAACACTGATTGGCCAGTAGCCAGGCCGAAAGTATAGGTGGGACAAACAGAGAAGAGAATTCTGGGAAGTGAAAGGCTGAGGTGGAGAGATACTGCCAGCTGCCTCCATGACAAATGATATATAAGGTACCAGTAAGACATGAGCCACATGGCAACTTATAGATGAATAGAAATGGGTTAATTTAAGATAGAAGAACTAGACAGCAAGAAGCCTGCCATGGCCATACAGCTTGTAAGCAATATAAGTCTCTGTGTGTTTACTTGGTTGGGTCTGAGCGTCTATGGGACTGGCAGGTAAGAGAGATTTGTCCTGACTGTGGGCCAGGCAGGAAAACTCTAACCACAAAGAGAATGTTCTAGCTATACTTAGGAACATGAGAAAATAGGAACACAAATAGATCAATAGTTAAATAATAGTTAACAGTAAATCCCCATTCTATATTCTATTGAAACTGTTTTGTGGTGTCTGTGCAGGTGTGTGTGTGTGTGTGTGTGTGTGTGTGTGTGTGTGTGTGTGTTTACATGCATGTGGCCTTTCATGCACATTTGTGGGTACTTGTGTACAGAACACAGAGGTCCTTATTGTATGTCTCTTCTCAAATGCTCCTCATCTTTCAGTTCTCTAACTTAACCTACAGTTTATGGACGGGCTAAATCGGCTGGCTTTAATTTGTAGCATTTTTAACCATCTAAAACTGTCAACACAAAGATTCATATTGAAAAGTATAAAAATAATTATTGTATAAATATTTATTTATATTAACAATTTTAATTGTTTATCTGTGTGTATAATAACATTTCATTTATTAGGATTATGTGAGAGCGACTCACTGCTGTCCCTGTCTGAGACTGCTGAGTTTTGTTATGTCTGCTACCCTCTACTCTACATACAGAATAATCAGTCACAGGTAACAGTGAGCTGGTGCAGAAGGCTATACATGCCAAGTGGGCTAAATGATGTGATGACATAAAGCCTGCATGAAATCTATAACCAAGCAAGAAGCTAAGTATCTAATGAGGAGAGTTACTTATCCAAATGTTCTAGGAGCCCATAAGTCCCCTTAGATCATCATCTGAAGTGTTGAACAAAAGATGAACTGGCCTGTAAAAAAAAAATCAGATGGCTGTAAAACACAGATGGAGAATTGAGACAGAAGTAAGAAATATTTTCAGTGATGTCTCTTTGGGGACATTTCTGGACTTCCTGAGCTTCACAAGTAGACAGTCTTCCATTTGAAAATGTTGGTAGACTGCCACCCCCCTTGGCTGAGGTTGTTGCTGGCTCTAACAAGAAAGGGCTTTTAGATCAGCACAAGCACACTAGGAAGTCTTTGAAACCAGCAAAAAGGAAGTAAGACAACATGTCCCATCAGATCGGGTTGGCCCTTTACTTCTCTGTGTCCTATCATGAGATTCTGAACTCCCCAGACAAAGCCTGCACAAACAGCTTTTGATGAACTCATTGCTGAACTAGATACAGTAAGTGAAAAGTCATAGACAGACAGGATGGGAATAATTCAGCTACTGAGAGACAACGTGACTGTGGACATCGACTCCTCAAGGAGACAAGCAGACACAGGAGGAGTAGAGAGAGGATTGATATTCATTCCAACTTTTGCCTGCCTCGTTTTACAATTTACACAGTAGATCAGTATCATCCATGAAGCTCCACAAAGCGTTTTTGGTTCATGATTTCTGTCAAGTTTATCTTAGCTCTATTAGAATGTCTATATTTTACATGTAGTTTTGAGTGTTGTAATATTATGGGAGTGGAATCAGTTAATATTCAGTGCTACTCAATTTCATCGAGGTGGCTCTTCTGGGGATGTGGAAATTTTATACAAGTTATGAACATTTGGTATAGTACTTTTGGTGCACTGTGGCTTCACCATGTTAAAACCACTTCCTATCTAAACAAAGAAATCTTTCTACAGTTTGCTTTGTCCCACTGGAAAACAAAAAAAGGATAACTAGTCAAGTCACAGTGAGGTGTCAGGGGTATTTTAGGTTTCAGAACACGTATACCAACAGGTATTTGGTGGATACATAGTGGAAATGTGTTACTTCTTAAGGAAGTCTGCAACAGCTGCCCTATGACATTTCTTTTTTAATTTCATTGACCAGAATTAGTTACATAGTCAATAAGACTATAAAAAAGAAACAGAAAAGTTTGTGTTGGAGCATCAAGAAATGCTCAGAGCACAAGACAAAATTGAAAGAAGGAAAGAGGGACTCTTGCTACATGTATTTCACATGCACAGACTATCAATAAATGTAATATATTACAGTACAAATAAACCATGGCCATGATTTCTCTTCTCTAGAATATTGCTAAATCTCTTTAATATTAATAATGGAAGTTTGAGTTTCAATGAGTTCTCTTCCTCCTTTTGCATGCTTGTACTCTGCACACTTCTCTGTCTCCACGCCATGCTGGAAGTCATAGCCTTGGTGTTAATGCTTCCTCCAGATTCATGTTAAAATCTTAAACTCTGGTGATATGACCCTAGGCAGGGCCTGTGGTGATATGTTGTATACCCCAATAAAGCTTGCCAGAGTATCAGAGGACAGAGCCAGCCGCTAGATTAGACATAAGAGGCCAGACAGTGGTGGTACACATCCTTAAGCCTATCACTCAGGCGGTAGAGATCCATCTGGATCTCTGTGAGTTCAAGGCCACATCAGAAACAGAGCCAGACAGTGATGGCACATAACTTTAATGCCAGTACTGGGAAGCATGGATGCCTTTAATCCCAGGAAGTAAGGGCAGGGCAGAGAAAGGTATATACAGTGTGAGGAAACAGTAACTAAAACAGTTCAGCTGAAACACTTTTGGGTGAAGACTCAGAGGATTTCAAATCAGAGGATGTGTGCAGTTGGTGAGGTAAGAGGTGGTGACTGTGGCTTGCTCTGCTTCTCTGATCTTTCAGCTTTCACCCTGATATCAGGCTCCAGGTTTCTATTAAAAGACAATTTAAGATTCGAACAACATGTGCCTTTTAGGAGTGATTAGGTTAAAAAAAAATAAGAGACATTATGGACTAGTTAGTGCTTAGTGTCCCTATGAGAAAGTAGAGACCCCCCCACTCCTTCCTAAATTAGAGATTACCGAGGGAAGACAGGCATCTGTAAGAAACAGTTCTCACTGGATACTCAATTTACTAACACTGTGATCCTGGACTCCTCAGCCTCCATACCTATAAGAAATGTATTCTGATGTTTGTAAGTTATACTGCCCATGATATCTAATTACAGCTACTCACATTGACTGCTGTAGCGGTTAACTCTGTGTGACCCAGGTTCTCTACCAGTGTTGATTGAGAAGCTAGTAGGGAGCTTTGTTTCCATATGTGCAGCTCAGTAGCATTCACTATTCACAGATGCTAAAAGCATGATTCCTGCACTGCTCCACTTTGTGAGAATACAACCTCAGAGTCACAACATTTCTGATACCCTTTGAAAGCAGCGAGCCTAGAAATAATTTCTGGGGGTAGAGATTTTGAAGTGTCCTCTGCCTCTAAGGCGATAAACAATTGGCTTGTTGAATATTACCTAATCATCCAGAAGTCTTTATCAATTAGTTCCATAAGGGAACTGGGTCTGTAATTGTCTTTCTTTTGGGGCAGTATCTTCATGTCATTTGGGTATCAGGGTAAATATGCCTCATAAAAGGAATTGACTAGTGTTCCTCCTGTTTCCATATTGTGGAATAATTTGAGGAGCATTAGCATTAATTCCTCTTTGAAAGTCTGGTAGAAGTCTGTACTAAAACCATTCAGCCCTGAGCTTTTTATGCTTCTATTCCACTAGGGGCTATAGGTCTATTTACATTGATTATCTGATCTTTATTTAACTTTAGTAAGTGGTATATATTGAGAAAATTATCCATTTCTGTAGATTTCTCACCAAATTACCAGCTTTTAAATATGCTTTTGTTATTTAGATAAAACATGAAATTAGAGGTAAGTTATGAATCAAATCCCTAATAGCTATGAGAAAAACTATCAAAGATAAATACTACTGACTTCTATTTTTCAGTTCTTGAGAAATTCAAACTCAAATGACAAGTAACTTCTTGTGGTTTGATGAGAGCCCTACCGCCCACCCTCCTCTGTAGGCTCATGCATTTCAATCTCGCTCCCCAGTTCGTGGATCTATTTGGGAAGGATTAGGTGTGGCCTGTTGGCAGAGTTGTTACCCGGACTGGTCTTTGAGGTTTCTATCTGCCTGCTGCTCACATAGGATTCATACAAATAGATGGACAAAAAGTCTGGAAGTTTTGGTAAAAGTGGTGATTGACTTTAAACCTTTGAAGCCCTTGTCTACTGCTCCAGCACCATGCCCCCCTGCCTCCTGCCATACTCCCTGCCAAGATGGTTATGGACTCGAACCCACTGGAACCATGAACCCTGAAGTTAAGTGCTTTCCTGAGTTAACCTCACTATAGTGCTTTGTCATAGCAATAGAAATAACTAAGACAATTCAACTATTTTATCTGGACTAAGCATGCCCACAAATTAACCATATGGTAACTGCAATGATACAAAACATATGAAAGGTTAAAATCAGGCATCGCATTTCCTGAAACTACCAGGCTTTTCAGGCATCTAATTTTTTGTATCCTATATTATAATTAGAAATTGGATTTTTCTGAAATAATAAGAAAATTATTTGTCCCTTCTTGCTTATAAGAGGCCACTGGAACAACATTAGTGCTTTACAATTGACAGAAGCAGCAGTTGTTGTAAAATGAGATTTTGATTTTTTAACAAAGAAGTGAACAGAACTGTTCAATTCTCAAAAGGTTTTCAAAGCATTTGTTGATTTATATTGGCTTAATAAAATTCCATCTTTTAGAGATAGGTGTTGATATATTAGAAAATCCATGTTAGTTCTCTGCCTATGTATACTTATTAAAGGCATATAGACTGTATTTGAATTATTAATTCTCTGAAATTATAAGTGTATTTTAATATCACTATGACTTGGAGTTTTTATAATTGGATAGATTTTAATGTTTTAAACTGGAGATAATTTTTACTTTAAGTTTTTTTCTTTCTTCTTAAGTTTTTATTTTATGTGTATGAGTGAGTATCATGCCTGGATGTACTTCTAGGTACTACATATGCACCTGTTTCCCATTAAGGCCAGAAAACAGTGTTGAGTCTTCTGGAACTGGAGCTATGATGATTGTGATGATTGTAAGATGCCATGTGTGGTCTGGAAATCAAACTCATATCCTCTAGAAGAGCATCAAGTACTCGCCCACTGAGCCATCTCCCTAGCCCCTGTTTTAAGATTCTTAAAATTTTGCCTTACACTCTTTCCAGTTTATATGGTATTCAAAATAACTAGAACAATAGTGGGCCTAATCTTCACTAAAGTCACAGAAGTATTAGAGTCTCACAAAAGCAAAAGTCAATTATTAATGTGATTGATTGGTTACGACAGAGCAATTTAGCTAAAAAAGACGAGCATTCTACTGTTCAAGAACTTTCAAAAGAAAATCCCAAGCATACAAGTTATAATCAATGTCAAGATTATCCTGTTCTGTTAATTTTCTGTAACATTCACAGAAGAGTTGAGAAATATAATTAACAACAACAAAAAAAATTGCATAATAGTGCCACTGTCTTGATAATTGCCAGCAATCTTTAGTTAAGACTGCCACTAAGTATAACAGAGGCATGTCAGTCATTGTCACTTTGGGGCATGGTCCCACATAGTTACATCAACACAGAGAGTGAGACGGCTTCTTGTCCTTGATGTTTAGAGGTAGGATAAAGAACTGGAAGTGGAAGAGTTTATATTTAAAGCGAGAAGATTATTTCAAATTCCACTAAACCTTACAAATAAAATATTATTGAGTCTGTAGTTTCCATTTGGAATTGCTTGCCACACTCTGATAAGAGGGGAGCTCATTGGGGCACTCTATCAAATATTCATTTGCTCGATGTAATGTAGCTTAAAGAGAGTATACAAACTACAAAAAAAACTTGGGCTTAATTTCTAAAGAAGCATTCTAACTAAGGAAGGAAGGAAGGTGTAATAAATGTGAGAAGAGGACCGTTAGGATAACAAAATTGAAGATGAGCCTGTGAAATAATTTTCAAACCTAAATTCTGCAATCTAAATACAAGTTATAAAGGAACAAGCCATAAAGCAATCAATCAAACAATCTCTTTAAACAGAGAAGTAGCTCTTTTCTCTCCTCTCCATCTTTGGTAGGCTTTTCTTCCTCTCTTTTTCCTATTTTATATTGACGTTGTTTTTCTTGTTTTCTCTCAGAAGTTCTTATCTTTACATCATTTAGCAGCTCACTAATTCATTGCTATCATGGCTTTCAAAATAATAATAATAATAATAATAATAATAATAATAATAATAATAGTAAAAAATGTGAGCTAAACATTTTTTTTTATTTTTTCTTTTCAAAGTTAGCCTGTATCAGGTATTTTGTTATGGTAATGAAAAACTGACTCTGACAGAAACTTGGTTCTGGTTTCCTTGTCTATGAATCAAGAAGTAGAGGCAACATTTGAACTGGAAAACTGGCAGAAATTTGAAGAATTTGGAGGACTAGGCATGAAAAGCCTACAAAAAAGCCAACAGTAATTCCTCTATTAGGAATAGACTCAGTGGAGATTCTGGTGAGGGCTCAAAAACAAGACAAGAGAAGGCATGAACAACTTAGGAGTTGGCCATCAGTTGTGAACAGATTACTTATATAAATATAGACAGTAAAAGTCATGGTGTTAGGATCTCAGATAGAAATGATGCTATTGGAAATTAAACTAAAGGAAAAAATAGCATGGTGGCAGAGGACTATCTGTATTGTGTCCTAAGGCTTTATAGATGGTCAAACAAAAATTATGGAATAATTTATCTGGCAGAAGAGATTTCAAAACAACAAAGTATTATGGCTATGAAATGAGTACTACTGACCAGGAAGTTTGCTTAAGGGTTGGAGTTCTGGCAAGGATTTTTTGGTGGCAGGATGCTTTGTGAAACTATGAGAAGAGAGCCAACACAGAGACCTTAAAAAAAATCAAAGTGACCAGCAGTGTGTCATTCCAGGCTTGGAAGCCACAGACACCAGCATGTATCATGTGGAAGCTACTGTGTGGGCTGTGACCAGCAAAGCTCAGAGGTCAGGCTGTGCAAGGCCAGGGAGACAAAACCTAAGATATTGAGCTTGAAGCTTATGGACTTAACATCTCTCCTGCTGAATTTCTACAGGAGCCTCTTCCTTCAATCTATCTGACTCTCCACTTCACAAATATACTGTCTTTTAAAACCAAGATTTGGTTATTGGAAATGGATAAACTTCAGTGAGTTCCAAGACTCCTTTTGTCTGTGCTTTACTAATTTCTTTCTATGGGTGTGATTTCGTTTTGTTTTCTTGCAACAAGGTGTCAGAGTCTCTAATCCCAGGCTTGCCTAGAATTCACTCTGTGTCCCAGGTGGCTTCAAACTGATAACCACACTACTTCAGCATCCTAAATGTTGGGATTCCAGATACAAGCTGTCACTTTCAGCTTGTATATAGATATTTTATTAGGTACTTGGTATCATTTTGTAGTATCTTTGTAGAGATAAAGTAGAAAACACCAATTCCATAATGTTAAATAAGTCTTTGTACCCCAGCATAAAACAGAGCTGTGAACAAGTGCAGAACATGGTGTTCAAATTGAGACTTCTTCACATGCTCAACACAGCAAGATGCTAGAGTTCCTGGTGTGTCCTGGAAAACCTGGTGTAACTATGATTACTGTCTCTCTGAAGTCCAGAATCAGTCATGTTGTGTCTGAGGACATTCTTGGTTCATTATCTATAAAGCACATTGGTCTCATTTTCCCTAAACATTTCCATTCTAAGGCTATTTCCTATAGTTACTTCCAAATATCTTACTCCCTGGCCATGTCTTTTGTCTCTATTTTTAGTACCATTCACTTAATTTCCCAGTTTTATTTTATTATTATTATACACTTGACACCCAACTCAAACAAGTTCCTTGAAGACAAGATTTTTCATGTGAGAATGTAATTTTACCATGTGTCTTTGGCACATAGTAGATGTCCATTCAGTGTTTGCTGAATCAGTTATAAAGGAAAATAATAGTTTTTCCTTAAAACTTCTGCCTCTTGGTGTGGGCCTTAGAAGTATTATTTTACACAATTTTCAGAAGCATAGTGAAGAATAGACCTTGACAAAGCATTCTTTCCCCTCTTTACAATATGATAAAGGAATGTCTTGGGTATTGCACACTTTGTGGTAGCTTTTCTCCAAAGGCTTGTAGTCATTTTAGTTAAAGATGACTTCACAGATACTTGTCTGGCCTGATAAGAGCTCTGCAAGAGAACAAACAAAATTCTGCCAAGAAATAGAGCCACAGGAATCAAGTGCTAGGGATTTAATTGGTTACTGTTGTTTCAAGGTTAAACAGCAGACTGATGAAAAAAATATAGAATTATGGAACTTCAAAGAGTTTTGAAGAAACTTCAGAGGTCATTGATCTCCTCTTGTTTTTGAAATCCCAGTATTTTGTCTACTTTTTCAGGATTCTGGCTTATGCCAAAGACCAGCTGAGACATCCAGCCTTGTGGTGGATTCAACAACTGGGTTCTTAGAACTTTTGTTGGCAGCCATTGTTGGACTAGCAGGAATGAACACACACACACACACACACACACACACACACACACACACACACACACACACACCATATTCATTCTGTAAGTTCTGTTCCTCTAGAGAACCATGACAAATACAATGGGAAAGAAAGTTGTTTTCTTTATTAGAAGATAAATATATTGTATAGCTATAGCAACCAAAGCAACCAAATTATGGTAAATAAATATGTGAAAGGAACAAAAATGCTCATCATGCATGGGAATTTTCAAGGAGATAAAAATAAGCAATAAAGGAATGATTTGACACCCATCTGATCCTCCATATCACATGAGCTTTCTGTGGAATAGGCAGTTAATATGGAGTTTCTAAACGTTCCATACAGCTGGAAATTAAGAAAACAATATTGATCATCCTGGAAAATGTACAGAAGCTAACTTTCTGTCTACTGAGCTAACATCCAACTCTGACTGGTTGCTACCAGGATTTCCGAAACCTGAAAGTTAGTTTTATATCAGACCCAGAGTTCAACAAGTAATCCATCCAAACTAGAAATGTCTATTTTTCCATTTTAGGATGACACTGAAAGGATAGTAGATTCTTTCAGCACAGATAAAAAGAAGGCTTTTAGGTCTAATGTCCCCATAGACATAATAATTACTCTCTTTATCAAATCCTTTTACAATCCCTTTGTCTTTCTATCCTTTCACATTATCCATCTTGTCTTTAGTATTTAAACACCACTGTTTGACAAATCTGTTGTGTCATTCTTTCCGAAAGACCGGAGAGCTTATTTCAATGGTCATGTTTAAAATCTCCATCCTTTTCAAAGGTTATTGTACTCATCTAGTTAAAGTATATTATATATTGAAGATACACTATACTACACCCATGTGACACTTATTTAGGACTATCTGAATCTTTTCCTGTACTACTTAATAGCTCATGGCACAGAATGTATTTATTGATTGATCAGGTTTGCTTATTTTTCTTTTGCAATGTGTTTCTTCTCTGTGCCCCACCTCTACTGAGATTTGAGTTTCACGGTGTAGAGGATATTTGTTTTTCTCACTGGTGAGCTGTGTTAGAATGTGTTCTGGCTCATGGTTCTTTCTATTCAATAGCTTAGAGGAAATAAATGGAAAGGCAGAATGGCTGTATAACAGTGTATTTTTTTTTCATAAGATCTTAGCTGTCCCAATAAACATTTCAAGAGAATATGTGACTGCCTCACATTTGAAATCTCACCATCAATCAATCCTGTCTTCCTAAGGGTATGAATATTTTCAAAAGAGTCTCTGGAATTATATATTTTGTCAAGATTCAAAAATGCCACTGTATCTAAACAAAGCAGAATTTACTCTCTCCATAATGTTCTCTAAACCTAACTAAGAATCTGTTTTTGCAGCTAGTTCTGCTAAAATAGCACTTTGGCACTTAGATGTTTCCAGGGATCCAAGCTCCCTAAGCCTATTGAACATCATGATTTCTAGGAGTGTATCTGTTTCCTTGGCAGCTTCAAACCATCCCAGGTAGTTTCTGCCAACAATGTGATTTAGGATGGAAGGCTTTAGATAATACTATGTAAGACTGATATTTAGAGGAATAAGAGACTAAGATCAAATAGGGAGCATGTATCATACATATATGACGAAGGCTAATAAGTAGCCCTGTTCACTAAGCCTTGGCCAAGCTTCCCTTTTGACACTACTCTGTGTATACTCAAATATTACTGGAGTGAGAAACAGGAGAAGCCAGAGACTTCATATCTTTTTTTCCCTGTATCCTACCCTGTGTGTCTCTTTGTTGGTTTTCTGGCTAATTATGCTTTGTATATTTTCTTTGCAATAAATTTTAACATTAAGTACTTTCTGTATTTCATTTATCAGTATTGTATTTATATTATTTCCACCCTACCATTCCCTCCCTCCAACTCCTATGTCCTCAACTCCCTCTCAAGTTCATAACTTTTTTCTTTAATTATTGTTATATAATTCCTTCTTTAAGTATTGGTGCGTACACTCACACATATTCATAAATGTGCACATATGTAGATTTAAATACAACCTACTGACTCCATTAATTATTGATCAGTATTAATGAGGTGATCAACTCATTAACATTGATAAAGTGTTGATCACATGTGTATATGTTTAGAGTGAATCAGTAGGGATTCTCCCTAGAGAAGCTGATTTCCTCCCTCTCAGCAGCCACTAATTGCAAAGAATGTTCTTCATATAGGGTTAAGGCCTTGTGAGATTTTCCCCACCCAGATTTGGATGTTGACTGATATTGTCATTGTACAGATCTTGTTTAGGCAATCATTTTTAATTTTGATTTTTGGTAAATGACATACACATATTATTGTCATAGGATGATATTGTATTGCGTGCATAGTGTGGAATGATGCAAAGTAATTAATACATATCACTTAAATACTTCTCTTTTTTTGTTGTTTCTGAAACGTGGTACCAACTAACAAGTATCTGCTCCTTCTCTCCACCACTAGCATTTCCATGGTTAAAAACATTCTATGCTCTTCTGTTATTAGATCATATGTTTTGGAATATACATTAAGTCATGAGATATAGGATCCTTCTGTTCATGGCTTATTTTACTTGGCATAATGACTTCTCAGTTCACATGTATAACAAATGATATGTTTTCTGCCAATTTTAAGTCTAAATTTTTTGTTTGTTTGATTTTCGAGACAGGGTTTTTCCATGTAGTTTTGGTGCCTATCCTGGAACTCACTTTGTAGACCAGGCTGGCCTTGAACTCACAGAGATCCTCCTGCCTTTGCATCCAGAGTGCTGGGGTTAAAGGAATATGCCACCACTGCCCGGTTAAATAATTTTTTTAAATCATGTACAAGGTGTGCTTTTTAAATTATTCATTGACCATTCTCTGATGGATATTTATGTTTAGTCCATAATTTTGACTTGCAAATAAAGCTGCAGTGAATAAAGGAATTCTAAACTTCAACATGATGCCTTATAGTTCTTAGAATGCACAGAAATTGGACTACTAGATCATTTGGTAAATGTAGTTTTAGAAAATAGTATTTATTATCATTCATATGGCTAATGAGTCAATCTAAAAGTCATCATGCAGTGGTTATGTCCAAGTGGTTTGAATTTTATATTTTGCTTTTAATTTTTTAAAAGATTTTAATATAATTGCATAATTTCCTACTTCTTCTTCTTCTTCCCTCCAAACCATCCCATATTCCCATCCTTGCTATCTTTCAAATCCATGGCCTCTTTTCTCATTAGATATTGAGCCTCTTCACATGTCTATATGTCTTGGGGAAAGATACCTATTCATGTCCCTGTGTATGTGTAGGTGTGGTGTGTAGGGGTGTGTGTGTGTGTGTGTGTGTGTGTGTGTGTGTGTGTGTGTGTATGCCTGTGAGTATGTCTATATATCAGACCAAGCTTGAACAGTTTTCTCCAACATTTTCCTTTTAGGTTTTACAGTTTCAAGATTTACATCTAAGTCTATAATGTATTTGAATTTATTTCTGTATAATATGAAAGACAAGTTAATTTCCTTGTTCTATGAATAGTTTACCAGTTTTTCTAATGTCCTCAATTGAAGAGCGGATCTTTTCCTCACTGTGAAATGCAGAACTTTATTGGAAAATCAATTGATTTTGAATACATAGGCCCATTAATTAGCTCACTGTTTGATTCCATGAGTCACTGGATTTATTTTTATGCCATTACTATACTGCTTTAATAATTGTAACTGTAGGAAATACAGTCTGTAATCAAATGCCTTCAGCTTTGTTATTCTGGCTAAGAGCTGAACAGGCTATTCTCATTTTGTTGTAGTTCCACATGGGTTTCAAGGTTTCTTTTTATATCTGTGTAAAAAGATGCCCTAACTTTAATGGATCTTTTTTAAAGTTTTTGAGACTTGTTTTGGGAATGTGACATATGACATATCCTAAAAAAGAAAAAAAAAAGGTTGCATGTCCTGTACCTGAAAGATATTCTTAATAACTTTTTTTGTGCATTTTTATCTATAGTGCAGATTAACTTCCATGGTTTTCCATTGGCTTTCTGTATTTGAGTGCTTTGGGGTTGAGTGATACCTACTTCATACACATTTATATTTGTTTTCTCCTGTTTTTAAATTAATCCTTCTGTCTTTTTTTATAGTTTCTGTCTTAAAGCAAAAAATAAAGCAACAACTATTAACTTTTGGTATTTTATTACTTATAAATTCTGTTTATTTGCTTGTGGAGGGGTCATTGTTCTTTGATTATTAATAATCTGTTTGACTTAACAACTTTAAAAATGTTCAAATTATACTAAATGTATTTTCTCAGTACTGCATAAAAAAACCTAGAAGTTAACAACAGTACAAACAATACAAGCAAAACATGAAACAGAAAGTATGCAACATACTCTTGAATGGCAAATGAGTCACTGAAGAAATTAAAAGGGTAATCCAAAACAAGCTCTCGAGAAAATGAAAACACAACAGTTAGGGTGTTTGGCTATCTGGATTACCAGAGTAGGCCATTTTGGGCTTTCTCTCAACCATTGCCAGTAGCCTATTGTGGAGGTATCTTTGTGGATTTCTGGGGACCTCTCTAGCACTTCGCTTCTTCCTATTCCCATGGGGTCGTCATTTATCATGGTCTCTTTTTCCTTGTTCTCCCTTTCTGTTCTTGATCCAGCTGGGATCTCCTGCTCCCCTAAGCTCTCTTTCCTGCGATCCTTGCCCTTCATTACCGCCCCCCCCCCACACATCCAGTTTGCTCATGTAGATCTCATCTATTTCTCTGTCATTGGGGGATCCCTCTGTCTTTCTTAGGGTCCTGTTTTCTAGGTAGCCTCCCTGGAGTTGTGAGTAGCAGTCTAGTCATCCTTTGTTTTACATCTAGTATGTTCCGATGAGTGAGTACATACCATGTTTGTCTTTCTGAGTCTGGGTTACCTCACTCAGGATGATTTTGTTCTAGATCCATACATTTGCCTGCAAACCTCATCCAATGATGTCACTCTCATCCAATGACTGATGGAAGCAGATGCAGAGATCCACACCAGGCCCCAGGTGGAGCTCCAGGAGTCCAGTTGGTGAGAAAGAGGAGGAATTGTATGACTGAGCATTGTTGAGACCATGATTGGAAAAAGCACAGGGACAAATAGCCAAACTAGTGGAAACACATAAGCTATGAACCAATAGCTGAGGAGCCCCCAACTGGATCAGGCCCTCTGGATAAGTGAGACAGTTGATTAGCTTGAACTGTTTGGGAGGCACCCAGGCAGTGGGACCCAAACCTGTCCTTAGTGCCTGAGTTGGCTTTTTGGAACCTGGGGCCTATTTAGGGACACTTTGCTCAGCCTGGGTGAAGGGAGGAGGGGACTGGACCTGCCTCAACTGAATCTACCAGGTTGAGTTGAATCCCCAGGGGAGTCCTTGCCCTGGAGGAGATGGGAATGGGGATGGGCTGGGGAGAGGGGAGTGGGAGGGGGGAGGACAGGGGAATCCATATGTAGTATGTAAAATTAAATTAAATTATAAAATTAAAAAAATGCAAAAAAAAAAAAGAAAATGAAAACATAGCATTACAAGTCCTATGGGATACAACAGGTGCAGTGGCAGGTGGGGAGCTTAAAACAGCAAATACAAACCTAAAAATAAAAAGGTTTACCTTGTACATGATGAGCCTCTGGGATCTCAGGAAACAACAAAACACCCTTGACAGTAGTGGAGCTAAGTAATAAAAGTCAGAGTAGAAAGAAATGAAATCAAGACTGAAAACAAACACAAACATAAATGAAACAAAAAGTTGTTTTTTTGAAAGAAAATCAAATCAAGGAAATGTTAGATAGTTGAATCACACAAAACAAGCAGGGAAAATGCAAAGCATTCTCATAGGTGAGGAAAGACTAAATGCAACGGTTAATGACAGAAACACAGACATTCATGGTCATTGAGTGCATGATGTCTTCTACAGGCTCATGTCTAAGGACCTGGATTCTAGGTGATATTTCAAACTTGAATGATTGAAATGGGTCACTGGGGGCAAATCCTGAAGGCAATATCTTCTGGTTCAGGTTGAGCTGCCTGCTGTCATGTCCAGAGCCACCAGCTGTCATTGAGAAATTAATGTAAAGTTATTTACAACCAATTGAATCTGTATTTTTAAAAGCCTGCAATGGTGCTATCCTTCCATGGGGCTGTGGGTAGGCTTTGTGATTGTGTCGATTTACTTTTTCAGTATACAGGGGAACAAGTCTAGACACTGTAGTTTACTGTGGCACATTGAAAGACATATCATTCTACCTATATGTGGCCAATGGGTGGTTTCTGGGGTTGGGTGTGGAGGTTGGCTATCTTAGAGAACACATATTCATATTAAATGAACTTCTGTCCAGATCAGTTTTGCAGATGTGTGCACTGATACTTCTGATTAAGTTTCTCCTATGGTAGTAAGAAGGAACTATCTCTAAGATGGCTCTTGAGAACAATGTCTTCTTGTTCTTTTTTTTTTTTTTTTTACTATAGCTGGTCGAGCTGTGTTAGTTTTCCCCAAATTCCCACTGAAGTGACTTCAGAGTGAGCTTCCTAAGGGATGCTAGCAAAATCAAATTTCCACTTCCAATCTCCTTTCCAACTGTACGAACAGTGGACTTGTGGGAAGTCTTGTGTATTTTATCAACACAGGGAGACAAAGGAGCAGCACAGGGAGGGTAATTCTCTCAGTATTATGATGTAGCTTTTATTCAGTTCTGTGGTGTACAAGACTGTCTCAAACGTATTCCTCATATGCTGGAGTTTCTACTAAGCTGTTCTTATCTATGGATAGCTGCTTGTTGAATTTTCTGTTGGGGGAAGGAAAGCTTGGAGTCTCTCACTGCCCATTCTTGCTTGTTAGTATCACTCATAAAGTGGTTTTATTCAAAGCTCTTGCTTCTCTAGCCTTGAGTCTGTTCTTTCCCAGACTTATTCCTGTTTTTTGGTACTCTGTATAGCCTCCTTTGCCAGTTTCTTTCTTTGTGATGGAAGCTCTTATGTTGTAATTGGTAACCGCTATGCCATTTTCATTAAATCATGTCCTTGTTTCTCACTTCTTTTCATCTGGTGACTGCTCAAGCACAGTTTTCCATGCTCCATTCTTACCTACCCAAGTACATACTTGAAATGTCCTCTTCTGTGATTCATAGGATGTGGAGTCTTAAATCTCCTAAGGCCATGCCTTAAATAACATCTCGTGGTGGATTGAATAAAAATGGCCCCCTAGGCCCATAGAGAGTGACACTTTCAGGAGGTGTGGCCTTGTTGGAGTAGGTGTGTCACTAGGGGATGGGCTTTGAGGTCTCAGATACTTAAACAATGCTGTGTGCAGAAGTCTTTTCCCACTGCCTTTAGATGCAGATGCAGAATTCTCAGCTCCTCTCTCCAGTACCATAGCTGCCTGCATACTACCATACTTCCCTCCCTGATGATAATGGATTAAACCTCTAAAACTTTAAATCAGCCCCAATGAAAGGTTTTCCATTATAAGAGTTGCCATGGTCATGGTGTCTCTTCACAACTAAGATAGAAGTTGGTACCAGGGACTGGGGTATTGCAGTGATAGACCTGACCATACTTTTGTTTGGAGTAATTTGGACTTTCAGACTTTGGATTAGAAAATCAGTTGAATATTTCAAGTGGAGCTTAATGGGTGACCCTAGTTGGAACATGTAAGACAGTGATTCTGAGGGTGATTTGAATTTTGGGTGCCTGGATCAAGAGGTTTCAGAGGAGAAGAACTTTAGTAGGCAGCTTAGAGAATATTCTGTGATATTTTGGAAAAGAATGAGGCTGCTTTTTGCCCTTGTCCAAAAAGTCTACCTAAGGATAAAAGAAGGGGGTTATGGAATCTCCCTTTAAAACTAAGGAAAGCCACTAAGGCCAGGCATATCTCAGCGTGTCCCTGTATGGAGGCCTAGAGAGACCATTGTGTAAAGCTGTGAAGGTGTGAAGCCTGGATTTTGTTGGAGACCCCAAGATGTTGGACATGCCAAAGTTGTGGGATACCTGCTGAGGAAAGTTACTAATAGGGAGTGGGACCAGCTCAAGAGAACCAAATGTGTTATAGTCAACCAAGATGAAGGGAGTTGGATGTCTGAAGAGCACTTTAACATCAAACATGGAGATGCAGTGTTTGGAGTTTTTCCAGCTGGTTTTTGATCTTGCTTTGGTCAGTATTTCCTCACTACGTTCCCTTACCTTTCGTTTGGAATGGTAATGTATAACCTGTGCCATTTTTGTTAGGAGTATATGATCTGCTTTTTCATTTTTATTTTTCAAGGGATTATAGTTAAGAAATTGCATGAGTATCAGAAGAGATTCTGAACATTGGCTTTTAAAAATCTTTGAGACTGTTATGGACTTTGGGGACTTTTGAGGTTGAACTAAATACATTTTGCATTATGATATGGCTACAAGCCTATTGGGGCTAGTGAAAAGAATGTGTTGAATAAAAATGACCCCCATAGACCCATAGGGAATGGCATTATTAGGAGGTGTGGCCTTGTTGGAGTAGGTGTGGCTTTGTTGGAGGAGGTGTGTCACTAGGAAAGGTGGGTTTTGAGGTCCCCGATGCTCAAGCCATGCCCAGTGTGGCAGTGTCATCCTGATGCCTGTGGATCCAGTTGTAGAAATTTCAGCTTCTTCTCCAACACATGGCTACCTGCATGCTGCCATGCTTCCTGCAATAATGACAACTAACTAAATCTCTGAAACTGTAAGCCAGCCTCAATTACATGTTTTCCTTTGTAAGAGTTTCCGTGGTCATGGTGTCTCTTCACAGCAATAGAAACCCTAACTAAGACACGTCCTTAACCAATAGCATGCACCACACATGACTGGAAATATTTTCTTAGATCTCTACTCCCTGCTTATGTAACATCCAACTTCCAGATCTTGCTTCCTTTATCGAACAACTTTCTTTGACAATGGAATATGCTCTGCCCAGATGTTAGATAATTAATTACCTTTGAAGGAGTAGCAGAGAGTACAGGTGGGGGTTAGTATGCAAATGCCTTAAGTTGCAATCCTTGGAGTCTTAATTTGTATGCTGACTTCCAGAGTTCATCTGTGGTGTTTTGATTAATTTGTCATGGTGTTAACCTAACACCTAGAACATCCACTATCAACTCATTTGCTTCCCCTTGCTACTACCTGTCAATGCTCTAACAGTATCCTTAGATAACCTCCTGAGCAAGCTAAAATCTAAACTAAACTTGATTTTATTTATCTTATGCTGTACTCAATATTCATTCTGGGAATATAGAGAACTGTGGATTTTTCCTACTTCCTTTCTCCCTGCCTGTGAGTTTGCACATTGTAACTAGGAAGACGAATGTGATTTGGCCCTCTTCTCTTCATCATTAGCTGTCAACCTCACACAGGTAGCTATTTTTGAGTAGGAGCATTGAGGTCACCTAGTTCTAATAGATCAGCTAGTTCTAGAGTTCTGAGGCATTATACAACTTTTTCATCCCCTTCCATACCATGCTCCACAAGCATGATCTTTGTAAAAATAAATAATTAGATAATTATGGCACTTCAAATTTTAAAATGTTCAACAGATTCCTACTTTTCAGGAAGGAGATGCCAAGCATCTTCATCTGGTCTATAAAACATTATATTATCTGTCTTTACTATATAAACAAATACATTTCAATTAGAGGATTTCACATAAGAGGACAGAATTGTATTTTTTGTTCTTGTCAAAAATGAATATTTGTTTCTGTGTGGGAACCTATATGCATCTGTTCTCTGTTTGGGACAGTCTTCCTTCCCTTGACCTCATATGGTGCTGACTCAATCTCTCTCTCTCTCTCTCTCTCTCTCTCTCTCTCTCTCTCTCTCTCTCTCTCTCTCTCCCTGGTGACCCAGTGAGAATCACAA
Source organism: Onychomys torridus (assembly GCF_903995425.1). NCBI lineage: Eukaryota > Metazoa > Chordata > Mammalia > Rodentia > Cricetidae > Onychomys > Onychomys torridus. Next base: position 75,467,800 of record NC_050449.1, on the reverse strand, counting down.
CTAAGATCCTGTGAAAGCCAAACAACTACTATACTATTATACTCTGCCTCTGAAATATGTCTCCAGGCCCAGACTGTTTTCTTGCATTACATCATTTGGAGAAGGAAATTTATATATATGAGTATTGCTATAAAGTTCATTGGCTATCAATATTTCCCCACTCCTGAGTTATAGGCTCTGAAAATAATTACTGGGTTTCAGTTACTATTAAATAATCAGTATCTATCATAGAGTCTGAGGTCTAGCAAACCCTTAATGAAACTTCTTAAACAGGTAAGGAAAAATGTCTTAAAGAAGACTACACTATAAACATTTTGCTTCAAGTGACAGAAAAGAAGTACAGAATATTTTATTTTTCTTCAGTTTAGTAGTACTATATCTATGTGACCTATTTTCATACACATAAGTGTATAATTTCAAAGTGGATTAATATTAAAAGCAATCTTCGCTAATTGTTCCTTCTCCATCTAAATACCTCAGTTACACCTATCCTGCCCATCAAACATGAAACTGAGATTAACACCTTTCTTTTCTCTTTATTTAACAATCCACACAGAAGAAGTACACAAACACACACATTTGCACTCACACATGGACATAAGAGTACTCTATGATTGCATCACTTTAAAGAATGTGATCTATCAGAACCCTGTCTCTGTATTCGACTCTTCTCTCTCATTAGGAGATCCTGGGATAGCAGACAAATCTCCAATTCATTTTATTAATGGTTATAAACTTCTGTGATGCAAAGAAGCTTGATTTATTGGCTCCTTTCTCTCTTCGATGTGCGCTGACTTCACTGCCACTTCCCTTGCTTTGAACATTGCTATAATAAACCTCCTAGTAAATATATCATTTTTACTGCTGCTTTTATTTCTGCCGAGCATATTTCCAGGATTGAAATTGCTCGGTGACATGGCATGTACTTTTAATTTTGATGAATGTAGTTAGCTTGCTTTTTCCAAATTCAGTGACAAATTATATTTTCATAGAAATATACATGTGATTGCCCTTTCCTGTCAGCTGTGGGTGCTATTTCCAGTTGGCTTTTAACAGTCTACTGCATGCAATAGGATCTGTCTTCCATTTACTTTCTTATGAGTGGCTGTGAGTTTGAGTTTTATTGTATCTATCTGTCAGCTGAAATATTCTTCTGTGAGCTGTTGGAATTTTGTACAGCGTTCCATTTGTCCTCACTGATCAGCTGGTTAATATAGGGTCTTTAGTTAATTTATGTTCCTTGGAGATATTGTAGATATTTCTTTCATTTATCTATTTTTGCATTTCTTTATGTCCCTCTGTTTTTAATTTTCATAGTCTGAATTTTTAAAACATTCCAGAATATATGGTTTTAAGAGATGTATGTGTAGTGTGTACTATGTATATACATGTGAGGTGTGCGGTGTGAGGGTGTGGGGGTGTGCATGTTCATGCGTGTATGCAAGGTGTATATACATGTAGAAACCCCAGATCAGTATCAGGAGTATTTTGCCATTTTTCCCCTACCTCATTCTTTGAGACAGAGTCTCAAAGCATGGGCCTCATGGATTTGGCTAGACTGTTGTTGGCCAGCAGTCCTGATATCTGCTTGTTTTTGTCCTCACTTCAGTGCTGGGGCTACAATCACAGCAAGTGATTACATGTATGATGAACATCTGAATTCAGGTCCTCATGCCTGCATGGTAAACACTTTACATATGTGTTTGTCTTTCTTTCTTTCTTTCTTTCTTTCTTTCTTTCTTTCTTTCTTTCTTTCTTTTTGTTTCTTTCTTTCTTTCTCTCTCTCTCTCTTTCTTTCTTTCTCTCTCTCTCTTTCCTTCTTTCTTTCTTTCTCTCTCTCTCTTCCTTCCTTCCTTCCTTCCTTTTTATCTTCCTTCCTTCCTTCCTTCTTTTCTTTTTTTTCTTTTTCTTTTTCTTTTCTTTACTTTTTTGCAGCTTGACTGAAATTTAGACATATCTGGGAAGACAGAATCTCAGTTGAGAAAATGTTTCCATCAGATTGGCCTGTAGTCATAGTATGGTGAATTCTCTAGATTAATGACTGATATGGAGGGGCCCAGTTCACTGTGGGTGGTACCACCTCTGGAAAATGGTCCTAGACTGCATTTAAAAAAGGAAGTTGAGCAATCCATGAGGAGCCAGCAAGTAAGCAGCCTTCCTCCATGATTCTGCTTCTGTTTTGCTTCTAGGTTCCCACCTGGAGCTCCAGCCTGACTATTCTTCATGGTAAACTTTAAACTAAACTGAAGTAAACCCTTCTCTCCCCAAAGTGCTTTTGATCATGGCCTTCATAACAGCAAGGGAAAACAGCTTAAGACACCCAGGTTTCTTGTTTTGATGAAGAAATGTATTGTGGTGTTTGGATATATATTTTCATCCTTTAAAGTATTTTTGCATCGTTTTCATTAATTCTTTTCTCTATTAGTGATACACATGCTTTTGTCATTTACTGAGAAAGTTTCTGATTTTAGTAGTTAAAATGATTTAACACATTTTAACAACTTTGACCTACTACTCTCTTGTACTACTCATCATATTAGTTATCATCTCTTACATTTTTCTATTCTATTCCATTGATCCATTTAATTATCCATTGTAATGTAGTTGATCTACTTTTTTAAAAAAGAAGTAAGACAGTTTATTTCTTTTGCTATTTTATATATTTTGTTACATCTGGATGTTGGCTACTGTATATTGATTAACCAACATCTAATTAACAATAAATAACTCTTGATCAATTAGAATATGGTGATTATTATTTTATTTAATTCATGTACTACTTTTAGAAAATTATGTATTCTTTGTTTGCTTGTTTTTTTTCAAGACAGGAGTTTCTCTGTGTAGGTTTGGCTGTCTTAGAACATACTCTGTAGATCAGGCTGTCCTTGAACTCACAGACCCATTGCTTCTGCCTCTTGAGTGAATTATTATTCTTAAATGATAACTTTTTAATAGTGCTTGTGCTAATTTATGCCTTTTTCATCCCATCTTAATTATAAATAATAAATGTCCAAGTTAATATATTGCCACCTTAATATGTAATATATACATATATTTTAAGTATATGATTAATATGTACATTATATATGATATAACATTACCCATTAACATACATGTATTATATAATATATAACACAATAAAGTGATATACATTTATCATATAATATATAAATATTATATAGCATCATGTGTGACTATTTTTATGAAAATATATTTAAATGTGTATACACACACAAATTCTATACATACACGAAAAAAAATCCCAGCTAATTACTGCAGCTCTAAATTTGCTTTTCTTTTCTCCATTGTAAAAACATTCTTCCTTAAATAGAAATCCATGGCTATGTTAACTGACCTTTGGATAGTAACCAAAACTAGGTGTCTGCAACTGATTTTGAAGAAGAGCAACGGCTATCCTGGACTTCTTAGCCTTGCCTTGTGCTTCTCGGGGCTGTGTGGTCTTTGCATTTTCACCTGCAGTCTCCATCCCGCGGAAGAAGACAGTAAGAGCACTCTCCCCTTCCTCCTCTGATGATTGCTTGTTTCTCTGAGGAATCACACTTGCCTGCTTCAATTCTCTCTTTTCAGTAGAGATTCTTTCCACATAAAGAAATCCTTGCATTAGCTGGTTTACCTTATCCCCGAGGCTTGCCTTTCCTAACCCATTTAAGTAGCATGTTCAGATTCCATTTGGAAGCTTGGATGGGCACTCTGTATACAACTGGCTTTCATAATAACTAGAAGGAAAAGAAAGTTAAGGCTAAATCTTTTCAAAGTTTCTCCATCTCACTTGGTACACTTGTAACTCCTGCAACCGAATTGCAGTTGGGCTTTTCATTTTCTACTCTGGCTCTTTCCTTTATCCTCGGTCAGCTCTTTCAACCTCTTCTTCCTTGTTTTGTCATAGGAAGTGTTTGCTCCCAAGCGTTGGTCCCTGGAGAAATGGAGCAATTTTCATTTTGTTTTAAGCCTCTTTGTTAGTTCCACTGTTATATCTGGTTGGCTTAGAGTCCTCAATCAGTTCCTAGTTCTAATCTCAGGAGTGAAACCAAAACCTTACTACAGGCAGCATGATCCACAGCTGTTTACTCTGGTTTTCTCTTCCAGCCTTAAATGAATTACTTATCCAGTCTTTGGTTCTCAAATGTCCAGTTTTCTTACTATAGGATGATTATGCTGATCCAAATAAAAATCTCTTATTTTTGAATGAACTAGTATCTAAGTTGATCTGGCTTCTCACTGTCTATTGCTTGTATGTGACTATGCTCCCCCGCTTAACCTGAGTGTAATTCTCTATTGCACTCTAAGTAACAGTGCAATTTACCCTTAGCTCTTGAACATTTTTCCCTTATGTCCTTAGCTCTTCAAATTTTGAGAAGCTAATCAGTATCAATTAAAGATTTCCAAACATGCTCTTATTTGGTCATATCAAGGCTTGTTCACATGTTTATTCTTTCTTAGAATAGTTTTCCCACACGAAGTTGGCACTAAGTCCTAAACTTTATTGTTGCTCTGGGGATAACTTTTCTAAAAACCAACTGTAAGTTTTCCTTTCCACTTCATTTTGCCAGTTCTGTCTAACACATAGCCGAGGCAAATTAAGACCTGTATTAAGATTTTTTTCTCATCTGTTAATATGTGGAATAATTTCTCTTAGGGCTGTTTTATTACTTAAATGACACATAGTTTAATACGTATAAGAAACAACATAATGAAGAAGTCAGTAACTAATAACTAACTGATTATTTAATGGATGTAATTTTTTCTTCATTTTCAATATTTTGAACAATCTTAGTACTATGATTTGATTTCCATGATTATGTATCTTCTGTATAAGAACAGTTTTAAAATGTTCATTATATGAATAGCAGTATGTCTAGTGATAGAGAATAAAAATAGAAATTTTATTTTCACTTTGGTAATTTTAGTTTTATCATGGAAGTCTGTTGACCATATCATTGAAACCAACATAGTAAATCACATAACCTGAGTCACATTTAGCATTTAATAAATATTTCCATATGTCCCTTGTTTTGGTGTTAAGCATTATGTAATGAGCTTTCTGAAAATCACTCCCATCTTTTCAGAGTGTTATAAAATGTTTAACTCATCAATAAGTGATTTGCTTTTCAGCAGCACACAGCATTCTCTGTCATGGGTATTGCAGTGAATTGGGAAAAGGGCACTTCCACAGAGGTTATTCACTGCTATCATAAACCTTGTAGAAGCTCTGAGTACCTGTTTCCATGTTTGGGTGTACAGGGTAGGCATATCTGTACACAACAAGGATACTGCTTTCACCATGATCAGGCTTTCATAAGTAAGGGCTGTGTATAAGGAACATCACTGATTTCTTAAGTAGACAGTTTCTTAGTAGACATAGGCAATTTCTTTTCATTAAACTATCGTTATTTTATTCCTACCTTCATCCCCTCCTTCCAACATTTCCCATACCCACTCTTCACTTCCTCTCAAATTTATAGCCTCTTTTCCTCCATTATTTTTACACACACACACACACACACACACACACACACACACACACATACACACACCTCTATATGTGTGCATGCCTATAATTTATGAGTATCTATAATCTATTAGTGGTATATATGCATGCATACCTGCATGCACACATCCAATTTTCACTTGATATTGATAACCAATTAGAGAGCTAATTCCCAGGAATGAATAATTCTCCTTCTCTCAGAAGTCATTAATTTTTCTTGGTGTGGGGCCCAGTAGATATTGGTCCTGTCACTTTCCAGGTATTTGTAGACAGCCTTATTGTTGAGATTACTGTTAAGATTTCAAGAGTGTAACTTCTCTGTCATTGTCTCTTCTTGGAGATACGGTCTTTCCACCTACTTCCTTGTCCCATGTCTGTTACAACCTTTCTGCCCCTCATCCACAATATTTCTGAGCCTTAACTATTGGGGTTAGGTTGTAGTTGTATCAATTGGCAATGGACACCGCACCATTAGTTGTTCTCTGCATTTTTGACCAATTGTGGCTCTCTTAAATAGTCTCTGTCTGCTGCATAAAGAAGCTTCTTTCATAAGGGTTAGAACTGCACTTACATGTGGTAGGTTTCTGTCAACTTGACACAAACTTAGGCATATCTGGGAAGAGGGAATCATAATTGAGCAAACACCTTTATAAGGTTGCCACTAGACAAGTCTGTAATATCTTTCTTGATTGATGATGGATGTGATAAGGCCCATGTCATGGAAGCAGTGCCACCTCTAAGCAGGTGGCCCTGAAGTTGCATCAGAAAGAAAGCTAAGCAAGCCATGCTCAAATTGTTTTTGGCCACAAGGATTTATCACATAAGAGAAACATAATTAAAATAAAGAGTAAGGATTTAGAATACAGTTAAGAATTATAGTGAATACAGTGTTAACAGTAGTTTCTCTTTAAAGATCCATGACCTCACTTATCATTTGTAGTTGGCTATATTTTCAGTATTAGGCATAATTTCAATCCTGCTAAGTGGGCTTTAAATCCAATTATACAACTGTTGGTTATTGGCAAGATGTAAGTTCTGTGGTTGCTGGTCATTTTTGTGGTTTATAGGTGTGACAGCTGTGTAGGACTGCTGACTGCTTCCTTCCTTTGACTGATTGCCTAGCTCTTTCCAATACTGTGAAATATTGGTCCCTGTGGAAGAGAATTACTTGTCACATACGACTTGATTCCTTCAAGTCCTATTTCCAAAGTGTGTGGTGTGTTCCACATTTGGGTGTTACCTTCAACTTCTAGATGGTAAAAAGGGCAAAAACAATAACTCATCTATCTTGTTTTGGATTTTTAAATTCTTAATGGATGAAATATTTAATTTATATTCTTAATAAAAATAGAATCTCTGTGTTGGGGATTTAGCTCAGTGGTACAGCGCTTGCCTAGCAAGCACAAGGCCCTGGGTTCGATCCTCAGCTCAAAAAAAAAAAAAAAAAAAAAAGAATCTCTAAAATACTAGATTTACAAGTAGACAAAAATCTGGTTAACTTTAGAATCCTATAATAATTAACAGCAGAATCCATATTTCATCTTGAAATAATGCAATTAGAGAGAAAAAACTGGACCAGGCATGGTAGTGTATAATTATAACCCCAATGCAGAAAAAGGTAAAAGCAGAAAGATCAAGAGTTCGAGATCAAAGTGGGGTACATAGAAAGCTCCAGAATTTCTCAGGTCACATGCTGAAATCTCAGGGAGAGATATAGAGACAGAGACATATAGAAAGAGAAAGACAGAGGGAGAATAGGTACCATAGCAACTGAAAAACAATAGAAAAAGACCACAGATATAAAAAAAATGACAACTGAAAATAAAACAACTATATAGGAAAGTGAAGGTTCTAGAAACAAATGACTCAAATTGTTCAAAGAGTTGACATTATATAGAATTGCACTAAAGAAATTGTACTTTTCATCTGAGATGACCCGAAAGCAACAAAGTGAATAAAGATGTGAAAAATGGGGGTAAAAAGTTATGACTATAGAATCAAGTGTAAAATTCCTGTCTTGCTTTTTGATTGCTGTGATAAGATAGCATGACCAAGGTAATTTACATAAGAAAGCGTTTGTTTGGGGTATACAATTCCAGGAGGTAGCATGCAGGATCATCATGGTGGGGAGAACGGCAGCAGGCAACCAAGGTGCTGAAGCAGTAGCTGAGAGCTCACATTTTGAGATACAACCAGGAGGCAAAGAGAGCTAACTTGTATAGGTGTTTGAAACCTCAAAGCCAGACCCAAGTGACACACTTCTTCCAACAAGGTCATACCTTCCCAAACAGCTCCCACCTGAGGACTAAGTATTCAAATATATGTACCTATGGAGATCATTCTTTTTTTCAAACCATCACAATATCTAGAGGAGTAAAGAAAGCCTTGGTGGTATATGCCTGCAATTCTCTTTATTTGTGAGGTTGAGGGAAGAGAACAGGAGTTAGAAGCCATCCTGTGATATGTATTAAGCTTTAGGGAAGCTTGGGTGGGCCACCAGAACTTGTCTGAAAATAAAAGCCAGGTGGGAGTGATAATTAGGAGAAGTGAGGAGACGATAATGAATAAGAATTTTTGCATATTAGAAACCTTATATTCAAAATCAAGCAACACATTATTTAAGAATGTTAATAAGGAAAAAATTTAAGCACTATAGACAAAATAAAAAATGCTCATATGCACACACATAGAAAAACAAATACTTTAGGAAAAGATAACCAAATGTATTAGAGCTTGCTTCTGTCTCAGATGTATGTGGACATATGTGTGTGCATGCTCATTGGAGTGGTATTTATTCATGTCTATAGGTCTGTGTCACCCTTGGTATTTCCCCAAAAACAAGAGCTTGAAAAATTAACGTAACTTAATAAATGAGAATCATATAGGCAACTCATAGAGATAACCATACTAGATACGCCACGTTGTACTGGGCACACAGCCTCTAACATAGAAGTCCCAGCCTTCCTATTTGCTTTTAATATTTTACAGAGAACATTTGTTTATTTTAGCAGCTCATCTAACTCTGGACATCTGTGAATTACACTGACTTAGATACATCTGACATATTTATGTGTAAAGGAAGCATTATTCTTCTATTTCTCTAAATCTGCCTTTACAAAATATGCAGAAGCTTTGCTTTGCTTTGATGGTTGAATATCTTAGTTCATGCTTAGTTATCAATGGCTACTTGTGACATTGCAGTACTGGCTGACTGCTGCTGGGGCAACTGGACAAGCAGAATTTTATTTATGAAGAGCAACTTCAGAGTTTGCATGCTAAAAAGAGAACAGGCTTCAGTAAAATATTCCATCCAAGTTACTAGACAGATAAACAAGCAAACAATGCATCCCAGAAAGGAGATGGGGAGGGGAAGGCGGGATTCACAGTAGTAGCTACAGTGTATTTTCTGAAATGTGATGTTCTCTGCAAAAGGGAGGGGTAGGTAGAGTGGCAGAGAGGTTCAACAAATACATAAGGAAGGAAAGCAAGTAATCAAAGCTGTTTTTATGACCCAGGTGTGAGATAAACCGAACATATTTGAAAGAAACCTGTATGAACATGTCCAAACAACTAAAGAAATCCATGCTGACACAATAAAAAGAAGGTGGGCACTGACAATTTCCTGCAACGGGGAATAATAATGAATATCAGTTATAAAAACAAAACATTTGGAAACCCTGAAAATGAACAGTGACTGACACAAAAGACATCTTTCTCTGTACCTTTTCATCAATACTATATTGTACAAAAGGAATTAATGTATCATTATATTACCTCCAGAATTCCTATTGTCCAGTAATTAGCAACAATTTGACAACTTCTGTATTTTTTTCATTCAATTCAAAGCTGACAATCTAAAGCACAGTGCCTCTATTTTAACAACACACATGTGTGTTTATGGTAACCCAGTGCCAACTCATTTTTCTGTAACTGGGAAGAGCAATCAATTGTATGCAGTGGGTCAGCAGGGGATACTGACTACATGGAACATTTCACGACCTCGGTTCCTTCTCCCAAGAAACAAATTTCCAGGTCCATTAAGTGCAGAATTCTGCTACCTCCTTCATTTCATATCGAGATAACACTCTTACCATCCTTGTCATATAAAATTGGAGACCTGATGTTAGAAAACATTGTTTTCTTTAATCAAGTTAATTGTAGTAATCAATTTTTTTGTCAAGTGCACTATTTTTGAGTATTTTGATTTAGTAAGAAAAGATATACATACATATTCTAGGAACCAAACCAAAGATTTGTCATTGCTTTTAGTATTCAAATTATCTAGATTAAATGATACTTTCTACACAAGATTAAACTTAAATATTTCCTTAATATTAATTTTAATTTTTTTCTTTTCATGTAGATATCCAGAGTCTGATACAAAGATTTTTTAAAATTTTTATCTAATTTATGGAGTAGTTTTAATCAAGGAAGCTTTGAATCATTAACCAATCAAAATTGTATTGATTTCATAGGATTTAATATGCAGTAAATTCTTACTTTTTTCTTTTATGGGTTACAAATTTAATGCAAAAACTACTGTAATGAATGTACCTGTAAAAAAGAGAAATTAGCACTAAGAGCAGAATAGAAAGAGACTTGCTTCTTGCTCTCTCCAGTGCTGCATAGAACAATAAGACAATGGTACTTTGTCATAATTAAATTTTACATCCACTTCTCCCCTCACTTTTCTAAGAGCATTTTCATGTGATTATTATAGTCAGTCAGAGGTGATTGGCATTTCTATTCTTTTTAAATCTAGTAAATGACATATACTTGGAGATGTGTCACACTGCATGTAAATTTATTCAAAGCACTGATCCATTTTTTATTGATGCTTTTATTCATGGTGAAAGCAATTTCTTTGCTTCCATAGTTTAGCGCACAGATTGTGGAGCCAGGACGCCTGGTTCCAGACTGTGATTCTGTCCTCCATTTTTATGCCTCTGTCCCTTCATTTGTGAAGTGGATATGGTGATACTCCTCATTTCATAGATTGTCATGGGGGTTAAATGTGGTAATATTTAGAAGGTTTCACCTAATTTCTACTGTATCAATTACTAGTTCTTTCTTGGTTGTTTTTTTTTGTTTGTTTGTTTGTTTTTTGTTTTTTGTTTTTTTTGAGACAGGGTTTCTCTGTGTAGCTTTGCACCTTTTCCTGGAACTCACTTGGTAGCCCAGGCTGGCCTCGAACTCACAGAGATCCGCCTGGCTCTGCCTCCCCTCCTGAGTGCTGGGATTAAAGGTGTGCGCCACCACCGCCCTGCTCTAGTTCTTTCTTAAAACACATATTTATTCATGACTGACAGATATGCATTAAAGTTGACTTTAAAATCACAATAATTCAAATGATTCAAAGACGACAGGACATTGAACCCTATAAAAGACTTCCTACATAGGTATCTGCAATATGGACAAGCAGTCTTGTGACTGGAAGCATTCTCCCCCTGGATTTAACACTGCAATGGGCACTTTATTATTTCATCATCAGGCAGTTTGCTTCCGAATCCACAAACTCTCATTATGAGCTTTAAAACATTTTCATTATTAGTTTTCTGTGTGTGGGTATTTTGTCTGCATGTATGTCTGTGCATCATATATGTGCCTTGTGCCTGCAGAGACCAGACAAGGGAATTGGATCTCCTGGAATTGAAGTTATAGATGGCTGAGAGCTTTCATGTGGGTTCTGAGAATCAAAACTGGATCATTTAGAAGAGCAGCCTGTGCTCTTAACCACTGAGCCTTCCTTCCAGCACCTCATTATGAAACTTTTGATTTTATTTTTAACATCTGAGTATTATTAACATGGGAAAATATGGAGGTATGTTATTGAGAAAGTAATTTAAAAGAGCAATATTGGAGATGAACTGTGGCTGTCACACTAAACCAAATGCTGAGATAATAAAACCAACTTTCTCCCAAAAGAGGTCCCACAGGATCACAAGTCAGTCACTCCCTTAATAGCTCTTCCTGAGTACTCTCTCTCTCTCTCTCTCACACACACACACACACACACGAAGAACCTTTTATAACAACTGCTGTTGGATAAAGGGACGAGTCCATGATGGGAGTCACCCTCCCATTCTCCCACACTGCCCCTGTATCCATATCTCCTTGAGCTCAGTTGTGATTTTGTGCTTTTGCTTCTGAGGTAATCCACAAGCCTCCCATTCCCCAGAGAAAAGTCATGCACACAGCATTTCATTGCTGTGATTATGACGATGGTGGTCATGGTTATTTTGCAACACATGTTTCTAGACTTTATAGATGTCCTAGGAAACTGTGTGAACCCACTCAAGCACACCATCTTAAACTGCACTGTTGCACTTCATTCAGGATCCAGGCAAGTTATGGGATTTTGAGAATCATCCTATCACTAACTGTCCTTGGTTTTAAAAATAAATTCTGCATGCTATCTCCTAACAACAGATGTATTTGACATGCTGTTTTTAAGTGGTTTCTATGTGTTCTAAAAGCCACAGTACAAAAAGAAACAAACAAGCAAAAACAAACAAACAAACAAACAAAAAAAACCCCACTGGACTGTTATTAACTTCTGAGCTAGGATATGTGCCAGCTATCCTATTTCTGGGCTATCCTCTTTATCTTGAAAAGAATAAATTTCTAGGTACAAAATTATTGAAATAGCTATTTCATCCAAACATAGGGTAGGGGAGAAGAACATTTCCTAACTTGCTAAGTTGACACAATAATTTAAAGTTGATATATTCTCTGGATTTTAAAAATCAGTATTTTTTTTGCATCAAATCTTGGTTTAGACAGGTCTTAAAGCTGCATCTTCATGATATTGTATATTTCTCATTTTATATTCTATGATGTCACCAGAACACAGTAAGGTTAGATATGGACCGATAAACTTATCACCTTAAGCCAGTGGATGATCTTCAATGTGTTATATAGACAGTTCTGAATGTAGTTCTTCTCTTAGTTTTACTCCAGAATTCATCATACTAATCTGAATGATTTCTGTGAATGATATTGAGTACTTGTTCTGAAATTTTAAGGTAAATATCTTGCACAGAAGAAATAAAATGTCTAGCTAGCTACTTGAGTTTGAAAGCAAAAGAGACAAGGATCTGGACAACTAGAGAGCAAAGGTGTCACTGAAGATCTAGCACAATCCACCCTGCAAGACAATCTATCTCCAAGGAGTAAAGAGGGAAATGGGGAAGCTAAGATTATAGGTGTTATCCAGTTATAGAATCAGCAAGTAAGACCTCAGACTATCAGGTGGATATAAGAATGATTTCTCAAGAATCTATAGAGACTATCTGTTCAATGGATCCTTGACTACTAATGTCCCATGAGGGAAGACTGGACTTCTCATTGTTGTTGAAAAATGTTCATGAAAAGGCACAGATTTGCTGCAAAGACTAATTGCCACGATGAATTGCTAAAGTACCCACAAATAAACTGACAGTTTTACACACCAGATTACTGGTTCCTTTGCATATGAATGCACACTATTCAAATATGCCTAATATTCTAGAATTGGACTTGAGCAAATGCATTGTAAAGAACTCCACTTTCCAAATTCTATAGCACATCCAAGAACACAAGCTGATGAAAAAGTTCAATGTGAAAAAGTTAGTGAGGCTCAGATACAGAAAGAAATATTCTTCCATATTTTTCAAACATTCTAGTTTTATTTTTTGTTATTGTTTTATTTCACGAGGTCTATTTCTCTGTAGTGTAGTCTGGACTGGAAGTCAGGTATCCTAAGTGGGCATTAGATTCATGATTCTCCTTCCTTGGTCATCTGACTGATAAAATTATAGGTTTGTGTGTGTGTGTGTGTGTGTGTGTGTGTGTGTGTGTGTATGTGTGTGTGTGTATGTGTGTGTGTGTATGCCACCACCATGCCCAGGTTGCAAATTCAATTATAAGAACTTACAATTTCTTAAATGTTGGTTGTTAAAACTTCATTAATTCTGTGTGGAATGGTATTTAAAGACTTCATAGGCTCATCATCTTCCCAATTTGATGGCATATAGTCTCTAATATTCTGATTTAATCAGTTTCCACATAACTTTTTGAGTCTATTTCTCATAATAATATAATACTTAGTGTGGCAATTATTTATTAACAATTGAAATATTCTATTCCAAATGCTGGATGGTTAACACTGATGGAATGGGCAGTGTGTTTACCTTCTAAAAGATAATGATGGTGCCTACTAAAGTACCTGCAGAAGAGATGTGGTTACAATCCCCAGAATTAAGAAATGTCGGGCCTCACGAGGCAGCATGGACTGAGACTTCCCAATCACCTGCCTGTTTTTGATATGTGCTTTGTAACTCATGTGTTTGTGATGTAATGATTACATTAAAACCTTTAATTAGTCATTTAAAATATGTGTTGAATGTTTCAAAACAGCCCTGGCTTTAATAGAAAGAAAACATCTTGATGAAACAGCAGAAGAGCTGGTTCAAACAAGAAAAACTGTCAAGTTTCACAGGTGCTATGAAAAAAGTGAAAACTGGCATTTCAAATTTGGGACAGGGTTGCACTATCATCAACAATTCTGGTTTATGTTTGGGAATCAGGTGATAGATAGCTCAGTGAAAATTAGTCTTCTGATTCCTATGGGTTGTAAGTCAACAATAGCTAAATTATGAGAGCTACTTGCTGGTATATGACTGTGCCCCAGGAAAGAGCACACCAGTTGAATATCCAATACCAAATGGTCAGACTTGAAAACATATACAAAAGTAACATTATGCATCCTGAGCCATGAGCATAGACATATATGAACATAGTAGCAATTAATGGGAAAAGAGGCCATGAATTTGAAAGATAGAAAGAAATTGCATATGGAAGGATTTGGAGAGAGGAAGGGAAAGAAGAATGGTGTAATTATATTATAATCTCAAGTAGAAAGGAAATAATAAAACACCTGAAAGGAATGGAGAAAAATAAATGCTTTTGTTCTGAGGGCTGTGAAATGATCTTTATTTCAACCAAGTAATATATGGTGTAATAAATTATAAGCTTTTCTGTGCTGTTGATTTCCTTTCTGTTAAGTTTTTATTAATTAAATTACATATATGTGTGTTATATGCTGTTCTTTATTGCTCCCTTCCCCCACCTTCCCCCATACTTCTTCTCCCATCCAGAGGGGTTCCTTTCTTTTCTCAGTTTCCCTGATTCTGCTCTCCTTTCACTGTGTGCCAGTTGCCTCTCCATATCCCACCTCCTTAAAGAACTCTCCTTCCTTCTGATCCCTTGCTAGTTTTATGACCTATAAACACACACACACACACACACACACACACACACACACAGAGAGAGAGAGAGAGAGAGAGAGAGAGAGAGAGAGAGAGAGAGAGAGAGAGAGAGAGAGAGATCTATGTAATTTTAGACTTAGGTTCTACATATAAGAGAACAAAAAAAATGTTGGTTGTCTGTCATTCTGAGACTGGCTTATCCACTAAAACCCTGATGTCCAGTTTCTTCTACTATTCTGCAAATGTCTTATTTCAGAATTCCTTATGGCTACATAGATTGCATTTGTGCATGTATAGTACCTCATGTTCTTTGTCCATTCATCTCTTCATTTCATTTCCTGGCTAATGTGGTCAAATAGTGAAGCAATAAGCATGGTCATGCAAGAATATCCGAGGCAGATTGACTCACTTTTTCCAGTATAGACCCCCCAAAATACTGTAGCTGAATTACATGGTAGATCTCTTTTCAGTTTTTCAGGAAACTTCCATATAGATTTCTATAGTGACTGTAAAATTTGTATTAAAGAAAACCCAGTATCTGTTTATTTTTATGAGTGAGTGGTTTTTGCCTCAGTGCATGCAATGCATGTGCACTATGCATGTGCCTTGTGCCTTGCAGAGGCCAGAAGAGGGTGTGGGATCCAGCAGGACTGAGGCTGTGAGCTCACAGAAATTCCTCTGGGAGATCATCTAGTGCCTTTAACTGCTGAGCCATCTCTCCAGTCCTAAGTTTATATTCTTAACAGAAGTGAACAAGGGTTTCTTTTTTTCCCTACATTTTCACCAGCATTTATTTTCATTATGGCCAGTCTTATTGGGGTGAAATGGAGTCTGAAAGCATTTTAACTTGTGAATCTCAGATGGCTGAAGATGTTAGTCAGTTTTTAAACATTCATTGGCAATTTATATTCCCTTTTTTACCACTTATTTTATAAAAAAGAACTTGATTATATTCCTGTTTTTATAACTGATGATTCAGCTTATTAGTCTACTGTCTAATTGGATGTTTTGTTTTCTTGATGTTTAATTTTTGTGGTTCTTTATGTACCGTAGATATAAATCACCTGTCTGAGAGAGACACAGTGAAGATTTTCTTCCCATTGTATAGGTTATTTCTTTCCCCTGATGATTGTTTCTTTTGCTATTCAGAATCTTCTTAGTTTTATTTATCCCATTTTGTCATTAAAAAATATCTACTATGCTATTGACATTTGTCTACTCATGAGTAGGCAGAGATCATATTGAAAAAATGGCTAGATTAACAAAAGCAACTCAGAGACTCAGTGTAATCCATATTATGATTCTAATGACATTCTTCATAGAATGAGAAAAAATCATAAAATTTATAGGGACACACAAAAGGTCCCAAATAGGTAAATTATCTATCTATTTACACAAAGGATAAAGCTGAAGGTTGTGGTGGTATTATGTTCCCCAAAATATTGCACACCCTAATAAATTTATCTGGGGTCAGAGAACAGACAGCCACTAGATACAAAGCCAAAAATGGTGGCTAGAAAATGGGTCAGAGCAAGCCATAGCAGAAACTGGGCGGTGGTGGTGCATGCCTTTAATCCCAGCACTTGGAAGCCAGAGCTAGGCAGATCTCTGTGTGTTCAAGGATACAGCCAGCATGGAGACACACACCTTTAATCCCAGAAAGCGAGCCTTTAATCCCCGGGAGTGACAGCAGAAAGAGAAAGATATATAAGGAGTGAAGACCAGAAACTAGCAGCATTTGGCTGGTTTAGGCTTCTGAGCCACAGTTCAGCTCATTTGGATGAGGACTCAGAAGCATGCAGTCTGAGGAAACAAGTCCAGCTGAGGAACTGGCGAGGTGAGGAAGCTGTGGCTTGTTCTGATTCTCTGATCTTCCAGCGTTCACCCCAATAACTGGCCTCAGGTTTGTTCTTATTAATAAGACCTGTTAAGATTCCTGCTAAGGAAGGTGTCACAATATTTGATCTCCAAGTGTACAATAAAGCTACAGTAACAAAAAATGCATGGCATGGTAAAATGTAGACATTGGGACAGAAAACCAAGAAGAAATGAACTTAGTTACTGCCTTCTGCTTTTGACAAAGTGGACAAAGAACAGCCTCATTAACAAATCATGCCGGGAAATTGGATTTACAGATGTGATCAAATGAAAGTAAATATATATCTGTTATCCTTCACCAAAAAACCAGTTAAAAATGAATCAGAGGCCTTAATGTAAGACCTGAAAATTTAAAAAGTTCAGAGGTAAATATATGAAAAATACTTCTGGATATAGGCTAGGCAGTTTTTTTGTTGTTGTTGTTTTGTTTTGTTTTTTTGTTTTTTGTTTTTGAAAAGCAATACTTTTCTCATTAGCATGCACTTGATAAAGATACAAATACATAACATAGCCAACTAAGATACTTATGAAGCAAATACAGTATTTCAGGTAATGCTGTAGCCTAATCTATGCACAAGCCTAATTTACTTTAGGGACTTCCCCAAGATAATACAGGGCAACTTCCAAATAACTATAACTCATTGATTTGTTTGACTGTCACAGGACTATATATATATGTGTGTGTGTGTGTGTGTGTGTGTGTGTGTATTTCTACTATTAGGACATGACACCAAGTCATCCCTGCCCATGGCTGATATCCTTTGGTGGTTACATCAGCATGACTCAATATTTTTATTGATTAAATTTGTTCATTTATTTTACATCCCAACTACAGTTTCCCTTCCCTCCTCTCCTTCCATCACCTCCTCCAAATTCTCTTCTGCCCCCATCCCAGAATCCACTCCTCTTTTTTTGTCCAAAAAGGGGCAGGCTTCCCATGGGTGTCTACAAAGCATGGCAAATCAAGTTAAGGTAGAACTAAGCTCCCCCCCACCCTTGTATTTAAGTTTAATAAGGCAACCTGGTATGAAGAATAAGTTCTCAACATCCTTCCAAAGCATAAGGGACAGGCCCCATCCCCACAAGGAGACGAAGCTACCACAACTCTCACACATTTTTAGAGGACTTAGGTTGGTCCCATGCAGGCTACATAACTGTTTGTCCAGTGTCTGTGAGCACTATGAGCTCAGGTTAGTTGTCTCTGTGGGTTCCCTTGCGATAACCTTGAACCCCTAGCTCTTACAATCCTTCCTCTTTTCAACAGGATTCTTGGAACTCAGCCCAGTGCTTGGCCATGGATCTCTGCACCTTCTTCCATCAGTTACTGCACGAAGGTTCTCTGATGACGATTAGGGTAGTCACCAATCTGGTTATAAGAGAAGGCCAGTTCAGGCGCGCTCTCTACTATTGCTAGGCGTCTTGGATGGGTTCTTTCTTGTAGATTTGTGTGAGTTTTCCTTGCATTAAGTTTCTGCCTGACACTGAAATGCGCCCCCCACCATGAAGACTTCTCTCTCATTACTCCCATCTCAATCCTGTCCCAAACCCAATCCCTCATGTTCTCAACCTGCCCCCAGCTTACCCAGATCTCTTCTATTTCCCTTCCCAGGGAAATCTATGCATCCCTCTTTGGGGCCTTCTTGTTACCAAGCCTCTCTGGGGCTGTGGAATGTATCATGGTTATCCTTTACTTTCCAGCTAATACCTGTGCATATACCTTTTTTGTTTTTCTGGGTCTGGGTTACCTTACTCAGGCTGATTTTTTTTTCTAGTTCCTTCTACTTACCTTCAAATTTCCTATTGTCATCCTTTATAACAGCTGAATAATACTCCTTTGTATAAATGTACCACATTTTCTTTTAATCCATTCTTGGGTAGAGGAGCATCTAGGTTGTTTCCAGGTTCTGGCTTTTGTGAATAATGCTGCTATGAACATAGCTGAGCAAGTGTACTTGTGATGTCCAAGACTGGTATAGTTTGGTCTTGAGGCAGATTGATTCCCAATTTTCTGAGAAACCACAACATTGATTTCCAAAATAGCTTTTTAAGTTTGCACTTTCATGAGGAGTGCACAGTGTTCCTCTTGCTCCACTTCCACTCCAGCTTGTGGAGTTCTAAAATATGAGTTCTGAAATAGAAAATAAAATGAAAAGGGACCAGTTAGGCTACCTTCTGCTAACTCTCTGGCATATACCTCAGTACTCTAGTCAGAATTTCAGATATTTGTCCTGCATTGTTCTCATTGTTGACAGGTTAGCTATGACATAGGGGCAGAACAGAATGGCCTCCTGAGCATCCCAGTTTTGGGTAGAAGAGGAGCTATTTGCAGCAAATACATTACAGAGGCTAATTTGCCTAAAAGTTAATGAGACATAAACCTTGGATGTGTTGTTTACTTCCCAAGGCCCTTTGTTTCATTTTGAATTTATCATTTTATATTAATCTCCTTAAAGCTATCTTTCTGTAAGCAAGCTCCAGTGCCCACAAAAATTATATCTACTTGTAAAGGTGTATGATTAGATAAAAAGCATAGTTCTCTCTCATAAGCCGTGACAGAATTGTTAGCTAAAAACCTTTTAGAGAAGAAAAGAATTGAAGGATTGTACATTATACTGTTGGAAGGAATCAACTATCCTGGGTCTAAGAAGAACCCTTATGAAAGCAGATATTCTGCTTCACATATCCTACAAGAAGTTACTTCTTTTTTAATATTGGAAAAGTTATTTCTTTTTTAATATTTTAATTATTGGAAACAGAAGATAGCATAAATAAAATTCAATCTGTGTTATCATCAAAATAGTTGTTACATAAATTTATTTTAGAAAAGGACAGAGTGCAGCACACATACATCTCACCTCAGCCCGTCTGTATATTGCATATGATCCATGATTATTAATGTTCTTTTAGTAGATTCTTGTACTGTCTACATCCCAAAGGATCACCTTTCCAGCATAAATTTTATGTAATATAATACTTAAGGATATTTTGTACATGAATTCTTTTATATTTCTCTAATGAGCTCATTGACAACTATCTTTGTATTTCCTTTACTTTGTTCCATATTTACCTTTAATCCCACTGTTTAGCTCCATTTTTCTTCATAAGGTCAGAAAATACACTAAACACTTCAAAAGCATTTACTGTCTTGGTTGCATTTTTTATTTCTTCCTTCTTGAACACTCAATTTTTCTACTAATTTTTAATATGAAAACTTTCTTTGCAATGCTTCCCTTTTATGTCAAGCATTCTTTCTTTTAAGAGATTGTCAATCTCCCTTTTGTCTAGTGCCCCTTTGATTATACAGTATTCTTGTCTTGTGGGAAATGCAATGTCAAGTGGGACTTTTTGGTATCTTCTCTGTTTACAGGAATTATAAAAGTCCTTACAATCATGAAATGTCTACATTGGTTTTCACGGTGGGTGTTGTGCTCTCCTAGCACCCTCTTGCAAAAAAAGATGAGCTACTTTTTAAATGCACAACCCTTTGAGCTTTGAAAGTGGTCTTTCAGCATCTCCTGAAGACAACTACTATTTCAATCCACTGGGGACACTGCTTCTGTGTGCTTTATTTCAGAACACTATCTTTGGCTTTTTCCATTCCAGCTATAGGATAAGCCATGAACTTGAAGTCAAAAGACAGCTGAGAGAAATATAAGAAATATGTATGTGTAGAATGTTAGCAACTTGATAAATGTAGTTCTCATTAAAAAAGAATATCACTCTAATAGCATGTATGGGTGACTTGAAAGACTCGTATGAATAGTTCTGTGATGGGAGGTAGCAATGTGCTGCCGCTGGGGATCAGGTTGACGTCTGTCACGTGAGCTGCCATTGGCAACCACATTAAAGTCCATGATCCGTGCTGCTATTAGAAACCATGTGGGAGTTTATGATCTGAGCAGCTGCAGGTTGCTATAGGGAAGGAGGCTTTTTCTGCAGTGGTATCGATGACTGTAGACTCATAACTGAGAATGAGAGATGTGGAAGGCTTCTGTGACATCCTTCCTTCCCCTGCCCCCCCCCCCCCAAAGAAACAGTCTAGACAGGAGGCTATTGAAGAGAGTCCTTTAAAACTATGATGAAGATTCCAGTGTAGCTCTTCTGGAGGGCAGGGGGCGAGGGGAGGACTCAGTGTTTTTTAAGAGGCTGGTCACTGGGGATTTGACCATGCTCCAGTGACTATATGGACAACACAGATTGGGCTTGGTAGTTTTCTTGTTGGGAGTTCAAGAGTGGGAGGGTGGACGTTGGAGGAATGGTGAGGGAGTGTGACTGGGGTCATTGTACACACTTCCCAAAAATTAATAAAAATATTATGTTTGGAGGGAAAAGTGAAAAGCAGGAAAAATAAAGTACTAGAAAATAATAAAAATTTGCTGTGATCTCATTCTTTCCCCAAGTAAGATGCTGCTTCTCAAATAACTCTGTATCACATATAGAAATAATGAACACACATGTATATGTACAATGAAGGTAAATATATATGTGTATATACATATATTTATAGTTCCATTGGTGGCAATACAATGTGTTAGTTTTGTGTGAAATGCTGAGTGCTCACAAATCTAACTGAAACTTTTTTTCTTTATTTCAAAAATTTGATATTTAGTCATCTAAAAATCTGTTTCCATTATTTTTTCCAAAGATAAGGACATTAAATATACCCATTGTTTACTTTTAAAACCATTTACATTTCTAGGTTTTCTTTTAATGCCCTAACATCTGAAGAGTCTATTTGGTGCATGGAGCTGATGCCAAACCATATCAAAGCAAAGACAATGAAAGCAGTGCCGCTTCTGAAAGCACATGCAGAATTGTGAATACTGTTGGTGATCCAACCCTCAAATCTAATGTAGCATTTTAATTTTGTTTCATCTTCCCTTCCAGCTCATAGTAAAAACTCTTTTGAAATTTATAGGGTTCTTTTCATAGAAAATAACTAAAAACTTTCATCTTTCAAGAGCATAATAAAGTGTTTTCTAATCACAGATTTGTCGCGTTCTCGATATGTTACTCCTCTAATTGGATGCCTTAAAATAACCATTGCAATTCTCTTAATCTATTTTGCTAAAATGACAATAATGGAGTTAGAGGATGAATGTTAGAATGAAAATCCCTTCTCTAAATGAAGAATAATTATTCATGCTGGAAATTTATCAGAAACAATATCAAGCTTCATTAATAACATGTGAGGTGAATTGTGATATTCTGCACAGTTGGAAATATTTACTACTTACAAATCACTGCAAGAATCAATACGGCTATAGAAGCTGAGTGTGAGGGAATATAGAAGTATACTTTAGAGTTCAAAGGAGCTGAATGGTAATCAAATCTAGACTTACTAATTTGTGGTTGTCTCAGTCACTGTTTTGTTCCTGGAAGGCAGCACAACAGCCAAGGACACTTACAAAAGAAAGCATTTAGTAGGAGGCTTGCATCCAGTACTACATTGGTTAACTTAGCCTCCATTGCCCTTAGTTTTGTTGAGTACTGGGTGATGTTTTGTATCAAGCAATTTCTTGGTACAGAGCCATGATAACAGCCTTCTCATTGGCTCCTTCTCATTGAATGACAGAAATGATCATTATTTACAAAATGTTTGGGACTCAGTTTCCATGACCTTTGTGGTGGCTTAAATATGAATGACTCCCATAGCTTTATATACTTGAGTGTTTGGTTCCCAGTTAATGGAACTGTTTAGGAAGGATTAGGAGGTGTGGCCTTGTTGGAAGTGTGACACTGAGGGTGGGCTGCTGTAGCTCTCCCTCCCTTTTGACTTCAGATTAGGACAGAAACTCTCAGCTATGCTGCAGTTCTCACTGCTACCAGTTCCCTGCCCTGGTGATCATGGACTTACCTGCTAAAACTTGGGGATCTGAGCAGCCCAGCTGATAAGATGCCAGAACTGATTGAAAATATAATAAGGATTCTGAAAACTTATTTCTTCCCTATTAACTTTGGGGTCATGAATATTATTTCCTAATTATTTTCAATATACCTTGTATATTGTCTAAAAACTCAGGTCTCGTACATCCAAAACAAAATGAAATGGGAGATTCTTGATAATTTTTGTTTGTTGTATACGGGCATTCAAACCGCCTTTATATTCTAATTTGTCTGACTTCTTGAATGGAGTATCAACATGAGAGAGAGAGAGAGAGAGAGAGAGAGAGAGAGAGAGAGAGAAGAGGAAGGGGAGGAGGGGGAGGAGGAGCAGAAGAAGACCTGGACCTAAGTTTGAGTCCTACATCTGCAAATCAGTGATTAAAGGATATTTACCGGTGAACAACTCTGGCTCTCAACCAGGAATTAGACTACATCTGCTGTGTCGGTATCATTATGGATACAGTCACAATGGTCATTTTTATTAAATGAATGCAAAGTATAAAATCCTCTAAAATGCCTATGAAGATCTTCTATCCTTTTAACCAATTATCTTTTTCTGTGTGTGTGTGTGTGTGTGTGTGTGTGTGTGTGTGTGTGTGTGTGCGCGCGCAAGCGCGCGCATGTGGATGCAGGTGTGCACATGTGAAAATCAGTCCTCTGATCCTCTCCATCTTTTGTTTGAGAAAGGGTATCTCATTTGTCTAAGTTTTCTACTTAGCTAGGCTAGTAGGCCTATGAATTTCCTGAGATCCACCTCTCCTTGCATCCCACCATGTCATTTTTGGGATTATAGGTAAAGGATCCTATACCCATTTTTATATGGGTTCTGAGGATCCATGCTCAGGCCATAACGCTTCCAAGGCAAACACTTCATCAAATGAACTATTTCCCCTGCTTCTCAATTATCTAGAAATACTTAAGATTACAATAATACTATTTGTCCCTGTGCTTTTTCCAATTGTGGTCTCAACATCTCTCACTCATACAATCCCTCCTTTTTCTAGAGAATTGGACTCCCTGAGCTCCACCCGGGGCCTGGCTAGTGGAAACACATGAATTATGAACCAATAGCTGAGGAGCCCCCAATGGGATCAGGCCTTCTGGATAAGTGAGACAGTCTATTAGCTTGAAATGTTTGGGAGGCCCCCAGGCAGTGGGACCAGGACCTGTCCTTAGTGCATGAGCTGGCTTTTTGGAGCCTGGGACCTATGCTGGGATACTTTGCTCAGCCTGGGTGAAGGGAGGAGGGAACTGGACCTGCCTCAACTGAATCTACCAAGCTGAGCTGATTCCCCAGAGGAGTCCTTGCTCCAGAGGAGATGGGAATGGGGGATGGATTGGGGGGGGGCAGGAGGAGGGAGAACAGGGGAATCCTTGGTTGATATGTAAAATTAAATCAAATTATTAAAAAAAAAGATTGCAATAATACTGTAGCTGTTTCTCCACAACCATCTTTCAAAGAAATCTGTCAAAAGCGTAAGTAGTAGAATACAAATAATCACTTTAACAGGTGTGTGTATGCACTGTTGATGCACACGAGTCCAGGGACAATCTGTCTGGTACTTGTGTCCTCATCTATGGTGCCATCAGTTTCTTCTCTTGCATCTGCCTGAGCAGTTTTCCTGTTTCTTATTTCCTCCCCTGAGTTGGTCTACATCAGCATAAAAGGTGAGCTAATCTACACAGAGGATAATGAATATTGATCTTCCAATTTAGCCCCATAACACGAACAGCTATGGATTGAGTTGGAGAAAATCAGGTGTAAAAACATCTAATGGTCAAACTGAAAACAGCTGCAAGCTGTGCTTTGTGAACCCTGCCCTCAGCTGCATGACTTCTGCCTTCTCTACAGACTTCTAAATGAAAAGCATATCAAAACTTGGCTGGTTTGGGACCTACACCCAATCTTCTTAAATGGGAAAAATAGTAATGTGAATATTTTCAAGCCACAGGGGCTTTATTCTAACACAACATTTTCAAAAGCATACATAAAAACCAAAGTGATTTGATATTCTTCTCCCATTCTATCAGATTCACATAGGAAAATAATCTGAAGTATTTAGACAGCAGCTTGCAGATTTTCCTTTTGTTTCTTCACTTTTTCTATCTAATTTCTCAAACACTTCTGATCACATGCTACATGGTATTTGCACCCTCACCACTTTTGTAGACCCTAGATGTCAGTGTTTAAAAATATAAGCACTACAGTGTCTTTATAGCATGCAGACTTAATTTTAAAGGGCACGAGGTAATCAAACACTAGCCAGAGGTGGTGTGTTATGAACACATGCATTCTTATTCCCATAGTTAAAACACCTGTCCCCCCACTCTTTCTTGGACCTCATATATCCTCACTTACAAACTGCCTCACAGTTCTTTGAATCTTCACTGCTAGTTCCTGCCCTGACTTTCACAAATGAAAGGCAATCTTATTTAAAGATTGATGCAGGATGTCTTTCTGTACACTGTGAAAATAGGTTGCTCCCATTGGTTAATAAGTAAGCTGCTTTGGCCTATGGCAAGGCAGGATAGTGCCAGAGAGAAAAGCCAAATTGATAGATGGAGAAAGCAGGTCAGAGTAGAGACTGACGTGATCCAGCCACTCAAGGAACAAGATGCCAGTAGACCAGTAATGCCAAGGTGACATGGCAAAATATAGATGAATAGAAATGGGTTAATTTAAGATGTAATAGCTAGCTAGCAGTAAGCTTGAGACATAGACCAAACACAGCTTGTAATTAATGTTAAGCATCTGAGTGGTTATTTTATAAAAACTGCTGCTGCCTGGGCCAGACCAAGTGAGAATGAGAATCTTCACTCTACAGAAGACTCAGTTAAGGTATGAATTCTTCCATGAAGCTTTTCCTGAATGCATAGTAAAAAATAAATCTTTATCCTTTGATTTTCCACGTTTTAGTATATTCAACATAATCCCATTCATCATATCTGGCTGCCAGAGCAGATTATAGTCACATTTAGGATAAAACTTTGTCTCTATTTTAGGAACTAGTTTTCCCTAGTTGATACACTACAGGCAGCTGATTGTTAGGAAGCATGCACAGGAACAATTTTAACTACATAGATTTATTGAATATTAATGGACAATGGATGGACTATTTATACCACAGAGTTATGACACAAGGTCACAACAATTTATTTCTGTGATGAGAGTGAAAGTCACATTGGACGATTAACAAGCAGAGAAAAGAAAACATGTTTCAAGACATAAGAGCAAATTAACATTCACAAGTGTTGTGTAGCATGTGTTTCCTGTAGATTCTATAACAAATCACACACACAAAATAAATGCTGATCCTTAAAACAACATCAGTGTATTCTCTCACAGTTCTGCACATTAGATATCAGTAAGACTGGGCTCTATTCTCCATGAGAAGCAATCACTGGTCTACTGGCTTCTAAAAACTAACAAACTTCTTCTGATAATGGCTCCTTTATTCTCTCTAACCACTGCTCACTATGACTTTTCATCTTTGCTTCTATTATTCTGTTCATTATTTATTTGGGCACTTTGGATTTTATTTGGGTCTCAAGCAAGATAATTTGCCCTCTCAAGATCCCAACATGATCAAACACCTTTTTTCTTTTTTTTGCATTTTTTAATTTTATAATTTAATTTAATTTTACATATCAGCCACAGATTCCCCTGTCCTCCATCCTCCCGCTCCCCCACCTTCTCCCCAGCCCACCCCCGAATCCCATCTCTTCCAGGGCAAGGACTTACCTAGGGATTCAGTTGAGGCAGGTCCAGTCCCCTCCTCCCAAGCTGAGCAAAGTGTCCCTGCATAAGCCCCAGGTTCCAAACAGCCAGATCATGCACTAGGACAGGTCTTGGTCCCACAGACTGTATGCCTCCCAAACAGTTCAAGCTAATCAACTGTCTCACTTATCCAGAGGGCCTGATCCTGTTGGGGGATCCACAGTTATTGGTTCATAATTCATGTGTTTCCACTAGTTTGGCTATTTATCCCTGAGCTTTTTCCATTCATGGTCTCAACTACTTTCGCTCATACAATCCCTTCTCTTTCTTGATGATTGGACTCCTGGAGCTCCACCTAGGGTCTGGCCATGGATCTCTGCATCTGCTTCCATCAATCATTGGATGAGAGTTCTAGCATGACAGTTAGGGTGCATGTCCATCTGAATCACCAGAGTAGGTCAGTTCGGGCTTTCTCTCAACCATTGCCAGTAGCCTATTGTGGAGGTATCTTTGTGGATTTCTGGGGACCACTCTAGCACTTTGCTTCTTCCTGTTCTCATGTGGTCTTCATTTATCATGGTCTCTTTTTCCTTGTTCCCCCTCTCTGTTCTTGATCCAGCTGGTATCTCCTGCTCCCCTAAGCTCTCTTTCCCTTCGATCCTTGCCCTTCATTACCACCCATCATGTCTAGTTTGCTCATGTAGATCCCATCCATTTCTCTGTCATTTTGGCAATCCCTGTGTCTTTCTTAGGGTCCTGTTTTCTAGGCAGCCTCCCCAGAGTTGTGACTAGCAGTCTAGTCATCTTTGTTTTACATCTAGTATCCTCCTATGAGTGAGTACATACCATGTTTGTCTTTCAAAGTCTGGGTTACCTCACTCAGGATGATTTTTTTTTAGATCCATCAATTTGCCTGCAAACCTCATGATGTCATTGTTTTTCTCTGCTGAGTAGTACTCCATTCTTCAGTTGAGGGGAATCTAAGTTGTTTCCAGGTTCTGGCTTTTACAAACAATGCTGCTATGAACATAGCTGAGCATGTACCTTTGTAGTATGATTGAGCATTCTTTGGGTATATGCCCAAGAGTGATATAGCTGTGTCTTGGGGGAGATTTATTCCCAATTTTCTAAGAAAGTGCAATATTGATATCCAAAGTGGCTGTACAAGCTTGCATTCCCACCAGCAGTGGAGGAGAGTTCTCCTTGCTCCATATCCTCTCCAGCATAAGCAGTCTTCAGTGTTTTTGATCTTAGCCATTCTGATAGGTGTAAGGTGGTATCTCAGAGTGGTTTTGATTTGCATTTCGCAATAGAGTAAGTACAAATGGCTGAAAGACATTTAAGAAATTGCTCAACATCCCTAATCATCAGGGAAATGCAAATCTTTTTTCTTTTTTTTCTTTTATTTTAACTTTAATTGTTTTTGAGAATTTTATTTTTTATATAACTTTTTTATATTTTTATTTTATAATTAATTTAATTTTACATATCAGCCATGGATTCCCCTGCCCTCCCTACTCCCACCTCTCAGCCTTCTCCCCCAACCCACCCACCATTCCCACCTCCTCCAAGGCAAGGTCTCCCCTGGGAAGTCAGCCCAGCCTGATAATTTCAGTTGAGGCAGGTCCAGTTCCCTCCTCCCTGCACCAAGGCTGAGCAAAGTGTCTCAGCATAGGCCCTAGGTTCCAAAAAGCCAGCTCATGCACCAAGGACAGGTCCTGGTCCCACTGCCTCGGGACCTGCTAAACAGTTGAAGCTAATCAACTGTCTTACTTATCCAGAGGGACTGGTCCAGTTCTGTGGGGACTCCTCCCTTATTGGTTCACAATTCATGTGTGTCCACTAGTTTGACTGTTTGTCCCTGTGCTTTTTCCAACCATGGTCTTGATATCTGTTCTTAAGTACTGTATTTATATCATTTCCACTCCTTATTCTACCCCCAAATTTTATCCACCACTCCTTGACTCTCTCTCTCTCTCTCAACTTTATGGCCTCTTTTGCCTTAATTATTATTATTACTTATTGTTACACACACACACACACACACACACACACACACACACACACAATGTATTTGAAATTATAGTGGTTGGTCCGCCCCGGAACTCCCATCTAGACCAGAGGTGAGTGCCTGCGGTTATAGCCAGAGAGGCATCTGTCCCTGGGTCACACCGATGGACACAAGACATCCAGGGAGAACCTGACCAACTTGGCCCCAGTTTCAGGCCAATTGGCAGGCCCTGCGAGAAGGCTCCCCTTTTCTAAGACTGCAGGCAGACACTGCAGTCTCCACACCCTGCCCCCACACCCATCTGCCAGAGACCCCAGCCACTTCCTGAGACTCAGAGACCAGCCCCCAGCTTCCATTCTGCCCTGGAACTCCCATCTGGACCAGAGACCAGAGGAACTCCCATCTAGACAAGAGGAGCTCCCATCTGGACAAATAAGGAGACCCCAGGGACTTCCTGAGACTCAGAGTCCATCCCCCAGCTCCTGTCTGGCCAGCACTCTCATCTGGACCAGCGCTCCCATCTGGTCCAGAGCTTCCATCTGGACCACAGAGAGGCTCCTTAAATCTGTCAGCTCTCTCTGGACCAAGTACACTGATAAGACCAAGAACGAATCTATGAGGAGATGGGCAGACGTCAGGGCAGAAGTACATACAACAAAATAAAGAGCAATACAGCATCACCAGGACCTAGCCCTTATCCAACAGCTAGACCTGAACATCACAGAATAGTAGAAGCAGAAGAAAACAACCTTATAAGTAACATCATGAAGAGGCTAGAGCCTTATATAGAAGAAATCAAAAATAAAGTGGAGAAACAGACAAATAAAAAATGGGAAGAACACTATAAAAAAACTAGAGGAAAGGACAAATAAAGCAGAAGAAAACAATAAGTCCCTGAAAGAAAATCATGAAAAGGCAACAAAACAGAAGAGGGAAACAGTTCAAGACCTGAAGAGGGAAATAGAAAAAAGGAAGAAGACACTAGCAGAAGGAATGTTGGAAATAGAAAATCTGAGTAAACAAACAGGAACTTCAGAGGCAAGTATAACCAACAGAATCCAAGAGATGGAAGAGAGGATCTCTGGTGTTGAAAATACGGTAGAAGAAATAGATTCATCAGTCAAAGAAAACACTAAAACCAACAAAGTCATGACCCAAAATCTCCAAGAAATTTGGGACACCATGAAAAGACCAAACCTACAAATAATAGGGATAGAGAAAGGAGAAGAATACCAACTTAAAGGCACAGAAAATATATTTTAAAAGATCATAGCAGAAAACTTTCCCAATTTAAAGAAGGAAATGTCTATGAAGATACAAGAAGCCTATAGAACACCAAACAGACTAGACCCCCCAAAAAAGTCCCCTCGTCACATAATAATTAAACAACTAAACGTACAGAATAAAGAAAGAATATTAAGGGCAGCAAAGGAGAAAGGCCAAGTGACTTATAAAGGCAAACCCATGAGAATAACACCCGATTTCTCGACGGAGACTTTGAAAGACAGAAGGACATGGACAGATATAATGCAGACACTAAGAGACCATGGATGCCAGCCTAGACTAATATACCCAGCAAAACTTTCAATCATCATAGATGGAGTGAACAAGACCTTCCAAGACTAAACCAGATTTAAACAACACTTATCCACAAACCCAGCCCTACAGAAAGAACTAGAAGGAAAATTCCAACCTAAGGAAGTCATATACACCCTTGAAACCACAGGCAATAGATAACACCACAGCAGTAAACCCCAAAGAAGAGAAGTACACACACACTACCACCAAAAAATAAAAATAGCAACACAAACAAACAATCACTGGTCATTAATATCCCTTAATATCAATGGACTTAATTCACCTATAAAAAGACACAGACTAACAGAATGGATATGAAAACAGGACCCGTCTTTCTGCTGTATACAAAAAACACACCTCAAATTCAAAGACAGACACCTCCAAAGAATAAAAAGCTGGGAAAAGAGTTTCCAATCAAATGGTCTTAAGAAGAAAGCTGGTAATAGCCATCCTAATATCCAGCAAAATAGACTTCAAACTAAAATCAATCAAAAGAGATGATGAAGGACATTACCTACTCATCAGAGGAAAGATCCACCAAGATGAAGTCTAAATTCTGAACATTTATGCCCCAAACACAAGGGCACCCACATATGTAAAAGAAACATTACTAAAGCTTAAATCACGTAGAAAACCACACACATTAATATTGGGAGACTTCAACACCCCACTTTCACCTCTGGATAGATTGGCCAAATTGAAACTTAACAGAGACATAATGGATTTCACTGATGTTATGGCTCAAATGGACTTAATCGCTATCTACAGAACATTCCACCCAAACAAAATACAAATACACCTTCTTCTCAGCACCCCATGGAACCTTCTCTAAAATCGACCACATACTTGGCCACAAAGCAAATCTCAACAGATACAAAACAATTGGAATAACCTCCTGTGTTCTATCAAACCACCATGGTTTAAAGTTAGATTTCAACAACAGAAAAAAACTAAAGAAATCCTACAATCTCATGGAAACTGAATAACGATCAACTGATTCACCAGTGGGTTAAGGAAGAAATAAGAAAGAAATTAAAGACTTCCTAGAGATCAATGAAAATGAATACACCACATACCCAAACTTATGGGATACTGTGAAAGCAGTGCTAAGAGGGAAATTCACAGCACTGAATGCCCACATAAAGAAGCTGGAGAAATCTCATGCTATTGACTTGACAGCACACCTGAAAGCCCTTGAACAGGAAGAAGCAAAGTCTCCCAGGAGGAACAGACACCAGGAAATTATCAAATTGAGAGCTGAAATCAATAAAATAGAAACAAAGAGAACAATAAAAAGGACTAATGAAACAAAGAGTTGCTTCTTTGAGAAGATCAATAAGATAGACAAGCCCTTATCCAAACTAACCAAAAGACAGAGAGAGAGCATCCAAATTAACAAAATCAGAAATGAAAAGGGGACATAACAACAGACAATGAGGAAATCCAGAGAATCATCAGGTCATACTTCAAAAACATCTACTCCACAAAACTGGAAAATCTAAAAGAAATGGATAATTTTTCTGGATAGGTACCACATACCTAAGTTAAATCAAGACCAGATAAACCATTTAAATAGTCCAATAACCACTAAGAAAATAGAATCAGTAATTAAAAGTCTCCCAACCAAAAAAAGCCCTGGACCTGATGGTTTCACTGCAGAATTCTACCAGATCTTCAAAGAAGACTTAATAGCAATACTCTTTAAATTGTTCGACACAATAGAAGCAGAAGGCATATTACCAAACTCCTTCTATGAGGCTACAATTACCCTGATTCCTAAACCAAACAAAGATGCAACAAAGAAAGAGAACTACAGACCGATTTCCCTCATGAACATTGATGCAAAAATACTCAATAAAATACTGGCAAACAGACTCCAAGAACACATCAAAACAATTATCCACCATGATCAAGTAGGCTTCATTCCAGGGTTGCAAGGGTGGTTCAACACAGGAAAGTCCGTCAATGTAATACACCATATAAACAAACTCAAGGAAAAAAATCACATGATCATCTCACTAGATGCAGAAAAGGCATTTGACAAAATCCAACACCCCTTCATGATAAAGGTCTTGGAGTGATCAGGAATACAGGGAACATACCTAAACATAATAAAGGCAATCTACATCAAGCCAACAGCCAACATCAAATTAAATGGAGAGAAACTCAAAGCAATACCACTAAAATCAGAAACAAGGCAAGGCTGTCCCCTCTCCCCCTACTTATTCAATATAGTACTTGAAGTTCTAGCCAGAGCTATAAGACAACATAAAGAGATTAAGGGATTAGAAATGAAGAAGTCAAGCTCTCCCTATTTGCAGATAACATGATAGTATACATGAGTGACCCCAAAAACTCAACCAAGGAACTGATACAGGTAATAAAAAGCTTTAGCAACATAGCAGGATACAAGATCAACTAAAAAAAAAAATCACTAGCCCTCTTATATACAATAGACAAACAGGCTGAGAAGGAAATCAGAGATACATCACCCTTTACAATAGCCACAAATGATATAAAATACCTTGGGGTTACACTAACTAAGCATGAAGGACCTATATGACAAGAACTTCAAGTCCCTGAAAAAAGAAATTGAAGAAGATGACAGAAAATGGAAAGATCTCCCATTCTCATGGATAGGCAGGATTAACATAGTAAAAATGGCGATCTTACCAAAAGCAAACTACAGATTCAATGCAATTCCCATCAAATTACCAACACAATTCTTCACAGATCTGGAAAGAGTAATACTGAACTTCATATGGAAAAAACAACAACAACAACAACAACAACAACAACCCAGGATAGCCAAACGAAACCTGTACAATAAAACAACCTCTGGAGGCATCACAATTCCTGACCTCATGCTCTACTATAGAGTTACTGTAATAAAAACAGCTTGGTACTGGCATAAAAACCGACATGTGGACCAATGGAATCTCATTGAAGACCCTGACATTAACCCACACACCTATGAACATATAATTTTTGACAAAGATGCCAAAAATGTACAATGGAAAAAAGAAAGCATCTCCAACAAATGGTACTGCCATAACTGGATGTCAATGTGTAGAAGACTGCAAATAGATCCATATCTGTCACCATGCACAAAAGTTAAGTCCAAGTGGATCAAAGACCTCAACATAAATCCAGCTACTCTGAACCTGATAGAAGAGAAAGTAGGAAGTACTCTTGATTACATTGGCACCAGAGATGGCTTTCTAAATATAACACCAGTAGCACAGACACTGAGAGAAACAATCAATCAATGGGACCTGTTGAAACTGCGAAGTTTTTGTAGAGCAAAGGACACAGTCAACAAGACAAAGTGACAGCCTACAGAATGGGAAAAGGTCTTCACCAACCCCACATCTGACAGAGGGCTGATATCCAGAATATATAAAGAACTCAAGAAATTAGACATCAAAATGCCCAACAGTCCAATTAAGAAATGGGCTATAGAACTAAACAGAGAATTCTCCACAGAGGAAGTTCAAATGGCTGAAAGACATTTAAGGAATTGCTCAACATCCCTAATTATCCAGGAAATGCAAATCAAAATGACTCTGAGATACCACCTTACACCTGTCAGAGTGGCTAAGATCAAAAACACAGAAGACAGCTTATGCTGGAGAGGATGTGGAGCAAGGGGAACTCTCCTCCACTGCTGGTGGGAATGCAAGCTTGTACAGCCACTTTGGAAATCAATATGGCGCTTTTTTAGAAATTTGGGAATCCATCTCCCCCAAGACCCAGCTGTAGTACTCTTGGTCATATATCCAAGGAATGCTCAATCATACCACAAGGGCATTTGCTCAGCAATGTTTGTATCAGCTTTTTTTGTAATAGCCAGAACCTGGAAACAACCTAGATGCCCTTCAACTGAAGAATGGATAAAGAAAATATGGTACATATACACAATGGAGTACTACTTAGCAGAGAAAAATAATGACATCATGAGGTTTGCAGGCCAATGGATGGATCGAGAAAAAAATCATCCTGAGTGAGGTTACCCAGACTCAGAAGGACAAACATGGTATGTACTCACTCATAGGAGGATACTAGATGTAAAACAAAGATGACTAGACTGCTACACAACTCCAGGGAGGCTACCTAGAAAATGGGACACTAGGAAAGACACTAGGATCATCCAATGACAGAGAAATGGATGAGATCTACATGAATAACCTGGATGACAGTGGGAGTAATGAATGGCAAGATTTGAGGGAAAGAAAGCTTAGGGGAGCAGGAGAGGTCCCCAGAAATCCACAATGATATATCCTCTGTAGACTGCTGGCAATGGTTGAGAGAAAGCCTGATCTGACCTAGTCTGGTGATCAGATGACTAAGCTCCCTAACAGTCGTCTTGGAACTCTCATCCAATAACTGATGGAAGTGGATTCAGAGATCCTCAGCCAGGCCCCAGGTGGAGCTCCAGGTGTCGAACTGTCAAGAAAGAGGAGGGACTGCAAGAGCATGAATTGTTGAATCCAAGATTGCAAAAAGCACAGGGACAAATATCCAAATGAATGGAAGCACATGAATTATGAACCAACCGCTGAGAAGCCCCCAGCTAGATCAGGCCCTCTGCATAAGTGAGACAATTGAATAGCTTGATCTGTTTGGGAGGCACCCAGTCTGTGGGACCATGACCTGTCCTTAGTGCATGAGCTGGCTCTTTGGAACCTTGGGCTTACACAGGGATACTTTGCTCAGTCTGGAAGGAGGGGACAGGACCTGCCTGTACTGAATCCACCAGGTTTAAATGAATCCCCAGAGGTGTCTTAGTCCTGGAGGACCTGGGAATGGAGGGGAGAGGATGGGGGGATGGTGGGGGTAGGGGCAGGAGGGGGGAGGACAGAGGAACCCATGCCTGATGTATAAAATTAAAACACATAATAATAATAAAATTAAAATAAACATAAAAAAAGAAATTATACTGGTCTAGGAAAGCAGTAGTAGTAGTCTGTCTATTAGGAACCATGATTTCATCAGCCTCTAGAAGTTGCCTAGGTTTATAGTGCTTCATAGAAGATTGATAGAGTTGCCTGCTTCAATTGTCTCCTTCTAAGCAGGCTTTAAGTCCATAGACTGCTGTTGGTTATGCTACAAATATATCTGCTACTATTGTACCCTTGGTTTCTTAGGCTTTACCACTGGATGGGACTTGCTTTCCTGGAAACTTGTGTAGCATCTTCTGGTACTATGAGAGCTAGTCCTCAGGGATAAGGCTTCCATGTCAGTTCTTGCTTGATCTCTCCAAGTTAAGTCCTGTGCCTGAAACATATGGTATGTTTAGAAGTAGGGTCTTACCTTCAAGTCATGGTAGGCAACCCAATGCAAAAGCAATAGTGTACCTCATATTTGGTCTCTATTAGACTACCCTGGCCAACAACTGGAAGGGAAGTTTCCCATGCCTGGTACTGGGGTTTTTGTTAGCTAGTTTACTGCTTTTCAGGGGAGCATTATCATCCCAGTGGCATAACTTCATTTAAATTATTTTATGTATGCACAAAAACTTATGTATCCTATGTGTAAATTAACTAAACATAAAACAATATGCTTCTCTGTGGATTTTTCAAACATCCCAGTGTTACTTCTCCTTCATCTCTCTCCTGTATTGCCCCCTGCTCTCTCCCCAGATAAAGTCTTCTCCCCATTTTTCTTATTTCCCCCATCATAGAAACTGTGTCCTACTACCTCCCTGTCTAAAGATCCCTTCCCAACTCCTCTCAACCCCATGATTTCTTTTTACTTTTCTGGTTTCTGTGGTTATTCCAGGCTATACACTTTCATCTAAAGACTCAGAACTGGGATACATAAATAAGAAAGAACACATGATGTTTGTCTTTCTCACTCTGAGTTAAAATACTCAATATGATTGATCTTTACTGTGGAATAGTATTCACTATTGTATAATACCACATTTTCACCAGCCACTCATTAGTCAATTAGGCTGTTTCTATTTCCTAGTTATTGAGCATGGAGCAACAATAAACAGGGCTGAGCAAATATCTGTGGAGTATGATATTGAGCCCTTTAGGCATAGTCTGAGGAGTTAAATGGAAGGATCATGAGGGAAATCTACTTTTAGCTTTATGATATTGCTCCACACTGAATTCCAGAGTTCCCACACCAAGTTGTAACCCCCACCCACACTGAGTAGGGTCTCCTTTCCTCCACTCATTATAAGCATTCATTGCCAGTTGTTTTCTTGCTCTTAGCCATTATAGATATAGTAAGATGATAGATAATTCAAAGTAGTGCAATTTGCATTCCCCTAATTGTTAAGGATGTTGAACACGTCTCACAATTTCTTATCCATTTTTTGGATTCTTTCTGTTCAGACTAAGAGCCCACATTTTTTTCTCTGTTTTTTCATTGTTCTTTATTAACAAATTTTCTACTCACTCCATGTACCACCCACAGATCCCCCCTCCTCACTCCTCCCACCCTCCAGCCTTCTCTCCCAAGCCACCCCACATCCCCCAAATCAAGGTCTCCCATGGGGAGTCAACAGAGCCCAGCACACTGAGCCTAGGTAGTTCCAAGCCCCTTCCCAAAGCACCAAGGCTATGCAAGGCGTCACACCACAGATACTGGATTCCCAGAAGCCTGCCCATAGACCAGGGACAGATCCTCATCCCCCTGCTTGGGTGCCCTCCAAACAGTTTGGGCCAAACAACCATCTTCTGTATCCAGAGGGTCTAGTCTAGTCCCATTGGGGCTACACAGCCACCAGTCCACAATTCATGGGCTTCCACTAGTGTGGCCGGTCATCTCTGCACATCCTCCCATCATGATCTTGATGTCCCTCACCTGCAGAATCCCTCCTCTCTCTCATCAATTGGATTCCCAGAGCTCAGCCTGGTGCCTAGCTATGGATCTCTACATCTGCCTCCATCTGTCACTGGACAAAGGCTCTATGATGACAGCTAGGTTGTTTGCAAGACAGGTCACCAGAGTAGACCAGTCCAGGCACCCTCTGGACCACTGCCAGCAGATCAAGGTGGGGTAATCCTTGTGGATTCCTGAGAGTCTTCCCAGAACCCTACCTCTTCCTATTCCCATGATGTCCTCATCTATCATGGTATCTTCCTCCCTGCCATTCCACTCTGTCCCTGTTCCAGGTTGACCATCCCATTTCCCTATGTTCTCATCTCCAACTCCTCGCCCTCTGTCACCCCCTCACACCCAGTCTGCTCATTTAGATCTCATCCACTTCTCCTTTGCAGGGTCATTCATGTGTCCCTCCTAGGGTCTTTCCCTGATAGCTAATCTCTCTGGAGCTGTGGCTGGCAGTATGGCCATCCCTTCCGTCACATCTAGTATCCATTTATGAGTGAATACATACTATGTTTGTCCTTCTGAGTCTGGGTTACCTCACTCAAGATGATATTTTCTAGTTCCTTCCATTTGCCTGCAAATGTCATGATATCATTGTTTTTTACTGCTGAGTAGTACTCCATTGTATATATTTGCCACAATTTTTTAATCTATTCTTCAGTTGAGGGGCATCTAGGTTGTTTCCAGGTTCTTGCTATTATGAATAATGCTGATATGACATAGTTGAGCATGTGTCCTTGTGGTAAGAGTGAGCATTCCTTAGATGCATGCCCAAGAATAGTATAGCTGGGTCTTATGGAAGACTTATTCCCAATTATCTGAGAAACTGCCATACTGATTTCCAGAGTGACTGTACAAGTTTGTGTTCCCACCAACAGGGTAGGAGTGTTTTCCTTGCTCCACATCCTCTCCAACATAAGCTGTCTTCACTGTTTTTAAGAGTCCACATTTTAATGGGAGTCATTGCTTTTTTTTTTTTTTTTACTCTGTTTATGAGTTCTTCA
Organism: Onychomys torridus; assembly: GCF_903995425.1. NCBI lineage: Eukaryota > Metazoa > Chordata > Mammalia > Rodentia > Cricetidae > Onychomys > Onychomys torridus. The sequence continues at coordinate 75,430,122 of NC_050449.1, read as the reverse complement.
TATATTCTGGATATTAATCATCTATCAGATGTATAGTGGACAAAGATTTTTCTCCCACTCCGTGTGCTTTATCTATACTCAATTGTTTGCTTTGCTGTGCAGAGGCTTTTTAGTTTATGACATCCAGTTTGCTCATTGTTTGTCTTAATTATTCAGCAAATGGAATCCAGTTAAGAAAGTCTTTCTTACACCTGTCTTGTAAGGCATTGTCTATATTTTCTTGAAAAATTTCAGAACTTCAGGTTTTATATTGAGGTCTTAGATCCATTTGGAGTTGATTTTTGTGTATAGATATGGGTCTAATCTCCACTTCTTTGTGTAGATATCTACTCTTCACAGCACTATTTGTTGAAGATGCTCTCCTCTCTTTAGTACATATTTTTTCATCTTTATCAAATATGAGATGGCTGTCATTACACATACTCATATTTGGGTTTTCAATTTTATTCTATTGATTTAAATGTCTTTTTTTTTCTGGCACCATGTATTGAGCATTGCTACCTACAGTTTGTATTACAACTTGAAGTATGGTGTGGTAACTTTTCCATCATTGTTTTTGGCTATCCAGTATCATCTGCAATTTCATATGACTTTTAGGATAGTTTTTAATTGGTCAAATTATTAAGGCCACTCCACATACTTAAAAGGGAGGTTTATTTTGTGGGGTAGCTTACAAATGAAGGGATAGGTTGCAGGGTCTGAGAAAGGTATGGCGCAGTCCGGCGGTGATTCTCTGGAGAATTCTGCTTGGTCTTCCTCCAATGTCCATGGTCCTGGAACCAAGAGAAGCCTCTCCTCTTGATCCTGGGTCTTCGGCATCCTCCCTCAGCCCCACCTTGTGGGTGTGATCATTACCGAAGCCTCAGTGGGTGTTGGAACTTCCAGGCCAAGGCTGGAATGGCTACCCACTACAGTTTTTCTATTTCCATGAGGAACTGTGAGTATATTACATTTATAGTTTCTTGAGATTGGTGCTATATGATAATAGGTGAGTTTTATTCACTTTGCTACAGGCATTATTTTATGGTTTGGCTCAATCTATAAGGCTGCTTTGGGAAGCAAAAATTATCCTGACTGAAAAGATAAGACTACTGAAGTGCCAGGGTTTGGGTGACTCATTCAACAGCAAAAGCAGCAAGTGGTAGAGACTCAGTTCAAATCTAGAACTGTCTGCAGCTCAGCACTGTCTTTCTATTGCATCCTGACAGCCTTATAATACTAGACACTGACAGATGCATATATGGTTATAAAAGAAAACTACTGACATTTTAAAGTCTTTTCTATTATCTGTTTCTAAAAGTCCATCGATTATTAAGCATTCTTATATAATAGCTGTCTCCCTAGGAAGTGTTTTTCTTGACATGAGTGCAGAATTGTCTCTAATGGGCTGCACAAAGGATGAAGAGCAATTTCATCACTGTACCACAACAGAGCAACTTGAAAATTTTATTTAGAAAGTTAAAAAAAAAAAAACCTTCCCAAACAATTCAAGCTAATCAACTGTTTGGGGGACTGGGACCTGTCCTTAGTGCATGAGCTGGCTGTTTGGAACCTAGGGCTTATGTAGGGACGAGGGGACTGGACCTGCTTGTACTGAATCTACCAGGTTCAGCTGCATCCTCAGGGGAGTCTTGGACCTGAAGGAGATGGGAATGGGGGGTGGACTGGGGGGAAGGGGGCTGGGAGGGGGAAGGACAGGGGAATCCATGGCTGATATGTAAAATTAAATTAAATTATAAAATAAAAAAGTAAAAAAAAAACCTTGAAGCTTTTGGAATACGCAAATATAAATTACAGTTTAGACATGCTGATACTATACACCTTCAATACAAGTGAAAATGACTAGAAGTCAGCTGTATTGTCACTATAAGATGATGAGCTTTCAGTAAACATTGGACATCAGGTTCAAACACATGCAAATAATATTGTATGTTCTCCCTGATTTCCCTTAAGCAAACGCAGATGCTTTGAAACTGGATTAATGAACTCTGATAATTAACTCTATACTTCCTGGTGAATATTTTAAAGCCTCACTTAGTAAAATGATTTTTAAAAATTCAGGAAGCAGTACCAGGTCCTTCCTACCCCAGTCGCTTATTTTGCCTCTTTTTCTGGGCCCTTGCAAGCACGAATTAGTTTTCTCCTGCTTGTGGAACAAATTGTCCCACATTTAGTAGCTCCAACCATCACATGTTATTAACTCACAGTTCTCTAATTCGGAAGTCTCAGCAGACCTCTGCACAGCTAACTCTCTGCCCAGTGATTTCACAAGATTGGCAGGACTGTATTCCTTCTTGCCGTCTTGAGAAATGAATCAGCTCCTCATCTCACTCAGGTTGCTGACATCATGAAATCACTTTTCTTTGTGGGACTTAGGTTCCTCATGCCTCACAGAGAGCTCAGTGGTATATTTGCAGCTTCTAGAGATTTCCTGTTTCTTACTCCAGAGGCCTTTCCCCCCAGCTTCAAAGGCAACCATGGCAGATGGCATCCTTCTTATGTTTCAGATGCCTTTGATCTCCCTTTTTGTCCATATCTCATCTACTCTTCTACAGCATCTTTTTTTTTTCAGACGTTTTTCTACCATTGCCATCTACATTTAAAAATTTTCAAGTGATTAACCTGGGTGCCACAGGGTCCTCCAGAATATACTGTTTATTTTACAGACATTTTAATGGTAGTATTAATTTCATCAATTAAGTGCATTCAAAAGTACCAATATTTAATTTAGAAGTTAATTTAAATGTGGACTTCTATATATTATTCCACATGTATGACTATTCACAAACTCACAATAGTGATTATTATCAGGTGGCAGTCAACATCTCCACACATGAAGACAAACTACATTATATTCCTGCAATATTGCTTTAAAGTTAGCCTGTAAGGGAGATGATGAAGGTAAATGAGGATATTGGGTATTGGGTCACTGCCTAGAATTTTGCCTAAAATGGATTGTAAAATGCACTGTATAGTTTAATTCCTAATTCTATATTACTGGCTTTCTAAGATCAGATATCCCACAGAGCAAACAGTTCATTTTCTAACTCCAGATAAATGGGATGTGATGGATATCTGCCTGAATACAACTGATAGGCACAATCTGCACACACACACACACACACACACACACACACACACACACACACACACTCACACACATTGTCGTGGGGGGTTTCACAAAGACATTTTCACATGTACATATAATATACTTTGACCATGATCACTCCTACCCTCCTTTCTCTCCACTCATGATGTTTCCATCATTGCTCCTGATAGTCTCATATCTACTTTCATGTCACAAATGATTCTATATTTCTATATAAAACCTAAGATCTACTAGTGATAGACCATGTTATATTTTTTCTTTCACGATTGCTTATTTTGCAAAATATGATGATCACCATTGTATCCACTTTCCTGAAAGTGATGTTACTTCACAAAATTGAAATAAATACAGCCATGTTTTCATATTGAATGCAGGAAGCAAAGGTTTGATGTAATCTATTTAAAACCATGTATTCTCAAAAGTGTATGCATCTAGTGCATCAAGAGCAATGGACATTGGCTGCTAAATAGAAGAACAGTATATATTAAAATCTTCAGAAAGGATTGTCAAGAAAAATATTTACTACAAATAGAGATCTAAAAAAACACCACTTTACTGTAGGCTGGTTAATGGTTTGTAATATATCATCCTAGCATTGTCTTGTCTTGCAGGAAGATACCACTATTCCTTTCAAATGCTTCTTTTTAGACTTATTCTAGCTAGTGATATGGGAATTATCTATAAAATGCAACTAGACATTGAGAGATGGCTTCTGTATGTCAATTGATTGTAAACCAATATAGGCAAAACATTGAGACGTTTTAATAAAATTACTTCCTGAAACAATGAATTAATGCTCTTTTATTAATATTCAAATGCCGTTATTAAATGCATCATCCAGATTTTAGACAGTTTTAAACCTTGGATAATAACTGGTTACTATATTATCCAAAGAGTAAGGATGCTAAGAAACCAAATTGTTTTTATAAATAAGACAACAATGCCAATGTTCTAAACACAGTGACAGTTTAATTTAAATGTAGCTTTTTATATATTATTCCAGATTCAAGATTATTTACAAAATCACATTATTGATTATTTTCATGAGGCAATCAACATCTCTGTGAACAAAGGCAAATTGTATTATGGTCACACAACACTGCTTTACAGTTAAATGAAAAGAGACTAATGAAGGTGCTAGGGAACTCAGGTTCAATAATTAATCAGACTACTCATTAGGAAAACATATGAGACTAATAATTTGATTATTAAATCACTGTCTTAATAGTATTTATTCAAGTTGTTCAACAATAATTTACTATTTTACCAGAAACAACAGAGGCTATGACATAGGTGCAGGTGGTATGAGGGAAAAACAAAACATATTAGGTTTCTGCTCTAGTAGCAATTGCTTGTTAACAAGAGTATACAAGAAAAGTACAAGGAAGTACAAAAAGAGGGAGAAAGTATTTACATATGGCTGCTAAGTGTTTTTAGATGAGTTCATAGATTTCTAAAAAATAAAAAGTAATATAAGAGGAATGTACAAATGAATGGAAATTAAGATATTCCCAATAAATGAGACCTTAATCCAGAAAGAGAATCACTTTAAATGTATGAAAATAGGAGTTTATTGTAGAAATTAGACATTGTACAATAGTGGAGGAACTGGGAGAATAAAGGTTCACAAAGAAGAGCTGGACATCTACTAAGCAGTTGCAATGTCATTAAACAATTACTTTTTGAAGGCATCTTTACCAGTAAAGTCAGTAAACACAAAGCTAGAAGATGTAAGATCTCCTCTTTTCTTCCTATGATTTTGCATGCTGCTCTGCTTAGTTCCCTGGTGCAAGGCACTTGGCAAGCATCATTTAAAATTCTTAGGAGATCCCCAGAGGACTGGCAATATGCCAGAGTAGGTTTTTCCCCCAGACTTTTCTGAAAAGGGACGGGAAGTGAGAAGAAATGTGCTGGCCAGTGTAACGTTTATGTCAGTGTGATGCCCCACAGGATGTCAGCTGGCCGACTGCTCTCATCACTGCCTGTGCAGGGAGAACAGAATCATGGGATGGAACAGATGATCCATGCAATAAAATATCATTTTCTAGACGATGTTAAGAATGGAGAACCATATCTTCAAACTGGCAATCTTTGTAGCATAAAAATAGATCATTGCACATTTTAAACTGAAGGAACAGGTTGACACATAATTTTTAAAATGTGATTGTAGATGTTTTGGGATGTCTGAAAATGGATGAATTTTATTTTAGTAAATCTTTGGCGCTTTTCTGTGCCGGTTATGCTATTTTTCTGCAACATTCTCTTTTCTTGTTTTCGTTAGTTCTTTGAGAATTTCACATTATGTGTTTGATCAAAATACACACTTTTGACCCCAAACTCCTCCCAGATCTGCCACCTCCCCTCTTCTACTCATACTGCATTGTATCTTTGTTTCCTTCTTAATAGAGTCCAATTTGTGCCACCTATGTATTCTTGGTTGTGTGCCCTTCCTCTAGAATGTGGCTGACCCACCGGGGTAATCAGTCTCTTATTCTTTGTATTTTGACCAGTTGTGTATTTCATTGTTAATTTCCACCTACTTTGCAAATAGCTTTGCTGAATATTGCCAGATGCACTAATCTATGATATAACAAATCATTGGGAGTTGGTTTAATATTAAGTCCATTTAGCAGATTAACGAAAGCATATTGAAAACTGTAAAAGAGAAAGGCCAAATTACCTATAAAGGCGAGCTCATTAGAATAACACCTGGTTATACCACAAGAACATTTAAAGTCAGAAGAGTGTACAAAGATGCACTCCAGTTTGGAAGGACCACAACTGTCATCCCAGACTATTATACCCAGCAAAACTGTTTGTTAAAATGTAAGGAGAAATGAAAGTATTCCATGGTAAAGACAGACTACAGAAATTTGTGACTATTAAGTCAGCCCTACAGAGGATACTAGGAAGAATATGTCGGTATGAAGACAAGAGTAAACATACCCAAGATGTCAGGGAACAAAGAAACAATTATCTTTTTGTTGTTATTTCTAATTGCCCTACAATTTGCCATGTAACTCATTCTGGCCTGAAATTTATGTCTATCCTCCTGTTTTAGTAATGGTAGAATTACAACTGTGGAACTTTTCTCCAGGTGTCAATAGTCCTAGTGAAAAACTTACTTTTTAAATGTTTTATCTTGTGTATTTAGACATTACTTACTAAAAATAAATCAATTTGAATTATAAAGAAATGAAATATTAAAAACAACATCCTAAAATTTATTATAATTAAAATGCATTGACTTTATATATTTTCAAGCTGAGTATCTTCAGACTTCTATAAGATAATATCTTATCAGGGAGCATTTTGAATTGACAATTGCTAGAAAATTGAAATGGAAAAATGCAGGTTTTGCTGCAGAGGAATTGCTACCATCAGGGCGGACTAAAAGCATTTTTTTCTCTTTCTCTATCAAGTGGATTCAGAAAGTGTCATTACAGTGAAAGTAACCACTGCTTGTCATTGTCCCGAGGTGGCTGAGAGAATGCTTTAAGAGGAGGTAAATTACACACTGAAGTAACCAATTTTATTAAAATGTGGACATCAAGTTGAAAGAATTTCAGCAAACCTGGTCGTTAAGTTTCCTTGGGTATGCTCTTTACTTAACAATTGGAGAAATTACTACTCATTGCACCAGTGTTAAAGGTATCTCTATAAGTAGCAGATGACAGCCACCTCTGAAGCAAAACTAAGCTACACATGGTGCCTTTGACATAAAACTCTTACTAGGAAATTTCATACTTTCTAATTTCAATATGAAAGTGATTACGGCAGAGCAACACAACTGTTAACAAAGTAAGGTCAATCTGCAACCATTTTTTAAAATTTTTCTTTATTAAGAAATTTTCTACTCACTCTACATACCACCCAGAGATCCCACCTCCTCCCTCTTCCCAACCCCCAGCCCTCTTTCCCAAGCCACCACACATCGCCACATTCCCCCAAATCAAGGTCTCCCATGGGGAGTCAGAAGACCTGATTAGCACTGGAGTACACAAAGTCAGATTATGGAACAATTTTTACCACTGTTAGATTTACTATCTCATTATTAAACACTGAATAATTCTCAATTTTCATAAGCATTGCTAAAATTAAGTGATATAATCTCATGTTTGCTTACAATTGAAATACATTGTGTGTGCACAAGGTGTTTTTCCTCCCTTCCTGAAGTTTATTCATTATGTCTCAATCTCCTAAATTAATTTCCTGTATAAAAGAGTTTATTCAACTCTACAAAGCATCATTGTAATACAACTTCATGTCTTGCTGCACTGTTCTGACCAACATATCCACATGATACATGATATCTACCCAACATTCCTTTAATAACTCTTTCCTTTCCCAAACAATAATTGTTGTGGTATCACAGTGCTTAGATACCATCTTTGATCCTATCTGTGGTTTCAAGACACATCAGAGAGGCTTACAACACAGCCCCTCACATGGAATAGGAGTAACTATTATAATTCATTCCTTTACCCACATTATGTGTCCTCAAACTTCTCATATACAACCAGCTTCAGGAGATGACTTTTTTTGTCTTTTGTGAACTTATTCATTTTATTATTATATTGTATGAGTATTTTGCCTATATGCATGTATGTATGTATGTAAGTATGTATGTGCAGGTTCAATGTCTGGTGCATGAGGAAATCAGAAGAGGGTGTAGAGTCCTCTAAGGACTGAGTTAGGAGATTGTCGTGAACTGACTATGGATGCTGGAAATCGAACTGGGTAACAAGTGCTCTTAACCACTCAGCCAATACTTTAGTGCCAGCAGACAGCATTTCTTATTCCACAGAGAAAGAACCAGCTATCATCTCCATATCTTTTTATTCACTTGCATCTGAGACAGTAGATTTTGCCTTTTCAGCAGTTACTGCTAATGTTTATAGCTCAGACTTCCATCCATTTTAGTCCCATATCCTTTCCTTCTTCATCTTTCTAAGCACATAGCTCTAGAGGAAGCCTATCTTCACTCAGTGTTACCACTGTTACTGTTGTACCCTGTCAGTCCTATCATCTTTATGTGAGTGCAGGTATAGAATGTACCCTGAAGGTTGAAGGCTGTGTTTCCGACCAGGGGGTATAATTGGGAAGCAGTGCAAACTGTAAGAACAATTACGTCAATGGGAGCATGATGTTCTCACCATGATGTCAGTCCTACCTTAGAATCAGACATGGGACCAATGGATCATGGACTAAAATTAATTCTCTGAAATCATGAGCCAAAATAAACTTTCCCTATCATTGATTTTCTCAAGTATCTCTTTACAGCAATGGAAACATGAATATAACCATACCCCTGCCCTAAAGTTACCTGATCTTGCATGGTCTCAGAAATGAATACAAATACGCAAAACTTGCTAGTGCTTCCATATTAACCACAAATTTCATTCTAGATATAACAGTGGAAGCCAGGTCCCTGTCTGAAGCTGTTTCTATTTTGTTTATTCCCATTTTCTTTTTTATCCAGGACGTAACTCCTACCTAACAATAATGTTATTTTTGACATCACAAACTTTTATACCTAATTCTAACTTCTCAATTTATTTAAATCTATGTCCTACTTAATGATTACCTTACTTTCCTTATGCAATTTTATGTTCCATTTGACAACCCAGTGGAACATCTATAATTATCATAACCAAATCCAGATTCCTGTTCTTCAAGCCAAACCTGAAATCAAGAGTTTTCATGAACCCTTCAATATCAACATCATCCTTCATCATAGAGAGATGAGGAATGGATCTTGGATTTTTGAGGTAGTTTTGACTCCTGTAATGCTCTACCTCATGGATATCACTAAAACTATGTAATATGGGAGGCACACTCTGACATTCTCAGCATTTGATCAGCTAAAGCATGTAGTTTATGTATAAAATAGTCCCAGAGCTCATATGACAAATCTTGGCACTCTGCTTAATGTTTACAGATTAGGCTTTTGGGAAGTATTTGGATCTTTAGGGCTCTGATGTAATCAATGAGTTAAACCATTGATAGATTTATAGTCTTATTGTGAGGTGGTAGAATCTAGGAGATGGAGCCTGCTTGAGAAAGTGGGCCACTGGGGAATTCTGGGCCTCCTTCATGTCTTTTGTTGAATCCTGACTATCTCTAGGTAACAGCTACCCTCAGCCATGCTCTTCTGCCTTCCTACAGGTCTGAAAGCAGTGAGACCAACTGAGTACAAACTAAAACCTCTGAAGCCATGAGTAAGTTGTTGTCTCAAGGGTTTTGGTACAAAGACAAATGTAACTAACATTCTTTGCTGCTACCTCTCACACACATATGTGTGTTGAGAATATTTTGTTTAACACTTACATGATGTGCTGACTACTTTGTGACCTTGAAAAAATATATACACCCTCTTTTAGTGATCACCAGTATCTAATTAACTCCAATCATTTATGCATGGAAGCTCTCATCTTAGTGTTCAAACACTATGTTTTAGGTCATGATCCAGTTTTCTCCAATTTACCTTGTATTAATCAATGAGATTCGTGAGACCAAGTAGCTAATACCTGTTAGTATTTTGAACTTCCTGTAATCAGCAGCACTTCTGTGAATAACTTGTTCTAGAGATGTCTTACTTCTAGAAATTGATGGATGCACAAACATATTTTACAAAGATTATGGTTCCTCTCAACACCAGAGAGTGGCATTTTCTAGCTTCATCCCAGGATTCTAAGGAAGGATCCCTGTATTTACTGATTAATGCTAAAGTGCAGAAACTTCCGCTTAAACTCTTTGGGGAAAGGTTCTAGTAAGAAGAGGTTTTTGTTTTTGTTTTTGTTTTTGTTTTTGTTTGTTTGTTTCGTTTTGTGTGTGTGTTTTTAAATCAGAGCTAAGAAGAGATTTCTTTTTTTTAACTTGGAGGTGTTTATTGACCACTATACAGAATGTAGACATCTTTACAGCTTCTGTTTTCCTTTGAAGGTTCTAGATAGAGGCTAAGAATTCATCTAGATTGACTTGCTTTAATATTGTTTGCATCATTCCTAATCTTGCCAAGTTACTAATGTGATGGTATTTAAATGTATAGTCATAGTTTGGTTCTTACCCTGACTTACCATCAGCTATTATTCTCGTTTTACTTAAGAATATTGAGTAGCTATCCTACCAATCAAATCTGGACAAGCTAACACTCACACTGGGCATTCTATAGAGACACCTTGCAACAGGTCTTTTTGTCAGGGTTTCCCCATGAAGCCTCTCCGCTTGCCATTTTGTACTTCTTACCAGTTGTTCTAAGCATGCCCACTTCTGTTATTTCTTCAAGCTTTTGAAAACACTGCAGTTCTCTAAAATGACTTTCTTCATGTCCTTCACATCTTACATGCAGCTGGATAACTAGAAAAGCATCTCCAAGTACCACAGTCACAGTCTGTACATTTGTGTCTTACTCCTCTCCTTTGTACTTCAAGTCAATTTTTCTGTGATAGCAATTTTTTGATTGCTACACTATCTCTTTATTTACTGAACTTCCCACAAGATAATTACTTATTTTGACAAGTATTGATGTTTGTAGATATTATCTATTCAATAAATATATATTGAATAAATTAGACAAACTTTATGACTTGTCTTTCCTGAATCTTTTCATAAATAAGAATTCTCAAATTTTTAAAGTTAAAGTCTTGCTAAAATACAAAGCCTATACCTTAGGATATGCTTAAATTTCTAAAACCTGTATCAGCAAAACATCTTTGCCTTTAATTTTAAAAGTCTTTGAAGATTTTGCTAAACAGTAATGTCAAGTTTTCCTCAATACAAACTTAAATGAGTGCCGTTAATATAATAAAAATACAGCTCTCCTCTGAATATCCAATGCTTTAAAATTTTTAATGTAGACTGTATAATGCAATTTTTATTTTTCCAAGTTCTCAAATATTTCTTCCGAACGATCTTGCTAGTATATTACATTCACCACAAGTCTGCAATAAAATCTGGAAGGTTTAAATACAATGTGTTGCCCATTAACTCTGTGAATTAGGGCAGCTTCTGAAGGAAAAACAACTAAATTGCAGTCAGCATGAAGAAATTGCACTGGGTTATGATTGCTGTCTGTAAGCTGTGGCCTTACATTATCCTGGCATGTGCCTTAAGGGCACAGAAAGTGTTCTAACTTAATTTTAGATGATACACAGTTATGTTTTCTTTAATCACAGAATCTGAGAGCAGTGTGTCTCTTGATGCTCTACAATCATGTTTTGAATCCTTGGAACATCATTTTACAAGGTGACTTATTTATAGGAAACTCTCCTTATTTTGCCTCAAGAAATTTTCTTAGATATTGGCAATAAGATTCACTTCTTACTTCCTCCTAATGTGACTCTGAAATAAGACATACATACACACACACACACACACACACACACACACACACACACACACACACACGGGGGGGCACACATGTGCACATATTTCACATATCTCATCAAATTTCAGTTAACCTATCTTCTCCTGGTGTTTCAATATACTTTAGAGCTGTTAAAAACATAACCATAATGCTCATGAAGAGCATTTATGATTCCTTTCTCATTCTTTATGTTTAATTAAGTTGTCTTTATTTTGAAATGGCTATAGATCCATTTGTGAATACAGTTTCCTCCAAGGAACATATCTTACAAAGCCAATGGAAAAAAAAATCTCATAACAAGGGCATGGGTGTTGATTCAGTTAATATATATGAATACAAATGCCTATCTCAGGAAACTAGAGCAAAAAAAAAAATCTCAATTTAAGCACACGGTAGAAATAATGAAAATTGGAGCAGAAGTAAGGGAGATTGAAGTGGAAAATAAACAAAAATAATTTAAAACGGGTTCTTCAAAAAGATGCATAAAGTTGATAAGTATCTAGTCAGGCTAGCAGCAGAATATGTATAAAAGCTCTGGGACCCACAAGAAGAATGAGGTCAGAATCCCCATTGAGGAGCCTTTGAAAACTAGAGGATGATAAGCAAATATTATGAGAAAGTTTATGGCCAAAGGTTTTAAAGTCTTAGATAAAATATCCAGTTTCATTAAAGATATGGCTACCAGAACTCCCTGGAGAGAAAAAGATAATTTGAATATGTTTATAGTCATTTAAGAAATCAAATTACTAATACTAACTGTTCCTAAATGGAAAGTGCCCGGCCTAAGCGATCAAACTGGTGGATTCTAGCAAACATCTAGAAAGGAAATGATACCAATTTAGCCAAATACCATCCATAAGATAAAAACTTACCACATTCTCACTGATTTGTTGAATTAAGCATTGTTCAGATATCCAAACCAGCTAAACATTTCACAAGGAAGGACAGCTATAGATAAGTACCCTTCACAAGTGCGTATGCAAAAATTCTCACCAAAATTCTATCATATACAACAAACAAGTGAGACTTATTTCAGATACACAGAACTGATTGAGCATTTGAAAGTCAATGAACTCAATCTTCCTTATCAAAGATTTAAAAAGCAGAAAATCGATGAGGTTCTCAATAGACACAAAAGGCACTTCCGCTTCACAACACCAGTCTCAAGGAAAAGAAAACCCCTCAGCACTCTAGGAGCAGCCCTCTGCTTGCTTGATTTACAAAAGAATATGTACACAACACCTACAGATAGCATCATGCTTAATGGCAAGAGAGAAGCTGGGTGTCTTCTTTGCAAAATAGAAAGAAAAAATGAGAGAGCTGCAAGGCTCCTATTCAAAACATGCAGAAAGTCCTAGCAAATATAAAAAGAAAATGAAGGCAAACAATATATAAAAGAATAAATAGATGCCCCTTTTTAATTAAATGAAGTAATTATCTACCCATATAGAAAGTTGGAAGTGATAAACAATTGAACAAAAAGTTGCAGTCTATTAGGTTAATATACAGAGTATGTTGAATTCACATGTGCCAATGATAAACAATGAAATTTGAAATTGAAACAACAACACTATAGTTGCACCAAAAAAAAGGTAAAATTATCTAGCAAACTATGGGTGGTGGTACAATTCTATAATTTCAGTGTTCTGGAGTTGGATGCCAGATAATCATTAATTTGGCTACAGAGAAAATTCCAGGTCAGTCTGTGCTATGCAGGGAGACCATGTCAGAAGCCAAATAAAAAGCACAATTCTAAAATATGGAGAAATCTGCCCAGGATTAGTATGTAGAAACTACAAAACTCTAAGAACATTGGAGATTAACTTAGTCCAGTGCTCTTCCAGGGTTTATTCTTTATCCTGTCTGCAAAGTATTGTAGCACATTAGGATGCCTTTATTGTAACATTTTATAAAGAGAGGAATCTTTTTTTTTGTAAAGAAAATAGACTCTTTAATGTTTCCAGCACTAGAAAACTCAAAGTTTTAAAGTGTTTTCCACCAGATTTGCAATTATTTAGAGTGCAGATTTAGTAGCAGAAAATGATAGTTCTGACATCATATAAATACTGCAGGCAGATAATGATGTGTTGATAGCTGGCATCACAGTTGAGTCACTAATGTATATACTTCTTTCACAGAGTCTTTCCTGATCATTTCAATCATCTTTTGAGTGATCTGCTTTAATGCTTCAATTCCACCCTTTCCACCAGTACTTTATACTCTGAAGTCCAATATGCACCCTCTAGAGTAAGGCTGGAAATATTTGCCTTGTAAGGATTGATGATGATCAAAGGCCGTGTGCATATCTCACGTTGCCCATAATAGACGATAAGTGAAGAATGGCATGGATTTCCAAAAAACAACAACATATGCTGCTAATTACAGAGAACGTTGGTGATGCTGAGGGCTAATGGTATTGGGAGTAGAGTAGAACAACTAAAAACCAAAAGGAAAAGTTTGATCATTCTTGGGCCTAATGGTATTCCTGGGTGCAGCTTACAAAGCAGTCCATAACTTTATGTATACATGACAAAATATTGGTCACTAATACTTCACAAGCCCTTCTCCAATGTGTTAACTTTTCATTTCTATCAATCCCCATTGCTGCTGAAGCTAGCCTGTGGAGACACACAACCTTGAACAAAGGCATGTGGGATGTATACAGATGAGCAGGTGCCTTCCAATCAGCCATATGAGGACACCAGGAGTAGGGTTTAAAAAAAAAATACCAGTTAACTCTACCCTGAATACCAAGTATGTACAAGGCAGATGGCTGAAAACGGCCCCTTTCCACATAGTTGTGCAAGTAGTCCTAGCTGGTCAAGAGTTTTACAAAGCCTGGAGACTTGGCAGGCAAAAAGACCACTAAGGTCTCCATTCCCTATGTGTCTCAGAAATAAAACATTCATGCAAATCAGTGTGAGAACTCAGTGAATCTTCGTACTCAAACACTCATTTTCTATAAACTTTGCAATTGCATCTTCATAACAGCTGTGTGAGGTAAATTCTATCGGCATTATACAGGTGCAGAAATAAAGCCTCAGGGATGTTCAATAACTTGATCAGATCACACAAGCCAAAGCTAGATGTAAGACTTGAAGCAACAACTGTCTCAGCTCAGCCCCCAAAGTTTTGACTATTATTGTGAGTTAAGACATGAGCTCTGTTTTTATTAAGAAATTTTTTATTCATTTTCACATACCAATCACAGATCCCTCTCTTCCCTCTCCTCCAGCCCCTCACCCCACCAAAACACTCTCCATTTCCTCCTACAAGAAGGTAAAGCCTCCCATGGGGAGTCAACAGAGCCCAGGATATTCAGCAGAGGCAGGTCCAAGCCCCTCCCCCCTGACTCAAGGCTCTGGGAGTTGTCCAAAAGAGCTCTTAACAACACAGAATGATTTCACTTTCAGAGTAATGCCTGGAATCCATTGGGGGTTTCATTATTAGTTAGTTAAAGTTCTTATTGCTGTAATAATAATATTGCTGACAAAAATAACTAAGGAAGGGTTTATTTTGGTCTTCAGTTTGAGTTCCTCATGGTGGGGAAGGTATGGTCACCTTACATCTACAGCTAATAAACAGATAAAAATCGTGGTACCCAAATGATTTTATCCTTTTTCTAGTCCATCTCCTGCCCCACTCCACCCATCTCATGGGATAGTTCTTTCCACCCTCAGTGTATGTCTTCTACTTTCAGTTAGTCCTGTCTGGGAAAGCATCCACAGGCACACTCAAAGGTGTGCATCACTCTTGTCCTTGACATTTATTAATCTCACAAGACTGACAAACTGATTAGCTACCACAGCACCTGGCACTGTTCTGGTACTGCTCTGCCCACATGATGTCATTCACTTTCCAATACAGCACTGGGACCTAGGTTTCTATCTTCCCATTTCACAATGGAATGTTCTAAAGCTCATAGCAATTAGGTTATTTCACCCAAGAACATGGGTTCATAAGGTAAGAACAGGGATTGAATCTTGTTCTATCCAGTTCCTAAGTCCATATTCTATATTTCCTAAGAATGAATGTCAGCATAGCCAGATCTTAAGAAAAAAATGGCATTTTGTACATACAAGTCCTTATTTTATATGGGCTATAAGATAAAACATAATCATGTCTACAAAGCATGGCAATTTACAGGTACTGCCTTGTGACTGTATGCCCAGTCATACTTCTTCAGTACTCTGTGCTGAGCTTCAACTCTAAACAATGCTCAGCATTCTACACAAGATGGATCAGGTTAACCTTGTCATTTTCCAGGGCAGAGGCTGCTGCAGTTCTTTGTGGAAATTTTCCTTCACAAAGCTAATTTTTTTTGTCAGGGTTAATTTCTTTTACAGCACAAGCTAACGATGCCCTTGTTCCTAGAGAAACAACATTCATCATATGGTTTGGGGTATCTGAATGACAGCATGCCCCAAGTTGATTGGTTTTTCAGGTGATGAATGAGCATGCCCCTTAATTCTTCAGAAAAGCAAAAATCCTCTCTCTGGCTCAAATCTCACAAAACTTATCCTGCTCCAGGTTTTCAACACAACAGATCTTTGAATTTAACAGAAACAAAATGCTGTAGGAATGAAAAACAGCATTAATTAAAAGGGCCTGTTGATTTCCAGAAAATTGCAGTTATAGTCAGAGCAAAGAGAATGGGATGCTGAGATTTTTTTATGAGTCAGAAGAAAACTCCTGGGGTTATTTATAAATAATTATCAAGGCTTGTCCACTGCTTTCAGGACCTTCACAGATAGACCCACTTTTAGGACATAATCATTACCACCAAAATAATATATGAGCAAAAGATTTAGTAACAAAATGTGTGTTTCATTGACTGTAAAAACATTACTGGATGACTATAGAAAGTCCCAAACCCTAAGAAAAACATAAAGAGAAGAGGCAAATTGCTTGTAAGCACTGATTCTAAATGTCTTTTGACAAATCATAATTTTAATTAAATTGAATTAAAAATCACAATAAATGGTAAAGTTCAACAATGATGTAATAATTAATTTAACTTAATTTTAGCATACTTTTAAATTGCTAATTATATATAAATTTACAAAGTTGAGCTATAGTGTTTTTTATAATATATATTTTAAATTATAAAATAATTAAATAATTTTCCTTTGCCTTTTTTTAATAGCCCCCAAGAACTTCCCACTTGCTCTATCTCTCTCATATTCATGGTCTAAGTAGTGTTTTAATTTAGTATCAGATGGTAAGCACATTAACACTCTTCACAGTTGTAACTTCTCTTGCTGGATAATGAGTGTCCTGTTACACTATTGTACATCAATTTTAATGAAAATGAATGTATTTATACAGAATTGTTTTATATAAAATCATAAGCTGATCACTTATAATCATATAATTGTTTTCCTTTGTTAATGTTGTTTCCATCAACTGTTAAACTGCCCTCTTTTGGGGGACACCTATCACTCTTGTGATTAAAAGGAGCAGTGAACATTAATTTGAATGCTGGACCACTCACTCACCATTGTTGGTCTTCAAAATTCAGATTCACTATGTCAGACAAGTTATTGCTGCCTAACATCCATTTGCACTTGTAAAATATGTGGGAAGTGTGAGGATGTATGTTTGCAAATTAGATGAGACTACTTAGCAAAAAGTAACTGCGGATTTTCTCATTTGCTCGGTATTTTTTTTTTTTAATGGGATTCAGGACTGCAAAATTTAGTCTCTGAGCTTCCTGTGCATAAGGGAGGGGACAAGTTTAAAATTTACTTCTTTCTTATAGAAGACAAATTATGATTCCCCACAAAGAGATGATCATTCCAATCATTCTAGAATCAATACCCACAACCATTATAAAAATCAATAAGAAACGATAATGAGCTCTAATGTCCAGGTATCAGACGCTCTTCTTTCTGCCTGTCTTAATCTAGACCTTATGTCTCTTGAAGATAATGACCTATGCTGATATCATTTGGATTTTTCAAACATAAGAAGCAAGATTAGGACTGGAGAGATGGTTCAGCCGTTAAAGGCTAGGCTCACAACCAAAAATATAAGAAGCAAAATTAAATTGTACAATAGATGTTTTTAAAGTTGTAAAAGAAATAACCACTATGGTGCTAATTGATCTGATTTAATGCTTGCCCAAAGGATCAATAGGAACGTGTTCATTAACTAATATAATCAAATGTTCCTACTTATTTGTGCATACCATATCAGAGTCTTAACTTTGCCTGAGGGTCCATTTCTGCTAGAATAAATACCAGTTGAGTTTATTTGAAAGCTAATGAACCCCCATAGAAGAGGGAAGATATCATAGGCCCAGAGAACAGTACATTGAGTTCTTTACAATATATTGATCTTCTGTGACAGTTTCTTATTCTTTAGAAGCTTTTTTCCATGTAGTCTTGCCAGTTATAAGCAAGGTCCTACTGTTTTCTTCCTGTTTCCTGTGTCACAGAAGGTCAAGTAGTACATATACTGTGACAATGAGAAGTGTCATGTATACAAAGAACTCTCCTTAAGATTTTCTTTTGCTAGTGAAGATCTTATCCATTACTCCATCGCTGGCAATCCATGTGTCCTTCTTAGGCTCCTCCTTATTAGATAGCCTCCCTGGAGCTTTGGATTGCAGTCTGGTTATCCTTTGCTTTACATCTGGGAATGTGGGGTGGGTTGGGGGAAAGGCTTGGGGGTGAGAGGAGGGAGGACAAGGGAATCTGTGGTTGGTATGTAAAAATGAATAGAAAATCTCTTAATAAAAAAGATTTACTTTTGCTTCTTTATGGATTAGATCCATGCTAACAATTATACACAGAACTCTTATATACACACAGAGAACTCTTACACACTCAGGTACAGGCTCTTTGGTAGACATTTAAATTAATAGAACACACGTGTGTGCATTGCCTGTGCCTTGCTCCTTTCTTGATTATGTCTGAGTTTAAGCCCTTATTGTCTTCTGCTTAAGTGCAGTGCTAGTATTGTCCATTAGGTTAGCACAAATTAAAAGGTGTGAGGAGTCAGTATAGATTGCTCTCTGTTACTGTATTGATTAGTGTAGGGATGATTGTGTCTCATCAGACTATTGTGAACTTTGTTATGAAATGTGAATACACTAGCATTTAAGCCTTTAAGGCATAATTTCAAAAAAAGATGTAAAAATCAATTGTAGGTAAATTCATTAAGTGCCAACTATATTTACTTACTTCCAAGTTTAAAAACATACAGGATTTTTTAAAAAATAAATTTAAATAAACAGAAATACAATTCATAATATATGAAGTATTTAAATGTATTTTTCACTAAAAATTGTATATTATTATAGCATAATCAACCTAAAACAAAAATAATAGCCTGGGAAATATTTATAACGCACATGACAGACAAATGACAAATGTATCTTTTTGATAGCCAACCTAAGTATTTTTCCTAGATTTTTAGTGAGGTCTCCAATTTAACACAAATTTGTAATTTCTGGTTGGTGAATTACCATCTAATTCCCCAGAGTTTTAGTTCCAATTAATAACACCCTTGTTGACAGCAGTAACTCAAACATACATGTCTTTAGCCTGGTCTTCCATTTTGCCTTTTTTAAAAAATTTTTCTCATAGATCATACTGTTGCTGTTGTTGTTGTTTTGTTTTCTATCATGTTCCTAATCTGTCATTCAAAGGATATCCTAAACCATGCATTTCATTCCATCCCCACTGCTACCAATAATCTGCGAACACTCAGGTGAGGCTTCTATGGCTTCTCTCATGCCACTATTGCCTAAATTTTCACCAGAAATGTTAATCTTTGTACAGCAAGAAGGTTTCTGTATCTTTTTACAAATCATATCATATCACTTTATAGGTGTTGCAACCTGATAGATCTGTTTAATTGCTTCCTTCCGTTAGCAGCTTGCATAGTATTTTAGTATCTTCTAGGAAAGAGCCCCTTCAGTGTCCTATGAGAGTGGTCAATCTTGAAACCCTATACATACCAACATCAAAGTGATATAATTATCTTTCAATTAAAAACAAAAGAAATGGATTTGTCAGGTTGTATTTATTTACATATGTGTACAACAATAGTAAAGAAAAAGAGGCTATAAACTTGAGACTTGGGGGATATGGAAAAGTTTGAGAGAAGTAGCTGGGAGAGGTTAGAAGGAGGTAAAAGAAGAAAAAAGTGATATAATTATATTACAATTAAAAGCATACTTAAAAACTTTAAAAATATCACTACTGCATGACCAAGCTACACCACTCTGGGACATAATACCCTAAAGACTCTATATCTGACCATAGAATTGTAGTTGTTTTTTGCTGTTTTATTCTTTGGGGGGCCTTCCATCCAGCTCCCAAATAAATCACACGTGGAAGCTTATTCTTAATTATAAATGTCCAGCATCAGCTTGGTTTGTTTCTTGCCAGCTTTTCTTAACTTTAAATTATCCTGTCTACCCTTTCCCTCAGGGCTTTTTACTTTTCTTACTTCTATAATCTTACTTTCACTTTGTGACTGGCTGGGTGGCTGGGTGGCTTGCTCCTGATAGCCTCCTCCTTCCTCTCTCATTCCTTCTCCTTTTCTGGCTACTTCTTCCTTTTCTTTTTTCCTTCTTCTATTTATCCTCTCTGACTGCCAGCCATGCCTATCCTTCCTCCTGCCTCACTATTGGCCATTCAGCACTTTATGAGACCATCAGGTGTTCTAGACAGACAAAGTAACACAGCTCCACAGAGTTAAACAAATGCAGCATAAACAAAAGTAACACACCTTAAAATAACATTCCCCTACATAGAATACTTGGGTATCCATGTTTATTGCTGCTCTATACATAATTGTAGGGAAATTGGACCACCTTAGATATCAACCAACAGATGAATGCATATAGAAGATATACATGTATACAATGGAATTTTATTCTGTTGCATGAAATCATTAAATTTACAGGAAATGAGTAGATGCATTGATAGATAGCATTGAATCCAAATATTATATCAATCAAGATGATCTGAACTCAGAAAAACAAAAAGCACATTTTCTGTCTCATAAGTGGTTCATAAGCTACAATGTATGAATATACATTTATAAGCAAGTGAAAGTATATCAATAAAGTCTGAAACACTAGAAAGATCAAGATAGGGAAATGAAGAGAGGAGGTGGTAGAGAAAGGGACATATGGAATATGAATAATAAGAGAATGAGGGGGAGGTTACTTGACGGGAACTCGTAGGAAGCAGAGAAGAAAGGGAAGACACTAAAATACGCTTTGTTTGAAAATGAAGAAAATACATTTGACCAAACCATTGGTGCCTGAATTCTTACATTTTGCTGCTGTTGAAACAAAATGGTTTAGTCACTTTAGGAAGAAATTTGCTGTTTCTCAGAAAGTTAAGCATTGTATTACCATTTGGAACAGAACATGAAATTATATGTATTACTTCAATATTCACAGCTGACAAAAATTGGAAGCAATTTTTTAGAAGGTGGATGTATAAGTAGAGTACACCATGCTCAGAATGTATGACATGGAGTGAGGTCATGGAACTCATGGCTAAATAAATCTTCACCATGTGTTTTTAATGTAAGAGGTTTGCCTGAAAATATTGCAGTGTATGCTTATGAATGACATTCTGAAATATCACAACTATGGAAATGTAAACAGATTCAGGATTGCCAGGGATTCAGTGAAAATAGAGACCATGTGAATGAACCACAGAGAGTATTTGAAGGCAGTTAAGCAGTATTCTTTGTGCCAAAGTATTGATGTAATGTGTTTATCAAAACCAAGGGTCCTGTAAAAAAGTAAACTATAATATGTGCACTTTCTTAAATCTCAGAGACCTAAGAATTCTAGGATAGAATGTAGACTATAACTGTCTTGAAGTGTATGAAGCTACCTCACTGATGTGGAAAACACTTTGGATAAGTGCTAGACTGACTTAAGAAAACAGTGTAGTCTATAAAACTAAATACTAAAAAGTAGATGCCTAACACTTTAATTGACAAACTGTTTTCTGCATTAAAACAGATTATCAATAATGATCCCTGAGGTATACAGAACTACACATGAATATGCATACAAGTACACACACACACACACACACACACACACACACAGTTCTTTATTAAGTTAAAGGGAAGGTGTGTGTGCTGGGTAGTCTTATGCCAACTTGACATGAGCTAGAGTTATCAGAGAGAAGGGAACCTCCTCAACTGAGAAATGACTCTATACAATCAGACTGTGGGCAAGACTAGAACATTTTCCTAATTAGTGATTCATGTGAAGGTGTCTCCACCCATTGTGGGTGGTGTTATCTCTGGCTGATGGTCCTGGGTTCTATATAATGCAGGCTGAGCAAACCACAAGGAGAAAGCCAATAAGCAGCACCTCTTCATGGTTTCTGCATCAGTTCCTGCCTCCAAATTCCTGCCCTGCTTGAGTTGCTGCCCTGACTTCCTTCCATGATGAACATTGATGTGAAAGATTTAGCTGAATAAATCCTTAGCTTTCCAGGTTTCCTTTGTCATGGTGTTTCATCACAGCAATAGTAACCCTAAATAACACTTGGTAGTATGAGTAAAAATTCTACTGTTGAAGTGGAGAGCGGCAGATAATCAAAGGCAGATGACTGGTGATCCATGAGGTAGTAGATTAGAGATGGATACATCAGTGTAAACTCACACTTATCTTACATACAGGTGGAGACATATAGAAGTACTTGTGAGTATATGCTTTTACATGGATGTGTATATTCATATAGATAGCCTTGCTTTGCTAGCTCAGAAGACCTAGAAATAATGATCTGAAAATAATGTGGTAGGAACAGGTGGATCTACCTCTTGATTTCTAATACTCTAATGGGAGGAATCAGCACTTAGTCTTAGTGATGTCTCAGATGTCTAGCATTAGATATCTATCATAAATTGAATCATCTTACAATGGCAGAAAATAAGGAAGAGCAGAAAGACAAACACAAGGAAATGCAAAAAATCCCTTAATATAGGAGCATATGAAAAAGAGATATTAGGTAATTGAAAAATCTCCAGGCACCAAAGTTGAACAATTTTCTCAGAAAAAAAATGAATAGCATAGTATTATGCCATAGCTCAAAAATATAAGACAATTTCCATGAATCCATGTCACCTTCCATAAATAATCAATAAGAATGGATACACCCTGACAGACGAGTGTGTAAAGCTTCATAGGCAGCCACTCCACCTGAAGAAGATATAACTGGTTTCATAATCCTTAAGCATGCCTAGAATATTCTGACATTTTTACAAGGCAGATGACAAGATTGAAAGTTGAGAGAAGAGAAAAAAGAGGCATTCTGTCACTATATAAGCAGAAGGAATGATGTCAGCATCAATTTACGTTACAACTTCCACCCACAACTTTCAAAACTAGTTGTTTCCCTTTGTTTTACTGAAAGTAATTTCTAGCTAATATCTTGGAGTTTTGCATAATGCAGAATATTTAAATAAAAACATTTATTTTGAGTTGACTCACTTTATCTGAATCTTAGACAAAATAAGTCTACTTTGTGAAGTTGGGGGGATGTTTATTCCTCCACACCCCATAAATTTGATATGGAAAAGACAAGGCTTTATTTGCTTGTCTTGTCCATTCATTTTCCTTGAGGAATGCATATTTTTCTGATTAAAATATTTTTCCTTTGTGATTTTTACATTTGATTCTTTTTTTATCAGGCTACTTTCTTTGTAGAAAATGCACCCCCAACAAGTGACGGTAGTGATAATAATTCATTTAAGTCATGACAATATATACAAAATAAATATAATAAAAACAGCTGCATATGTAGGTATAAAATATATTTCAAATAATATAAAGATATTCATACATTCCATTTGATTGTGTGCCTGAAATCCTCTCCAATTTAATAAGATGTCAAGAGAGCTATTAATAAATGAGAGCTAAGCACCACAGTGAAGCGTGGGCACTGATTTCTTAAACTTGCTGGAAAAGGACAGCTTTTTAATTGGACAAGATGCTGCATTGCCAGAGTCACAGGGAAAAATGTCAGATACCTTAACAGCAAAATACTTTCTGTCCATGTCAATGATAAAGAATAAAATAAATATTTTCATTCTTCTCTTTATGAACTAAAAGACTACATACAGACATTCAGGTCATGTGTGCTTGTTGGTGTTAATGAGGTACAGGTTAGCACACTAGTCATGTGTCTGTAGTGCTTAGTGGGAACCAACTGATGACTTCTCAAACAAAAAAAATTTTTATTCTTCTCTTCCTTGCACATTCTAGACATCAATATGGACACAATATTTGACACGGTGAGACTGTGTTTGCAATATATAATAAAGTTGATATACAATTTTATCTGAAATACTGATTTTTCTTATTTTCATTTCTTTTTTAATTGATTTTTTTGTTCATTTCACATATCAACTAGAGATTCCCCCTCTTTTCACTCCTCCTGTGCACCCAGCCTTCTCCCCAAAGCCACCCCACCCTCCATTTCTTCCTCAGACAATATAAGGCCTCCCATGGGGAGTCAGCAAAGTCTAGTACATTCAGGTGAGGCAGGTCCAAGCTCCTCCCCCTGCATCCAGGTGTCCTTCCATAGGTAGTGGGCTCCAAAAAGTCAGCTTATGCACCAGGGATGGATCCTGATCCTACTGCCAGGGGCCCCTTAAGCAGATCAAGCTACATAACTGTCTTGCTTATGCGGAGGGCCTAGCCTAGGCTCATGGAGGCTTTACAGCTGTTGGTTCATGAGTTCCCACTAGTCTGGTTTGGTTGTCTCTAGGTTTCCTCATCATAATCTTGATGCCCCTTGCTCATAGAATTTCTCTTCTCTTCAGCTAGACTCCTGGAGTTTGGCCTGGTGATTGGCTGTGGATCTCTTCATCTGCTTCCATCAGTTACTGGATGAAGGCTCTATGATAACAGTTAGGCTATTCACCAATCTGATTACTTGGGTAAACCAGTTCAGGCACCCTCTCCACTATTGCTGGGGTCATCCTTGTAGATTCCTGGGGATTTCCCTAGAACCTAGTTTCTCCCTATCCCCACGATATCTCCCTCCATCGTGGTATCTCTTTCATTGCTCTCCCACTCTCCTATCATAAAAATACTCTTGGTTTCTCAACATCTTAAACAAAAAAGTTGCTCATATAAATTAGATGTTTGTATAGCTAAATAACCTGTATAGCATTTAAGTGTTATGTTAAAAGTAAAGTCTCAGAGATTTTTCCATTTGCAGTAGGGTGTGATTAATATAGTTGTTCAAAGTGCAGATAATAAAAGACAGGATGATTATCACTAAATAGAACATCTATACTACATGCCCTCCTCACATGCCTCAGGGATCATTACAGAATAGGGGCTGGAAAGAACGTAAGATGTAATTGATGAATACAAAGAAACAGTGTCCTCCATATATAACAGGGTATCTGCAGCTCAGGGATAATTGTCAAAAAGGAGTAGGGGAAATACTATAAGACCCAGAGGTTGTAGATAACTCTGAAGAAGACAACAGCAATGACTCTTCTTATAAACTAAAAATTGTATATCACTTTGGTAAATTATATTAAGATGCAGATGAATTAAAATAATTCAAAGTACATGTGCAATTTTAAATAGTCTGTTTAATCTGAACCTCAAGACACCAACATTATTTTGAGTAGATTAGAAGATAAGATCATGTTTTTAAAGGAGTAAGCACCTGTGTAAATCAGGTCTGAAGTGTTTCACCATCTCCCAGTTCCAAGCACATATCAAGAATTTAAAAAATCAGTTCAATACTATAGGTTGTCAGAAACCTCATGAGTTTAGAACATTTTAAATAGAAGATCTTTCATCACTTGTAATGTCATGAATGAGCAAGAACATAGCAAATCCTGTTGAGAGGTTCTATCTTTTCTTAAGTTTGTTATTTAAATTTTCAGGAACATAGAATTTTAAATTAAACTTTTTTCAAAAGGTCTTAGAAATCTACTGAAGAAGCCTCCAAATATACATACACATACACAAGAAATACAATTTGGAGTTATTGTATAATGGGGAATATAGTGACCCAACTAGATACCATACGCTACAAAAGAAAACTCACAGAACTGATTTTATGTTACATCTTTCGGAGTCATTGGACAAAAGGATACTATTACACAATCCCAAATATCACATGCTATTTCCAATGCTATTGGTTAATCTCCATAACCTCATAGTAACACCCCATTGCCAAAGATACCACATAATTGTGGTATTGAATGTGGGGAGGTTGAGGTGGTACTCAATTAGAAACTTGGCTGCATGCAACTTAACTGTAGTTGTTTCTCTTACTCTATGGCTCTTTGGGGGGTCTGCCACCCAGTTACCAAACAAATACACAAGGAGCCTTATTATTATTTATGAATGCCCAGCCTTAGCTTGGCTTGTTTCTTGCCAGCTTTTCTTAACAATTTTCCTGTCTATCTTGCCTTTGGGCTTTTCCCTTTCTTAATTATATATACCTTTCTTTTCTTCTTACTCTGTGGCTTGCTGTGTAGCCTGATGGCTGGCCCCTGGAGTCCTCCCCTCCTTCTTTCATCCCCCATGGTCTCTTTCCAGATTTCTCTTCCTATTTATTCTCTCTGCTTGCCAGCCTATCCTTTCTGCTGTCTCCTATTGGCTGTTCAGCTCTTTATTAGACCAATCAGGTGTTTTAGACAGGCAAAGTAGCACAGATTCACAAAGTCAAACAAATGCAACATAAAACAATGCAATACATCTGCATCATTAAATAAATGTCCCACAGCATAAACAAATGTAACATCTTACAATAATATTCTACAGCTCCTAACTTTTATGGAGATGTTGGGGATGTGAACTTGGAACTTAGATTCTCAGTCTTCCACATCAAGCATTTTACCATTTGTATCACCTCCTACACACACACACACACACACACACACACACACACACACACACACACAAGACAGAGTGTTTTTAACTATATAGGTGATGGTGGCCTTGAACTCATGATCTTCTTGTCTCTACCTTCACAAACACTGGGATTGCAAGAATGCATCACCATACCTGGCCATAAAATCATTTCTTAACTAAAAGGTCAATATCTGAGATCCATGGAATGGTGTCTGGCACACATTTAGCATTATAAATTACATTTATTACAACCATTGTTGAGTCTCACCAAACTCTGTAAGAAAGAAAAAAAAGTTACTATACCATCTTCCAGTAGTGTGGTCCCTTCTGCACAAGCAATTTACTAATGTAAACAATCTTACTCTTCTCTAAGAATCCAAAAATAGTTCATCACATAAAAATGGGGAAGACAATACTGTTTATATAGACAGACAAATACACAATAAAAAAAAAGTCAAAGAACTCACAGGCAGCTGAGCTTCCCAATGATCTCACTTAGGTATTTGTGTTCATAAGAGACAAGAAGACAATAAAAATGAGATTTCATTGCTCATAGCTGCTTTTTCAAATGATCCATTAGATCCTATCTTGTTCTTATAACATAAATATATGAGTCCAAGGCCAGCCTGGGCTACATAGAAGATAAGTACCACCTCAAATCATTAAATAAATATATGAATGAATAAACAAGCATAAAACAGAAGGCGGGAAGGGTAACTAGGCTCTGTGCAGCTACGAATTTCAGGATCTGAGATTCTAATACACAGAATGTAAGTTTGGATGGTGTGCCTCAACTACAAAACAGCAAATCCAAGTTCTGAATATAGAGGTGGGGGGCCAATTATAACATCTGTGAACCTGGCAGGATCAGGAAGCAAACGGCAGGTCATTGAGAGGCTGACAAACAAATTTCAGATCCAACTCTAGTTTCAACCGGGCCTTTGCATAAAACTTATGAAACTTCTGCCATCTTTCATCTATACTGTAGAACCTTCAATATAATGGAACGGTAGATTTTCTTTAAAATGCCATGAAATATCAACCAGAGACACTGTGTGGTAGATGTCATTAAAAATGAATATATACACTGTCAAATTTTACTGTGCGATACCTCCCACCTCTGAGGCCTCATGATGAACACAGGGACAATGACCTTAAACAAGACTGGAGCAGCCAGGGGAGGGTAGACATGGCAATAGCTTTGTCATGCTGTGATGTTAGCAGTAGCCATGGAGGTACTAAGGGGAAAAACAATTTGAAAATGTCAATATTAAAATTAGATTTAAACTGATGAGATCCTAAAGCATGCTTACATTATTTAGCTTGTGCTTGAGCAAAAGTGTAAGAATGTTAATTAGTCTTTCAGTTGTTTCATTCTGAACGTGTGATTTCAAACTGCAGAAGTGTGCTTAAAAGCAGCTATTTTTCAATTAAAGTAAGTATGGCTTCTAATCTATTTTACACTATTAAATATATTTCAATATATAAAATTCAAATAATAAAATATTTCCTTGTAGATTATATGAAGGTAAATGAAGACTCTCAGTTAATGGAAGAATACAGGGTTTCTCATAGGGACACTTTTCAGATATGGACAATACTCACTGTGGTGAGTACCATGGGTCTGGAGGTATTTTGTTTCCCTGATACTTAACATCAGAGGGTAATGTTTCAGTCATTCCAGAAATTCAATTAAATGCTGAGAAAGTCTTCTCTGTTGTTTCTCTTTATATAAGAACT
This sequence comes from Onychomys torridus, assembly GCF_903995425.1. NCBI lineage: Eukaryota > Metazoa > Chordata > Mammalia > Rodentia > Cricetidae > Onychomys > Onychomys torridus. The sequence goes on along the minus strand of NC_050449.1, from coordinate 75,402,027 downwards.
TTTTAGCAGTGCTAAAGAAATAGTTCATATTTAAAAGTACATTGTTCTTACAAGGTTGGAAGAATGGAGAGTGTGTGTGTGAGGGGGTGGCGTAAACATCTATGTTTTTAAGCCCTGGGTTTTCCATTATCATTATAGATGCTGGAATAGAAATCAACTTACTCACAGGTTTAGTATTGGTGAAATTATTAAGGTCACTCCATGTAGTTAAAAGGGAGGTTTATTTTGTGGGGTAGCTCACAAATGAAGGAATAGGTTGCACGGTCTGGGAAAGGTATGGTTTAGTCCGGTGGTGTTCTCTGGAGAACTCTGCTCCATCTACTTCTAGCTTTCAGGGTCCTGGAACCAAGAGAGGCCTCTCCTCTTGATCCTGGGTCTTTGGCATCCTCTCTCAGCCCCGCCTTGTAAGCGTGACCATTACCAAAGCCTCAATGGGGGTTGGAACTTCCAGGCCAAGGCTGGAATGGCTACCCACTACACTTTAGCTCCTGAGTATTACTAGTCACTTTATTACATATAGCAAAAATGACTAATGTTTGTCTGGCAGAAACAGACATGGAGAAGGGGTCTTCTTCCAGGAATCCTATTGGATACTGGATACTCCCAGGGAAGACAAGAAAGTATTCTAAGAAGCTATCATTCTGGCTAGTTGAGGACAAGATGCCCTCTGCAAATCATCATTCAATGCATATCTCTAACTTTTCTTGAAGGTCAGCATATAAACAACTACAGTATTTCTTGATATTGAAATTAGAATTAAGAATAATTTCTTAAAACATCACTACTATAACACATAAGATAAAATATTTGGTAATGACAATAGTAACTGTTGCTGAGAGAAATGTTTAAAGCCATAAGTGACTGATGAAAAGCTTTGTTGTTTATTAGGAGGATGCAATGTTGTTTAGACAGCTTCTCCTTGAGCAGAACTAGAGTCAGTACAGCCCCAGTCAAAATCTCAGCAGGGGTGTTTGTGGAAACTGAAAAGCAGTTTGCAGAACTGATGTGGCCACTCAAAGAACCTACAACAGTTAAAACGAGTTTGGAGAACAAAAGTGTTCACTCTAAAGACTGAGTCTTTAGAGTTATTTTTCCTCATTTCTTTCTTTTTTAAAATTGAAAATAGTTTTATTTCATACAATAAATCCATACCACAGTTTCCCTCCCTCTTGGCCATCTTTTATAGCCAGGCAGGCTTCTAGTGGGGGAACTGGGTTACACCAGGTTGAGTTTTTGAAAGTTTAAAGAACAGTATTCAAGATTATGGGTTCTGGCAAAAGTGGGGACTATGAATGTATTGACTGGTTTGCAATAGAGATTTCAGCCAATGGTTGAAGGCCAAAAAGTTTTTGAGTATATAGGGAAATAACTTTTAAATGTTAGTAACACAACTAAAGCCAATAAATAGCTATGTATCGAATACTTTACAAAAATAAATTGATACAGGCAATATTTAAATACAAAAGTTAAAGCTCTAAATTTCTTGAAAGTCAAGATATTTTGCAGTTTGAATATGAAATGTTCCTCCCCAAATGGCTCTGTGTGTTGAAAGCTTTCTCCCCTATTCAGCATCCAGAGATGGATATTGGGGGATGCAGTGATTAGATCATGAGAGATCTGACTTCATTGATGGATTAATTGATGAATTCCATATATAATGGCTAGAAGGATTAAGTCACTGGGAGCATGCCTTTTAAGGCTATATTTTGTACTTAGCCCACACCCTCTCTTCTGCCTGTCCCCACTCTTTCCTCTCTCCCTCATTCCCTTCCTCTCTTCTGTCTGTGAAGAGATCAGCCATTTTTCTTCAACACATATTTTGTGCATTGGATTTCTGCCTCAACATGGGCCAAGAAGCAACATAACTTACGTTGGAAAAAAACTTCTGAGACTACAATCCAACACAAACCCATAATCCCTGATTTGATTTGTTCAACTATTTTGACATCATGGTGAAAACTTATTAACTCAATAGAGAAAGTCTACTATCAGTAGGCAAGGATTTATCTGAAGTAATGAAAACATATGCCCTCCTAGGGATAACACACATGCCAGGGTCACAGAAGGCTTATACTTAAAATGTGGGCATTCTATTTTAAGTAATTTACATTTCAATAAAATATTGATTAAGGAGGGAACAAATGAAGATCGGTACTACTGGAGGCTGAAAAGTTAAATATACAAGAAAGAAAGTTAGATTTTTGAAGTATAAGTCTAAGACTTCGTTAAGAAATCAGGCAGATGTTTGTTACACCTTTAAAAGATCACATTTGATAAGGAATTAGCATGGAGTTGGGGTTCAATCCAGTGAGTGAGGAAACAAGAGTAGACAGCACATAGAATATTTCATTTTGCTTCCCTCATCCCTCTAACAAACCTGAGTTCATAGTTAATGCTATGTCTCAACAGTGCAAGTAGCATGTACTGAGGGATAGTTAACGAGCTTCCTGAAGAGCTGGGGACAGTTGTCTTATTCCACAGAAAGTCGATTGGGGCAGTCCTGATACACTCAGTGAGAGAACAGGGAAAGGCATTGGGAAGAGGAGAGAATGATCATAAAACCCTGAGAAATCCAGTTTTCCATTTTTTTCTTAGAATATTAGAAATGAACACTGAGAACAGTGATTGGTAATTTATACTGAAAATAAAGGAGGGATTCAAAGGTGAATTATTCAGATTAGTTTGCAGACATCATAGGAAATGGGTTTATAATCTCATCAACCATCAAACATGTAGAAATATTCTAAAATGTTTACAAGATGTTTGGTGAGCTTAATAAAAATCTGAAAAAGTTAGAAAATAGGCGTCCATAAAGCTTCCTTCTAGAATATGTACCATGGAAATAATCTAAATTTACATAGATATCTGCACAAAGGTGTTAAATAAAGTAGTTTTGAAATAGGAAAATACTATAAATAATTATAAAATCATTAATAAGTGCACCCACCAGAATTCTGGTTGTTTTCAAAGTGTGTCATATTAGGAGAATTTAACAAAAAAGCAATTTGAAAATATATTAACCCTAATATGTCAAGAATGTTGCTAATAATACAAGGAGGAATTGCCAGCACTAACTAAAGAGAAAAGCAGAGTTGTTATCAAGAGAGGAATGAGGAGTCCCCTTCACTGGAGCTGAGAGATTTCGTCAAGTAATACACGATGTCCATTCCACTACTTACAGAAAGACCAGGCTGAGCATGATGACTCAGCTGTAATGCCATCACTTGGAAATATGAGGCAGAAGAATCAGGACTTAGAGGCAGGCCTAGGTTCTATAGAGATACCTATCAAAAATAAATTAATAAAATAAACATAATTTTAAAAGAAAAATAAAGCCACAAGGGGAGGAGGAGCAGGAAAAGAAGGGAAGAATGGGACGTGGGGGGAGGGAACAGAATGAGGAGGAGGAAGGAATGGGGAGAAAAGATAGAAGAATGAAGGGGAGGAGGAAGAGAAAAGGGAGAAAGAACTTCCCTTTTATCTCCAGCCTCTTACTTGTGCTTTCTGAAAGACAGAAATCAAGAGGATTTATTGGTGCTGTCAATACAGAGCAGCCTCACATGACAGAAAAGAAGACAAATAAGTATCGAGGACATTGAAGGTGTGTACGCAAAACAAATGTATAAGAATTTACATTTACTCATTGAAATAAACTGAAGTGTTTAAAGTTAAAAGGCAGGGAATCATGGCTGCAAGTGGCATGCACAGTGGCTGAAACAGGAAGCTGAAAACAGTGAGCTGTTGTCTATTGAAAGTTCATCAAATACTAGCAAACAAGGAGTCTGTCAATTCCCAAAACTCAGTTGTCAACTGAAATTAATGGAAATAATAGAAACCAGAAAATTTCTTATGGTTCAATTGTACCCCTCCCAAAGAGTTCTGTTCTGTTTTGGTTTCCTTACACTTTGAGAGGAAAGGCTCTGAAAGCCCCAGTACCATGTCCACTGTGACACTGACTGTGGAGATCATGCAGATTCGGATCTGCAGTTTTGGATGGTGTATCCCTTCCATTCTTCTGAGTCTAGGGAAGGGCCACTTCCTTATATGTCTAAACATAACCATACAGAGGCGGCTGTTCTGAGAGAAATGTTCAAGCACTGTGTTGGTGTCTCTGTGCCATGGCTGAAATTTCTCTATGTGTTCTTGGATCACAAAACTTAACTGAAGTGGATACTTGTGGAGTCTAACATTAATTTCATAAACAGAGGCATTTAATAGAAACTGTGAGTCTAGTACTTAGTATCAAGAAGTAATATTTTAGTTGTAGCTTTGATTCAGAACTCTGTGATTTGTTGCTCAGTTATCTGAGGATCTTTTTCAGTTACCCATGTGAAATTATGAGGTAGAAATATGGGCTATCTGTTTTTAAAAGACCTAATTGTAATAAAGATTATTTTATAATGTTTTTATCTTCTTAGCCAGAGTGTAGAAGAGTTAATATATACCAAGGAAAAAAGTTCTGAGAAATCTCACACTTTTCCTTTCTCCATTTACAGCAATTGTAGATATGCCCCTTTCAGAGACAGAGCCTGAACATGGATGAAAATCATTTAATAGCTGTAAACCCTATGGATTGAACATCAATTAAGAAATAGGACTTTGTTGAATTATCATGGAATAAATTTAATAAACAAGAAAAAGTCTGTGCCACATTGAAAGATCATGATGATAAAGTATATGGCTTGGTAATGGCAATAATTATTCATTCGAAGTGACTATAATATGCATAAGAATAGCAGTTCCTAATGCAGTGGTTTCAAGATGGACAGAATTATCACATACCATAAAAAGATATCATATAAGCAATAACATTCAAAATGTGTCTTGCATGATGAGTAGGAAACAAGAAGACAGGATATTGCTATAAAAATGTCACTAAGTACTGGGAGAAGGAAGGAGATCTGTACTATGTTAGTGAATTGCTTTTGCTAAAGAATACCATAATCAAAGTGCAAGGATCACTTGAGCAGGATGGTTAAGCCAAAGCCCTGAAAATAGAAGGCAGGAAAACTTCTTCTGAATTAGCTTTAACTCATACCAGAAGACATAAAGTCCAGAGAGAGATGTACATAGTTGAAATGAGAGTCTTTAATTAGGCACACCAGGCACTAAATTAGACATGGAGTCCTTATGATGCAAGTCAGCACCTGTATATCTCAGAAGCCAGTTTTGTGCCTAGAACTTAGTAGGTACTCAGTATCTATTGTAAGAATTCATGAGTCAAGCAATGAAGTACAGAGATGAAAGCTAGAGTCTATCTCATTAAATGAATGAAACAGAAAATATGAATCTAAGATGAGTCAGGCTTAGCCAGGCATGAACTTAATAAATGTTAATTTAGGAAAATAGTTTATTTTAGGGATGAATAATACATTCTTTTTTTTTCTTAGATGGATTTAGAAGAGGAGCCAGAGGACCAGGAAGTCTGCTGTGAGATTGTCTTCTGGAAATGAAAATTCCATGTTTCATTTTAAGTTAGGTTGCTTGTTTTACTTACGTTCACAGTTTTTGTCATTGTTATTTGCATATTGTAGATACTAACCATATGTCAGATGTTCTATTGATTACCCATGCTACCACCACAATATGGTTACCTAACTAAGACCTGAACAATGACAATACCAACAGATATGCTGTGGAATGGAGAAATCCTGTGAAGTTTCATCCCATAGACAAAGAACTACAGGTAACTGTTGACTACTAAGAGAGGGAGAATAAGTCTTTCCAAGGGAAGAGACCCTAACTGGTTATCCAGTACAAAGTGGTCAGTCCTGAAAATATATACACACAAGTAACACTAAAGACTCAGCAGGATGTGTGTGTGTGTGTGTGTGTGTGTGTGTGTGTGTGTGTGAGAGAGAGAGAGAGAGAGAGAGAGAGAGAGAGAGAGAGAGAAAGAGAGAGAGAGAGAGACAGAGAGAAAGAGAGAGAGAGACAGAGAGAGACACACACAGAGAGAGAGAGAGAGAGAGAGAGAGAGAGAGAGAGAGAGAGAGAGAGAGAGAGGAAGAGAGATAATAGTAAAAAAAGAGGCTGGCAATTTGAGAGTGAATGTGGGTGCAACATGGGAGGGTTGGATGGAGAAAAGAGAAGGGGTAAGTGATGCAATTATATTTAAATTAAAAATTTAAAAGTAGACATACAACCTCTCTGCCAAGCTAGATCCTACACATCTTTCCCCAGAGTCTAGCTAGGTGAGACTGACTTATCCTCTCTTCCAAACACTTTCCCCAAGCCCCCATGTTTATCTCGGGGTGACACATCTAGAGCTTTATACTAGTCATCCGTTATGCCTGCTCTATTTCCAACTTCTAGGCTTCTGCCTGACCCTCCCTGCCTGTCCTCTACCTACACTCCCCTTCCACACCACCATCCAACCCTTCCACCCAGGCAGATCCTGTATATCCTTTGCCAGCGTCTGGCTTGGTGAGATTTCCTAATTCTGTCCTCCATACACCCTCTCCAACTACTACATCTACCATCAAACTCCAGGATTGGACCAGAATGCTCATCCTGCATGCCAGCCTCACCCACTGTACCCAGCTGATTTTATTCCATCTATACTATATTTACCAGTTAGGCTCATCCAGTTTGTACATCCTGTGTTCTGCCCCAACTTGCTCTGTCCATATCTAAAACAAAGCTAACAAAAAAGCTCCACATACCTATATCTCATCACAAATGATAAAAGTATTATCTACTCCCTCCCCCAAATTGATCAGTCCTATGGAAATGTTCACCAGTGAAAACTACCTAGCTGAACCCCAGGACACAGAATTAAAATTAATAATCATAAATTTCATCAAATATTCAAGGAGTTTAAATAAGAAAAGTAATAGCTCAATAGACTTATAGAGAATTAAAGACCCAAACATTAGTGCCTGTGGCCAGGCCAGAGGAGCAGCAAGTGGCAATTGACTTCCAGGGATCGATCAGCCCACCAGCATGCAAGGCACTGATGAGTGAATTTCAGATAGGAAAGGCCCTGAGAGCCTCAGCCCCAGAATGTCTCTTGCTACTGCGGTGTCTTTCCATGATTGCCACTGCCATTTTTCTTGGTATCTGGATGGTGTGAATGGGTGTGGAGAGATCTCTACTGCTCTTAATGTGGTATAATTATCTCTTAGAAACAGCCCATTATACTGGGCATTTTTACCTGTGGATTATTATGAAAATTATTTCCTTCTAGACTGTACTGTTTAACTGAAGCAATGATTTTATGTAATAATAATGTTAGCTTAAATTTTTATGATTGAGGGTCTTTAATAAATATAGTAAGTGATTATGATACAGGTTAACTTAGTGGGAAAACTAATATAGGTAAAAGCAAGATATAGTAGTGCCTACACCCCTGATAAAGCAGGGCCTGAGGAGGACAGAATATAAAAACAAGGTAATGTCACACAGCTAGTTTCTCTTGAGGAGCCATATAGACTATGGATTATGTTAATGACAAAGAAAAACAATTGAGTCCCAGAAGCCCAGGGACCAGAGATAGATCCTATTCCCACTGCCAGGGGCCCCTTTAACAGACCAAGCTACACAACTTTCAGTTATGTAGAGAGTTTACCAGGAAACACCTTCAGCAATGTGGCAGGATACAAGATTAACTTGAAAAAAAAAAAAAAAAAACAAAACAAAAACAACAACAACAAAAAACAGTACCTCTCCTATATACAAATGATAATTAGGCAGAGAAAGAAATCAGAGAAACCTCACCCTTCACAATAGCCACAAATAAAATAAAATACCCTGGGGTAACTCTAACTAAGAAAGTGATAGACCTGTATGACAAGAACTTTAAGTCTTTGAAAAAAGGAACTAAAGAAGATACCAGAAAATGGAAAGATCTCCCATGCTCATGGATAGGTTGAATCAACATAACAAAAATGACAATCTTACCAAAAGCTTTCAATGCAATTCCCATCACAGTTCTTCACAGATCTGGAAAGAATGATACTCAACTTCATATGGAAAAACAAAAAACCCAACATAGCTAAAACAATCCTGTACAATAAAGCAACTTCTGGAGGCATCACCATCCCTGACCTCAAGCTCTACTATAGAGCTGTAGTAATAAAAACAACTTGGTATTGGCATAAAAACCAACATGTGGACCACTGGAATTAAATTGAAGATCCTGAAATTAATCTGAATACCTATGAACACCTGATTTTTAACAAAGAAGCCAAAACTGTACAATGGAAAAAAGAAAGCATCTTCAACAAAAGTGCTGGCATAACTGGATGTTAACCTGCAGAAGACTGCAAATAGATTCATATCTATCTCTATGCACAAAACTGAGGTCTAAGTGGATCAAAGACCTCAACATAAATCCAATGACACTGAACCTGATAGAGGAGAAAGTAGGAAGTAATCTTGAAGGTATTGGCACAGGAGACTACTTCTTAAATATAACACCAGTAGCACAGACACTGAAAGCAACAATTAATTAATTAACAAGACCTGAGAAGCTTCTGTAAGGCAAAAGACACAGTAAATAAGACAAAAGAACAGACTACACAATGGGAAAAGATCTTCTCCACATCTGACAGTGGGCTAATCTCCAAAATAAATAAAGAACTCAAGAAACTAGACATCAAAATATCAAACTATCCAATTAAAAATGAGCTATAGGGCTAAATAGAGAATTCTCAATAGAAGAATTTCGAATGGCTGAAAGACATTTAAGGAATTGCTCAACATCCTTAGTCATCAAGAAAATGTAAGCTGGGCGGTGGTGGTGCAAGTCTTTATTCCCAGCACTCAGGAGGCAGAGCAAGGCAGATCTCTGTGAGTTTGAGGCCAGCCTGGGCTACCAAGTGAGTTCCAGGAAAAGGCAAAAAGCTACACAGAGAAACCCTGTCTCAAAAAACCAAGATAAAAAAAAAGGAAGAAAGAAAAAGAAAATGCAAATCAAAACGACTCTGAGGATTTAAAGTAGAGATGACTGATTGTTATATATTTGTATATATATTTGTATAATATGTTTGTGATGCTTTTAAGGTTCCTTATAAGATTTATTTTTGAGATAAGCAATAAAGTGATTGATCTTTTCTTCATAACAACAAAGTACAGCCTTCCAGTGAAAGAACTATCTGAGAAAAATACCTTGCTTGCATATACTCTGTTAACCTATAACTAGTTGCTGGATATGAATGTATGTGGGTTCTTGGGATAATTTGTTTTTCATCCATAGTGTGTGGGATGATTAATCATGTAAGGGAAATAGGAAACATATTTTTACCTGTATTCATTATAATAATTCACTTGAAAAATAGAATGTAACCACATAGTTCTTGTTTTCATATTGCTTGAAAGATTTTGTTGGGATATATAAGCTGTAAAGGAAAAATAAAGACATGATGGTAAGAGAGAGAGAACAGAGAAAGACTGTAAGAGTGTGTGTTCTTTCCCTTCTTCACTGGCCCTAGAGAGTTAAGTTTTGCCCCCCTCACCGTCCCCAGAGAATTAAGTTTTACTCCCTCAGAGAGAAAAATCAAGTTGTTTGATAGTCCATGGACTCAGTAGGCTCTCCCTCAAACCCTGAGCTTCTGGAGGCTGGTCCTCATAGCAGAAATAAATTAGTATGTATAACTACTGTCATGTAATACAAAAGACTGAAAGAACATAGACTGGAGAAAACAGAGCATCTTTAACAGATGGTGCTGGGAAAACTTGATGTTCATATGTAGAAATAAATTATATTTTTTCTATCACCTTTCACAAAACCAATTACAAATCAACCAAAGACTTAATTGTGAAACTTGAGACACTGAAACTTTTAGAAGAAAATATAGGCAGTGTCCTACAGGATACAGTGATAGCATAGGTCTTTCTGAATAGGACACCATTTGCCTAGGAATTGAGATCATTAATTGATAAACAGGGTCTCAGAAAACTAAAAGGCTTCTACGCAGCAAAAGAAACAGTCAAATGGATAGAGAAGAAGCCCACAAAATAGAAGAGAATCTTTGCCTGGCAACACATTTGACAGGGGATTAATATCCAGAATATATAAACATCTAAGATACAAAGGATATTCCAAAAGAACAAACAACACACAGGAAGATTTCTTATGATTTAGTTGAGAAATCACCCAGTATCCTTGTCTTCATATTTTAGGGGTGAAAGGTAGCTCAGATTCCAAAAGCAGGGGATACCTATAATCATACTTCACTGGAAAGCCAACTTTGGAGGCTATGTGCCCCATTATTATTCATCTCAGAATTAATTTTAATTTGGAGGAACAGTTATATGTTCATAAACACCACTTAGGTCAAGAAACAAACTAACCAGTGCAATAGACACTCCATTGACCCTCCTCCCTCCTTTTCTGTTCTTCTAGTTTTAGTCATTAAAATCTCCATTGGAGGTAATCTCTATTCTAACTTTAGTTATAATTACTTTTTGTCTTTCTTAGACATTTACAATTTTTGTATATGTCCTCAGGAAATATGATTTAGTTTTGCTTGTTTTTAATACTTTTATAAATGAATTTTGCTCTGTGTATTCTTCTGAGACTTGCTGGCAATTGTGTTTTCATGAACAACATTTTTGAATGCAGACATCACTGGTTCACTTACATTGCTTTAAAAAAAGCCATGATGTGACTATAATATTCATATATTGGTTCCAGTTTAGAATGATATGACATTGGGTTGTCATTTTACATCTGTCAAACAAGTTGTAGCTTGAAATACACTTGGACATTACTTCTTGTGCTTATCTGCAACTGTTTCTCACTATTCTTTGAGTTGTAAATGATTGATAATTATGCTGAAAATTTTGTGGATGACTCAAAAGCTGCTTTTCAAAATGACTGAACACTTCTTAAGTAGCAGTTGGGCTTCTTGATGATGAGCATTCCAAAAGAAGCAACATAATCAATATATGTGAGTTCCTATTGCTTCACTTATATCAACACTTGCTGCTAGATATTTTGATGTTCACTAAATAAGCAAATGAAACATCCTATTTCAAACCATTTTTAATTTGAATTGACATAATTGTGAATGTGATACTTTTTGTGTACTTACACAGCACTAGAATCATTTTGAAAGGTCAGGTCGATTTTTTTAATTCTTTTTTTGTCTTACTGCTACATAAGAATTTTCATATTTCATATACATTTTATGGATATGACTCCTCTATTTGTAGGTTTATTTTCTCATTATATTATGCATCATTTTCTGACAGCCAATTCTTCATTAAATGTATTAAAATTTGTCAACATTGTCCTTTATCCCTTTACTAAGATGATGTGTTAATGTTCTTCAGAAAGTTTGGTCAAAATGAGAATGCCTATATATTGACAAACATTAATATACTGTTTCATTTTTTAAAAAAACTATAATTGACAGCAAACTTAAAAAATAGAATGCAGAAAGGAAACAGAAAAGGATCAGAAATTCAGAAGGTAAATAATGAAGAAAGGGAGTCTATGAGGTTAGGAGAGCAATGAATGTTGCATAAGACCTCGGAAGCAGATGGGAGCTTGTACGACCTTAAGTAATGTTTGATTCTGCCAAGAATCCAAGGGCCAGGAGATTTCAATTGGCCAGATTTCTCTTTCATTTCCTATCCTAATTCTATTTGCAGGTGTTCCTTCCTTCTCTCTGGTGGTCCATTGACTCCTTTTGCCACCAAACCCTGTATTGCCTGTCTGATGTGATTAATGTATTTCATTCATTACCTTAAGTCATCCACTCATTTTTTATGAGTGGGAACACTAGGATTCAGGCTGTATGCATAGCTCAAAATCACCAAGATAGTGAGACAATTGGACAGTAGGTGAATTTCACTTTTAATTAGAGTTTTAATACATTATGCTTTAATTATATACATTATATATACATGTACCCATAAATATATTTATTAATACAAATACTGCAATTATGTTACAATTTTAATATCATACTTCCATTGCTTCTGTTTTCATCAGCAAAAGAATTCAGCTGTCACCATCTTTCCTATTATTTATACCCTGAGGAAATTAAAATAAAAAGCAAAAATGAATAGCATTAGTGATTATGTTAAGGCATGTTCTAGATACTAATATATTGTTTTCTAACATGAAAGATTTTTTAAAATGGAATTTTACTGAATCCCTTGGTCTTATTTTCTTAATTTTACAGCTAATACAACATTATTGCTAAACTACCCAATTTTGTAGATAACTGAAATGACATACAACATCCACAAAAATAACAAATTAAGAAGTCAGATGAATAAACACTATGTATTATATTAAATTTTCTTTGCTATATTGGGAGAGGTGTCTTCTATGACTAATAGCATATGATTTGTCTTTCTTTATAACTTTGAACTACAAGGTAATTTTAATGAGGTTTCTCCATAGTTGATAAATATAGATGACTACTCACTTAATCTAAAGACAGATGACAAGGTAACTATGTTTCTAACAAAATATGTTTTGTAGCTAAGTTATTCCTTCTTTTGAAACTTTTAATGGAGTTAACTTCTAGGGTTTTATTTAAAGATACTTTAAATGCTTTTCTAGCTATTACTTAACACTGTACTCTCCATGGGAGACATGTAAGACATCATTGTGCTGGGGAGTAATACAGTTCTTTACTACTTTTTGGCTCTATACCTTCCTCCCAAATAGCAAGCTGTCAGAATACTTCTGATGTAACTGCAACTGTGATTAATGGCACCTCCCACCACATGTTAGTTGGTTCTGTCTTACTCACTATGTGTTCTGAAAATACAAGGCAAACGTCTTTGGAATTTCACAGTAAACAAAATTCTAGAAGCTTCTGAATAAGCTGGAACCAAATAGTTCAAAACAAGAGCTCTAATCTTTGGTGAGCATTTATAGTATATAACTCACTCAATAGAAACAAGTATAGACCCTCACATCACATGATGTTTTAAGGGTTGTTGGAAAGGGAGCTATTGAGCCACCAGTGGGAAGAATTAACCACCCGACATTTGCATGTATACTAAAGAACTGGCAAGCAACACCTTGCAGAAAAACATAATTATAATAGGAAAGGAAAGAGAAAGGTGGGCAATGCAAATTTCATGGTCCTATGCATATATAAGATAGGAACTATTATTTTCCTTCTTCTGCAGATGAGATACACTATGTGCAGACAAGTGAGAATCCTTGGTGGGGCATTAGTCTTTCTATTCACTTTCTCAATTAAAAATAGAGAAATTGAATGAGTAAGCAACAGGTGAAAATTATCTAGCACAAAACAAAGTAAGGAGAAGTCTTCAGCTCCAACATATCAGTGCAACAGATTCATGAGTTATCAGTGATTATATATATTTTTTGAATGGGGGAGTGGAAAAGGTAAATTAAAAACATTAATTAAAATAATAGAAAGTTAGAGGGGAAAAAACCCAGAGGTGAGCACTGGGAAAAGATTTTTTAGGCTCCTGTTCAGATGAGAAGACGGTTTCAGAAAACAAAGTCTAGTGATGATCACCCTCCTATCTGGGTTCCACTAAGGCTTTAAAACAGAGCTCACAGAGACAGGTGACCTGAGCTCGTAGGAGCTCATGGACTCTGGACCAACAGTTAAGAAGTCTTCTTGGACATACCTAGGCCCTCTAAATGTGTGTGACAGTTATGTAGCTTAGTCTGTTTGTAAGGCTCCTAGCAGTGAGATCAGGACCTGATCTCTGATGCTTAGCTGGCTTTTGGGAACCTGTTCCCCATGCTGGATTACCTTGCCCAGTCTTGACACAAAGAGAGGCGTTCTGTCCTGCCTCAACTTGATTTTCTAGGGTTTGCTTAAGCCCACAGGAAGGGCTTGCCACTTTCTGAATGGAGATGCAGGAATAGATGGGGACAGGTGTACATGGGAAGCAGGGTGGGGTACAGGAGGAGAGGAGGGAGGGGAAACTTCAGTTGGTATGTAAAATAAATGAAAAAATGTTATTTAAATAAAATAATATTTAAAAAAGAGACATTAAAAATATCAGAGCTCAGTGAAGCTATTTGATCCATGAAGTGAAGAAAGTGCCAAAAGAATTCAAAATAAATTTGATGACTTAACTTCTAGCTCCAACATAATTAGGTAGAAAAACTTTGAGCCCCCATTTGCATTCCAACCTCGGCCATGAAAATGTTAGTGCCAGGCCTGATAGGAGAGGCAAAGCTGTTCTCTGTCCTCAAATCTCAAGGCCACAGTAGGGGGTCTCAGGTCATTGCTATGCATTTTCTTCTCCAAAAAATCAGGGTATCTCAACCTTGTGCCACACTAGGAAACCCATCCTGCTTAAATCTCCATTAAGATCTCCAGGCAATGTCCACTGTCAATGCACTATAAGAATAATTCTTATATAGTAGTTGACTTTTTCTAAAGAGTGAGAAAGAAACTTCTCTATGAAACAATCATGGGTTTTGCCTTCCTCTCTCTCTCTCTCTCTCTCTCTCTCTCTCTCTCTCTCTCTCTCTGTCACTCACTCACTCAGGATTTAAGGTTATTTAGAAAGATGGAAGATCTAGTGTGAGGATACTTTCCATAGTATAGAGGTTTCTCTTTGTGTTCCATCAAGTGAACCACTAATCCCAGAGAAAGTGATTTCTGCCCATCCTGTCTTCTTTATGGGTAGTATTAACATTGGGGTTATGAGTAGTTTCGTTTATTAATCAAGTTTATATATGAACCATTGTTGTCATGGAACTTTTCATCATTTTCTCCATTAAAACTTATTTTCTTGGGAATATAAAAGAAAGGACTTCTCTAACATAAAGTCCTTGAATGTCACAGAACAATGTCATAATTATTCTATCAAAAACAGAAAAAATAATTAAGGATAATATAGTTGAGGAGTGTCAGGACTTCGAGCTTGTGTTCCTTAAATGAAAGATTCTAGAGAAGTCTTCCAAAATGTGTGATCCAATACAGCAGAGCTCTTCGATGATCTTTCAAGAAATCATTTTCTGGATGGAAGAATTTCCAGGACACTCTAGGAAGCTCAGAAGTTTGTCATAGTAAATGATCACTGATTTGATTGATTGAAAACATTAAAACTATTCCCTGCAGTTCTGAAACTCAGACATCTTAGATCAAAGTGTCAAATAAGCAACACTTCCTGCAAAGATGCTGGAAAGGAGACATTCTTGGCTTCTACCTGCCTCTGACAGGGGAGGTAGGTTTTGTTGTGTTTTTATAGAAGAAGCCCAGTTTCTAACTCTTTCTTCACATTACGCTTTCTTCACTCACCATTGCCTGTATGGCTAACCACAAGCTATAATAACCTCACCTTGAGACCTGTGTTAATCACAACTGTAACAACTTTTTTTCCAAATAAGGTGATATTTGCAAATTCTTTACACATTTATTATATGGGGGCAGTATTCAATCAATTATGAAGACTGATACATGAATCTTAGAAATGAACTCTCCATATAGTTTTTAAAATCTATTAGTAGAAAAAAAATTTAAAACCTTTTAGTATTCCAATTCAAAATAGAAAACCTTCTCAATACATGATACTTCACAAAAAGAGGAGACACTTATTTGTGTTTACTCATAAATACAACTAAAAATGTTTTATTAGAACAAAGCAAATTTAGTTTCAGAGCAAATTATTAGTCCACTATTAAACCTCTCAGAATTAGGGACCCTAAATCAAAACTAAGTTCACGTACTAGCAACATTTGTATACTATAGAAATAAAAACAAAGATATGCTAGAGGCACTTTGTTGAAATAATTCCACTCAGCATATCCACACCAGGCTAATACTACCTATTATTTGTATTATTGTTGTGAAATATTACTTTGGTTCTTACTGAGGATCAGTCAGTTGTGTTCCTTTTGAGATCAGTATTATGAAAATATCAAATATAGCTAGCAAAAATCTAAAATAGCTGTAATATTTCTATGTTATGTAAAGAGAAAAAGCTTACTTCAGTTTGAGAATTCTTTTCATAATTCCCCAAAAGAAATCAGAAGTTTTGAATAAAAGAGTTACAGAAAGAAGAAAATATTAACAAAATTATTTTTGCCTTTAAGAGCATTCAAGAGAGAAAAAGAGAGAATGGAGTATAATAATATAGAGAAAAAAGAAGAGGAAAAAAAGGAGGAGAGGGAGGAGGAGAAGAAGGAGGAGAGGCAGGAAAAGAGGCAGGAGGAGAGGGAGGAGAGGGAGGAGGAGAGAGAGGAGGAAAGGAGAGCACTGGGATGCTTCTATTCTCTTGTCTAGTAGAATATACTCATGTTTTCTCTCACCCAAGAATTACCAGCAATAAACAAAAATAGAACACAGCAATGATAAGTCAATTAACTATATTTAAGATTTTTTGTATGTTTCTTCTCTAACAATTTGAACACAATACTTCAAAACTTTTATCTACTTCAAATATACTTTTGAATATAATAAAATTTGGGAAGTAATCTTCAGGAAAGGGAATATTTGAAACCTTGAACTATTTGTTAGAGTTGGTTTTGGAAATGTCTCATAAACTAATTCACCCATTGGAGATGTTCAGTAAGTACCTAATTTCCATTTCATTTGCAGTGACTGGTACTTGCCAGTGCATTCTGAACTGAAGCAGTACATTTGGTTTCCCACCCAAGGCTGGAAAGTCCTCAGGACCTTACGCTTCTGCTTGCCCCTCTGAGACTGAGAACAAGGGTCACACATAAAGGCTTAAGGATAGATCTGCAAGTTTGAAATGGCCCAAATCACTGGGCCAGCCATTGAGTTGAGCACCTAGGAGAGTTTCACAGTCTACAGTGACTTGCACTGAAAGAGGCCTCAGCCCTACACAAAGAAATTTAGGCAATTGAGGATAACTGATAGCAGGAGAGATGGTCTTCCCTAAGGGAGAGCACTCAAATTGGTTGGCCAGTACCAAATGGTCATCCCTGGAAAAATACACACAAGAAACATTATACAGACTGAGCTATATCTAGGAATACATTTGTATGTACATATACATATATATCAACTAATGAAAAGAGAGTTGATGAATTTGAAGGAGACCAGAGTGGACAGTATGGGAGGGTTTGGAGGGAGGAAAGGGAAGGGAGAAAATTTGTAATTACATTATAACTTCAAAAATAAAAATTAAAAAATGCTAAAATATATAACCATTGTCTTGAACCACAGAGATCTAGGATGGAATGTCATCATAGCACATGTATGTTCTAAATAAATTAAATGCCATAATCCACTGAAATGGATGATTTATCAAGACTAGCAACCTTGTCTTCCTTCTCTGGATGTTTACAGCTTGAGACTGCTCACCTAAAGAGATCTCCTATTGCAACTAGCTAACCTGTCCCCCAGTGCTGTACATTAGTAACCACACTGAGGTTCCAGGTTGTGGTGATATCAGATAAAGAACCCAACCTGCTTCCATCATTACTGTATGTGTGTCTGTGTGTCTGTACTTTCCTCATTCTCTCTCTACTTTTAGCCAGTATTCTAGGACCCCGGCTCCACTAATGGTGACCCTTATGTCCCATGTTTAAGCCTTGGCTTAAATTTGCAGTAGAGCCCTAACAATAAGCTTGCCTGCAGAACTTACTTCTGCTATAACTGCGATAAAACAGAAACAACTTCCACAAGCACTCTTACCAAGCCAAGGCTCCCTGTAACTGAACAGTTAAGTGTATTTCAACATTCTACTTGCATAAATATGTGCCATTCAACAGAGTGTATCATATATTTAAATGAAAACTGAATGAAACTATAGAGGGATATGAGGGCTTTATTCTTCTAAAAATATTGTTTCTGAAAAGCAGCGAAGCACTTTAATAAATCCGTGATATACATATTTATGCATTTATTTTTTTATTTGTGTGTGTGTGTGCGCGCGCGCGCGCACGCGCGCGCACGCACGCGCATGTGGCAATCATAGGAAAAATTGAAGGAACTGGTTCTTCTATCACTATGTGTATTTTAAAGATCAAACTCAGGTCTTCATGCTCAGTGATAAGCACTTCATGCATTGTGTCACCTCACTGGACTCCACCCAAAATGTAAGCACATATAGCTAATTTTTAATAGGGATAACGAGAAGACACCTGAGTAACTAATAACATCAGCTCACAATGGAGAGACAGCCAAAAGTGAGGCCTTGATCACAGACTCCTAGTAGAATACTGCCAGGATCCTCCTTGACAACCAATTGGCTGGCAATATGATATTATACATGAGATACCAAAAATCCCATCAGAACACTTCTAGAAACAATCAACAATTTCAGCAAAGTCACAACTTATAAAAAACCAGAAGCCTTTATGTATACCAGCAATAAACACCAAGAAAGCAGTCATAAGCACACTCAATGACTATCAAAGTATCTTAGAATAAACCTAATGAATGAAGTGAAAGACCTATATAACAACAACAAAGCAAAATAAATGAATAGAAATCTCCAAAGAAAGAGGTCAAATAAAACTCTAGAGAATGGAAGGACATCCCATGTTCATGGGTTGGTAGAATTAATATTGTAAAAATGACTATTCTACAAAAAGCAATTTACAGATTCAATGTAATCTCAATCAAAATACTCATAACATTCTTCACAGAAAAATTAAACTAATATTAATTTATCTTTTGAAGCCAGAGATTCCCTAAGATAGCATCATCATGGAACCTCAATTGCTTAAGTCATTAAATTGTGCTCGCGAAGTTTCTGACACTTGATAGAATCCTAGAGGTACAGATGATAAGAGTTTTTCTATGAGAAATTTAATTACTAAAAGACTTAGCTGCCTCTTCATTTTTTAATTACCATGCATTAATTGTCAGCTTTAGACTACTTTACCTCTAATGTGTTCTCTTCAAAACAAACTCACATTCTGCATTCCTGAATCTCAAAACACACATTTTCCCATGAATACTAAAAATGTGATTAATAAAAATAACATTTTATTTAATGGTTGCCATGGTAGAAAGTGACAAAAATGTAGGCTTTGGTATATTTGCTTTTTATTAAAGATATTTCACCTGGTGACAGAACAAGGTGATGGCTGATATCCTCCAACAATCATCTCCCACAAACATACCAGTTTGAACAGCTGTTCACATACCAAACTATATTCTCAAGTGCTAATGATGCCAGATGAAATACCGCAGTCACTGGTTCTGGCATAACAGTAAGAAAACATGCTCTAGGAATGAGCTCAGTGGTAAAGAAATTACTTAGCTTCCAAGATCCTGCCTGGTCTTGATCAAACTGTCACACATTAAAATGTGAATGACTGAATGAATAAAAAAGTAAGTTGGAGAAGGCAGAAAGGAAAGTCTTAGCACCATCTCCAGCTCTCTTCCAATCAATGGAGAGTGAAGTCTCATACTTAGGAAAGGTAGAGGGAATTAATTCCAGGCTTTGGATCTGAAAACTAGTACCAGTTTACTATGTGACCCAATGTGCAGGGGGAACAACTTCACAACCTCTGTCCTGATTGTGATTACTAGGCACTAGAACTTTAGAACTGTGTCAGCAAAGTAGCTAACTGCCTTCCCTATTGCCTGCAGCAGAAAAAAAAAAAAAAAAAGAATGAGTGATTCCATCTACTGGGAAGTGGGACACCAAAAATAGCCTGGGACTTTGTCTTTGAGCTCAATGTAAGACCCAGGACATAAGAATCAGCATTAAAAGGTAAGGCCTCTGTACCCAGTCCAGAGCTTACACATGGGACCTCTAGATCTGGAGGAACATCAGGTAGAGAATTTTACTTCAGTAGGGCAGACTACAGTTTTGCCTAGGTATCAAGTTATAGCTGCAAGGATCCAAAGGATTCAGGGAAAGGATGACAAGAAAGGTGGTCCCAGGATGTGTAAGTTAGTATAACTGTGAAACTTAGATTCAACTCAACTTAGCATCAGTTTGCATGGACAAGGAATTGTACCCATCCAAACCTCAACACAACTATGTCCAAGCCATGCATAGGGACTGGCCCAAGCATTGGGAGAAACTTGTGCCCTAGGATAGAAGGGCTTTCGGAACATTGTTGTCAATCATAGTACATGCCTGGATATATCCTTTAGACAATGTGGGTCCTTGCAGCCATGAGACTCAGGGAGGACCAGCCCACATTAGCTTCTGTTGAGTAGAGAGGAGGCTACCATTACAAACAACACTTAAACTTTGGGCAGCAGAGAAGAACAAATACTCAATGTCCTGGAGTTAAGAATGGGTCGTTAGCTTAGTGGGGACATTTCACTGGAAGTGCCAGGTCAGAGAAACCTAGTGACATTTCCTAATATGGTTTTACCATTTACTTTGGAGATTAATATAATTACATCTTTTCCCCCTACTATTTTCTGTCTCCAAGCTCCTCCCTTATATGTTTCTTTGTTCCTTTTCAAATTTATGACCTCTTTTTTCATTAATAGCTATTATAGTCTTACATGTATATATACATTCATAAATATAACTCCTGGGTCTGTATAATGTTTATTAGTGAGTATGTTTTCAGAGCTAGCCATTTGATGTTGGAGAGCAATTGGTGTGCTCTTCCCTGGGAAAGACTGTTTCTCCCACTCTCAGTATTCCTTAGTTACCTGCAGTTCTTTGTGTAGAGTTGAGGCCTCTTGGGCATTCCACCTTCTACTTTGTCGTGTCTATTGTTGTCCTTGTTCATCTCCCATGTAGGCAGTCATATTGACAGCACTTCACAAGGTAGCTTCTGACCTTACTAGGAGACACAATTTCATAGCCAGCTCTCTGATTAGGATTGCCTCGGCACGTACTTTGATCACACTCGGATCAGATGCAATTTTCTCTCTGCACCTAGCACAGAGGCTGGGAAACAAATTTTGCTGACTCAGCTTTGGTTCTGACAGCTCCTTTTGGGTGCAAATTGCATTGTGTAACTTTTCCTGTGGATGTAGAAACAAAGAAAGTCTAGACTGAGTCATATATTGGGGTAACACTAGCTCCCAGGGGTGTATAAACTTTTCCTAAGAAATGTGAACAGTTATCTCTTCATCTGGGATAGGGCATCAATGAAAGACCATGGACATGATTCCACCCAAGTCTGGCTTAGTGAACCAGTGAGTTTATTGGGATCACTTACATTAACATGATGGAGGATGACTCAAAAGCAGATGAATTGCCAAAAAAACCCTCAATCCTGCTCAAGTTATGAGTCACGAAAGCTGAATCTTTGAACTTCTCTGTTTGCTTACCTCTTACTTCTCATAGAACCTTTGTTGCTGGGGTGGGGTCGGGGGTGACCTTGTGAATCTTGGCAGTTTCTGGAGCTTCCTGAGTTTTGTGAGCTCCACTTCAGAAAAATGTTTCAATTCAGAGGAAACAGCACCATGGCAAGCAGCAAGCGCTTCATGGCACTACATACAGCAGTGGAAAGCTTTGTCCAACAGCATATTTGAAGGTCCAGGAACTGAAATGTACTTGGAGTTAAATTGCCCTTTGATTATAGGCAGATAACACAAGAACAACAAAGAACAACAAGGTCCGTTCTCATCGGTATACACCAAGTCTGATGGCTGGAATTGAGAGACTGAAGGCAGGTGAGCTCATGGGAGGGAAAGACTGCATTTGAACACATAGAAGCAGACTATGCATCCACACAAGGTCTTTTCTTCACTTTTATGTATCCTGAATTTAACATCTTATTTTAATTTGGGTAACTATTATTTTTCTCTGTTCTCCTCCACCATATTTTTTAGGTAGGATTGGGCCAAGGGTTCACTGTCTTAGTCTTCTGAATGCTGGGAGTGTTCTAGATTACAGGATTCTTCCTTCCCCCATCTTTTCCCAGTGTACCCTTAGCCGAAGCTGATTCTCTCCTTTCTGCCTTATTTTTCCAGCTTCTGTCCTTTTCACTTTTCTCATCTTCTTTGCTCTTACATTAATCTCTAGTTTTACTCATCCCATTTTTGCTATTATTATCCTCAGTAACTAGCACATTATGATACACTGGACTATGGTTTTTCCTTTATCCATTAAAATCTACTGGAGTCGAAGGGGTCAGTGTTCATAGTGGTGGTGGTTGCCTCTGTGATTAGTAGTCTTTTCTTGGAGTAGTGCCAGATATCACTTCCAGAACCATGATGATATGAACTGAGCACTTAGTTACTGAGCAGAAACACAAAAACATGCCAAATCAAAGCAACATAGTCCTCTGCAAATTACTAATCCCACAATAATAGATTCTAATGAGGATAAGCCAGGTAGATTCCTAGACAAAGAAAACAAAAGACTCATTATAAGAACACTCAGTAACACCAAATGTATGAATCATGGACATAAACAATAAGAAGAAATAGAAGTTAAAAGGCTAGAAAGTATATACCATAATATCACTTCAGAAAACTCTCAAAATATAAGGGAATACATAGCTATCTAGATACAGGAAGTATATAGAATGACAAACAGAAAGGAATCCTACACTTCTCATGTTCTCATGCTATATTTAAAACATTAAGTAAAGAAAGAAAACAACCCTGAAATCTGCAAGACAGAAGTGTCAGTTCACATATGGACATAAACATAACAGAATAACAGCAGATTCCTCAAAAGAAACTGAATGTTGAGTAATGGATGAAACGATGTATTTCAGACTCTATAAGGCAATAGCTACCAGTCCAACCTGCAAAATCCAGTAAAGCTATACTTGAATAATTAAAGGGAAAAATATTCCATGATAAACACAAAGTAAAGGAATTCATGAGAATTAATGCAGCCCCACAGAACATTAAAAACATCCTACACACTGAAGGCAAAGATAAACACATTTATGAAATCATAGGAAGAAGAAACCACACTGAAATTGTAAATAAGACAATGGAGATTAGAAAAACATCAAATCTAATAAGAACAACAAAACAAGAATTAAGAAACATCCTTCAATAACCATTTGGACTATTCATGCATGCTCTTAACTCTCCCAACAAAAGTTACTGACATGAAGATTAAAACCAGGAACAATCTATTTGTTGCCTTTAAAAAACAGCTTCAATAGCCATCATAAACACAACCTTAGGGTGAAAAAGATGGAAAGAGGCGTTAAAAATGGAACTAGAATTAAGACTGGGCAGGAGACAAAGATTCACATGCCCTTCTGGGGCTCTCTGCCCTGGGCTGGAAGGAGAGAGACAACAGGAGCCTGCCAGTACCATTCAGAAGACTGAATGGGACAAGAAGATCCACATACTCACCTGGGGCTCTGTGCCCTAGACCAGGAGGTAAAAACACAGGCTCTATTATGGTGAGCAAATATATGATGGGGTATAGAAGAGAGATAGACAGTGTTATGCTCAGATCACAGGACTCCCAAAGGAACACCACAGAGATCGAATCGCATATATAAAAGCAAAGAGCCTTTATTTTCCAAGCTCTGAGCTTGATCTCTCTGTCTGTCCAATGCAGCAGCCATAAGAGCAGAGTGCCCTGAGATCCGGTGGAGTGGGGTATTTTCATAGAAGAGGGGTATAGGAATGTTTGGAATGTCAGGTATGTCGTCTTAGATGCAGACCCTACTGGGTCTTCCTGGGTCCAGGTGTTGCCTGCCAGAAGCTGTGTCTGAGCCTCGGATCCTACCATGGCAGCTGTTTTGGAGCCCCCCATAACAGAATGGTTCATATTCTGAGGAGAGAGGCAGATCAGAAGAGGTGAAGGTGGTGAGGAGTGGGCTGGGGTGGGTGGCCTGCTCGCCCCTGGGGATCATGGTGATGTCTGGGGCCTGGGCTGTTACCAAGGGCTGCGTTTGCACCCCCAGCATTGCCTTAGCCATGGTCTATGTTGATGTCCCTGGCTCCTGTTACCACTGAAGGTTGAGAGGATAGGGCAGCACGGAGCTGGTCCTACCCCTCACTGGAGGCACCATTAGGGAGAACTGGCCATCCGCAGCACTAGAGAGAACAGGTTACATACCTCACCTGGTCAGCAGGATAGAACTGATCTTGCTGACAGAGCCTCAGGTGAGCAGGTCATGAGTGCCTGAGAGGGGGAGAAATGGTCCTGCCCCTCTCCTCTGCCATACGGTGGCATGGGTCCTTGCCTCTCACCTGTAGCACTCCTAGAGAAGGGACCCTGCACCTTGCCAGGGCAGCACAGTAGAGTTGACCCCATTGACAGGGCTCTGGTGAACTAGCCCCAGTCACTGAGGGAGATCTGTCCCCATCCCTCATCTGCTATAAGGTGGAGTGGGTGAAGGAGAGAACCGGCCCCTGCCCCGCCCAACACATCCCTCGCTGCTTATGGAAGGTGGCAGCGCTATCCCTGAGGTCATGAGCTGGCCCTACCTCTCACCGCAGTAGCACTTGGCAGAGTGGCCCCTGCACTTCACCTGGGCAACACAGTAGAGCTGTGTAGAGTGGTATATGTGTAGATGAGCCAGTTCCTAGGGCATGAGGGCAGGAGAATTAGCTCTGCCCCTTGCTGCTTACTGCAGAGTGTGAGCCAGTCTGGGTGGTGCTGGAGAGCCCCCCCCCCCCCCCCCCCCCCCCCGTGTTGAGGATGGGGGAGAGCTGGCGAGCTTGCTAACCCAACAACCACCCAGGCTCAGTACCCTGGGCTATCAGTTGGCCCATCCCAATATCCACCCCATTTATGATCTACTGGAGCACATAAAGGAGCCAGTCCTGCAGACCCAAAGTTGCAGGATTTCCATGACACAGGACAACAATAAGATATGCAAGAGGAGTTCCAGTGAGGGCGCAATATTTATGGCGTAGTAAAAACTGAAGGCCTTGAACCAGACCACTGACTCATTTCAATGAACACATACAAGTAAAGATGTGTGGCCTAAAGAGTATACTGTGTGACTCACTGTGTCACACTACAGTTTCCACGATGAGATTTTTTTTCTTTTTCTTTTCTTTTAACTCTTATTATGTTTTTTCTTTTGGAAAGGTTGCAAGGGCAGAGGGTAGATGTGAAGGAATAGGGGGAGATTAGTAGGATCAACATGCATAATGTGAAATCCACAAAGAATCAATAAAAAATTTAAAAAATGGAACTAGAAGCTGGCAGGCATAGCTATACCAATACCTAACTAAGTAGACTTAAAAACAATTTATGAGAACAGGTAAATGTAGAATAAAGGAGAAATCTACCAAGAGAATATTATAATCTTAAAAGCATATGCAACATCACACACTGTCAAGCACAAAAGAAACACTACTTGATGGAAAGGGACAGATTGTAATCACATGGTAAAGGTAGGTAACTCCAATACCCCATTTTCACCTGCAGATATGTCATCCCGGAGAAAAATAAAGATAGGGGTTAAAGGGCATACAAACTGAATGGACATAATAGACATTTATGGAATATTCCCATCACAGCCTATGAAAAACATATTTTCTGCCACAGACCATGGGATTTTCTCTAAAACAAGCCATGTTTTAGTATACAATTCAAGTCTTAACAAATTGAATTTTTAAAAATGAAAAACAACTTATTTCTTATATTCTATCTAACACATAGAGAATAAAGCTAGAAACCAAACAGAAAGCTGTAGGGCATACATGAAATCCTAAAGCACAAAGAGTACTGAATAGACAAAGCAGTCCTAAGTGAGATAACAATAGGGAGTCACCACAAATGATGAATATATTATAGAGCTACAGTAGCAAAAACAGTAGAGTACTGCCCAACAGAAATACAGACTAACAGAGTAAAATAGAGGATCCAGAAGCAAGCCCACACAGCTGTGCCACCACATTCCCCCCTTTTTAAATAAAAATAAAAAAGAATAAACAGTTATAACTAATATAAGAAAAACTATATACAATAAGTACAATAACTTTATATAATATATAATGTGGTGATATTTTATTTGTATGTGGTCAAGGACATAGCCAAGCATGGTGACCCACACCTTTAATCACAATACCAACCATAGAGACCTGGATGTCTGTATAGACAGGAAGTGACAAGGAATTGAGGTGGCTGGGCTAAGAGCCAATGAGAAGGCAGAACAGCAAGGCAATAAAGATGCAGGTTAAACAGGAAGAAGCTGGTTCTCATGGGAAGCTACAGTGATGTGGTGAGCTAAGGTTAGTTGGTGGCTATTGCTCTGATCTCTACGGCTTTTACCCCTGTATTTGGCTCTGTGTTTCTTATTTAATGACTGTTTAGAAGTTTGTCTACAAGGAAGAGCAGGGATTTATTGTTTTCAAGATAATTCATTTGTTCCTTTTGCTTATAATACTCTTCTGATCTTTCTCATCCCAACAACTTAGTTCTCACAGGTGCTTTGCTCCTTTTCTTCCCTGATTCCCCATAGTTGATACTTTTTGAATATTACTAGATACCCTATAAGATACAAAATGTTCAGTTTCAGCCATACCAGCCAGTAATGAAAGCCAGGGTATATTTAGTAAGCTAGAAAATTGAAACTACATTTCCATGGAAAGAATAATAGGTGAGACTAGGACATCAATTCCAAGTGTTATACTAGGAGATTGTTTCATTCAAAATAGGCTGGAAGCATTTTATCTACATTCTCTCTCTGCTATGTTCATTTAAACCTTCAAGTTGTTCCTAGCAACCATATGAGGGACATTTTTGTATTCTCTGTAATCAAATATATATATACTCTCCTTTCAAAATTGGAAGTGAAGATTGGCCCAATCTGATTTAATTGATTAAACACTGAGTCAGGTGTTCAAACTATACACAACCAGATAGTCACAAAACCAGTTTTGGAGCAATTGCCATATTAAATTACATTTTTCAAAATTTTATTAAAAAGTTTTGACTTCATATGATATATCCTGATCTATTTCTCCTCTCCCAACTCTTCCCAGATTCTCCCCATCTCCATACCATCTGGTTGCATGTTCTCTCCCATCTCCCCACAAAATAATACAGTAAACTTACATACAGAAAAACAAAAATGAGAAACCAAAATATACAATCAAAAGGCTAATAAGATAAAAAAAAAAGTGCTCACATAAAGATGTATGAGACAAAATGACTACAAATAACATGGAGTTCATCTGCAATGGCCTTTCACTCCTTGGCACAGGACCTACCCTGAATGTGATTAACATACCCAGAGAGACCCCATAAAGGAAGACTAACTTTTTCCTTTGTAAGCAAGTACCAATTGCAGATAGCTTCTTGGTTAGGGGTGGGAGTCCATGTTCTTTTCTGCTTCAGCAATGGGACCCCATCGGATGTTAACCTGTGCAGCCCTATGTGTGGGTTGTCATAGTCTCTGTGAGTTCATATGTGCATCAGCAAATTTGTACAACCATCATGGAAATCAGCATGGCAGCTCCTGGGAAGCAGACAATAGATGTTGCTCAAGATCCAGCTATATCACTCTTGGGCATATGCCTAAAGGACTCTACATCCTACTGGAGAAATACTCATTCATTTATATTCATTGCTCTAGCCATAATAGCCATAAACTGAAAACTGCCTAGACTTCTATCAAGTGATGAATGAATAACAAAAATGAGGTACATTTATACAATGAAATATTATTCAGCTGTTAAAAACACAAATATAAAATTCACAATAAAATGGATAGAGCTTGACAAAATAATCCTGTGTAGATAACCCAGATCCACAAAGACAAACATTGTATGTTTTCTCTTAACTGTGGTTGTTAGCATTTTGTTAGTTTAAGCTTTTGATATGCATGCTACTATCCATATTACCACAGAGATGAAGAATTTAGTAAGGGATTCGAGGATGGGGATAGAGAACCTTCCAAGGAGGAAGAAATAGAATATATTTTTAACAAGGGATAGGAGAGTGGAGTGGTAGGTTTCCCTGGTCTTCCTAATGAAACCAAATCTACAGTTTACTGAAAACTTAGCTTAACTCATCTGTTTCCTACTTTAGGACAGTGTCTCACAATCTTCAAGGTTATTCTCCTAAAATTCCAAACTAGATCTTTCTTTCTACAGATGGGGAAGATTTTACATGTTAGGAAATCACTTTTGATTGGCATTATTTATTATTACACTGAGGCTGGCATAATTTATTATTACACCAAGGCTAACATCACTCTTGAATTATAGCGGTTGTTTCCTATCCTCAAATGACTGTTTTGTAAATTGCCAGCTCTGTGACCTTTGGCAACTTTGGTCATCACATCTTCATCATCTATAATGTAAGGATAATTACAGCACTTAAGTGATATAACATTGTAAAGATTAACTGTATTAATTTCCAAGAGCGATTCAGACCGATGCCTCCCTCATAATGATTGTTCAGTGGACAATAGCTGAGTGCTCTTAGTATTGAGCTGCTGGTAACTAGTTTGGAGAGGTTCTTACCCACAGTGTAGGTCACTAAAAGTATAAACTCTTGAAAGAAAAAAAATGCCTATGGAAACTGATTATCTGCAATTATAAGTCATTTGCATAGACTTTTGTGACATTTTCAGGGCTTAGAGTTATAGAGGATAGAATATTTTTGCTCAGAGATAAGTCAGATAAGAAGAGCATTAATTATGACATAGGAGAATTCCTATAGAGCTTGATCCTTATAGTTTAATGGTGAGGATGTACCCAACTTGCAGTCTTTTCAGCTGGCATTATAATATTCAAGATTCAGACTTGTTGTGAAGAACACATTGATATGACATTTAAAAAAGCATCTATAAAGCAGCTTGGCTTTGATATGGGTAATGGAAGTAGAATTTTTCTCTCTCTCCACTTCTTCACTTTAGTTTTTGGATTCTTTGTTCTTCTTTTGTAAAACTAAATAAGGAAGATTTTATTCGAGTTTTAACTGAAGGGCTAAAAAAGCAGGAAGAACAATCTTCATGGCTGCAGAAACTCTTAATTGGACACCTAGAAGCAGACTGAGTGCAAATAATGCCAAAAGTCAATCTACCTATATGATTTCAACTTCTGTCTGCATTGGAGGTCCAGAGGGTAAATGTCCAAGGTAGAGGGTTGAATTAAACAGGCTTCAGAAATTAGCCGGCTGTGGCATGAATAGAAATTTTAATTTGTCCATTTGTGAACCTTTGTGCTCTCTTAGGTAACTTTTACTCTCTTGTTTTTATTTCCGAGAACAACCTTTCCTTTCCAAAGGGCAAAGTTACAGCTGGAAGTGGAGTTACATGAGTTCCCAGGGGCCCAGGCAGAGGAAGTCAGCATTATAATAAAACTGAGAATATTCTGAAAGGCAGGAGAATGACAGTGGGAGCCACTTAGTAATCTAAAGATTCTGCTGCTACTATTAATTTTAGGAAGCTGGGTTTGGTTATAATTAACAATACCTCATGAGAAATAGGAAAAAGTACTCAAACTTCTTGTCTAAACTACAGAGCTTTCTGTTTCTTTAGAAAAGAAAATATGAACTTGTCAGTAGGATACATGTTTGGAAGCAACATGTTTAGAGAGCGGTAGACATGTTCATAATGTATTCATTGAGTTCTTAATATGGTTGAATGAGGTGCATTTCACAGAATCCTTTGCCTCCTACCCCTTACCCATCAGTGATTCCCATCCTCTGCTGTGTAATGAAACCAACCAGAGGCTACTACACATAAAAATGCTCAGGATTCTTAGATTTTTCTGGGAAACAGTCTTCCATTGAAGTTCCCAGGTGAGATGATACAGACAGGGCTGCTGGGTCTTATGCAAGGACATGGGTCCCAGGTTTTAATTGGATTCTTAGCTCACTGTCTCCAGGCTTGCCTTTGTGGTGATAATAAACAACTAGTCAATGGCATACATGATCAATTAACCAAATATTTGATAGCAAGTCAAAGCCTCCGGCCCTTTCTGAGTTAAAACTGGTACTTACACCTTGCCTCTTAGAAGCCTTGCCATGCTTTTCATTGTAATTTTGATGCTAATGAGGAGAATTCTTATGACTTAGACTGCCTGAAAGGTGAAGATAAAGATTTGAATAAAATCAAGCTTTAATTGAACTATTATAGCATCATTTATTATCAATTCCCATATTTCTTTTTGTGTTAGCTTAAATGTAGTTGGTCTCCTTAAGCTCAAAGGGAGTGACATTATTAGGAGGTGTGGCTTTTTTGGAGTTGATGTGGCCTTCTTGTAGGAAGTGTGTCACTGTGACGACAAGCTTTGAAGTCTCTTATGCTCAGCACCCAGTGTCACAATCCACTTGTTGTCTGTTGCCTTCTGATCAAGATGTAACCAGCACCCATGTCTACCTGCATGTTGCCATGCTCCCTGCTATGATGATAATGGACTGAGCCTCTGGACTATAAGCCACCACCTCAATTAAATGTTTTCCTTTATATGAGTTGCTGTGATAATGATGTCTCTACAGCAATAGAAACCCTAACTAAGATACTTTGTAAAAACATCCCTGGAGTTATTAGCATTTTATATTTAAAATATTTCAAGTAATTCTTTGAGAATTACATATATTGTGTTTTGATATCACGTCCACCACCTTTCTCCATCTCCTCCGAGATCCACCCCAGTTCCATATCTACATAACTATGTGTTCTCATTTTTTTCTAAACCCATTGAGTCCCATTGATGATGCATTTATGCTTTTTTATTTGTGGCCATACACTAGAGTATTTTAGATCTACTAGGGCCCATACCCACTGACCAACAACTTTAGTAGAGATAATGATGTGGGGAACTGATGCAATGGGCCAGGTAAAATTCATCAGGGAAATGAAATCAATAAGACACACTTATGACACAGAACAAAGTAGACGCCACTGCTGATTCAGCTGTCCTTGTCCTGCTCTTCTGCCCAAGAGTGATGGGAACCAACTTCAAGCTACACTTCTCTGCCACTTGCTCCTGCTCCAACCACCCAGGAGAGAGAGCTCACAACCCCTCTCCTACGTTCTTATTCAGTCAGGAAGTACTCAGAGAAGACCACGCCCCATAGGACTAGTCACTCCAATACCACTGGCTGGACGGATCAAATTCCCACAACAAGATAACACATTCCTGAGATGAGGTTTTTTATTTACTAGCATGCAGTGTCCAGTGGGTGCATTAATGTGCTTTGGGATAATCGTACGAGAGAGAGAAAGAGAAAAGAGAGAGAGAGAGAGAGAGAGAGAGAGAGAGAGAGACAGAGAGACAGAGACAGAGAGAGACAGAGACAGAGAGAGAGACAGAGACAGAGAGAGAGACAGACAGAGAGAAACATACACACAGAGACAGAGAGAGAGAGACAGAGAGAGAGAGACAGAGAGAGAGAGACAGAGAGAGATAGAGACAGAGAGACAGAGAGAGACAGACAGAGAGACAGAGAGAAACACACACACAGAGACAGAGAGAGAGAGAGAGACAGAGAGAGAGAGACAGAGAGAGAGAGACAGAGAGAGAGACAGAGACAGAGAGACAGAGAGAGACAGAGAGAGATAGAGAGAAACACACACACAGAGACAGAGAGAGACAGAGAGAGATAGAGACAGAGAGACAGAGAGAGACAGAGAGAGACAGACACACACAGAGAGAGAGAGAGAGAGAGAGAGAGAGAGAGACAGACAGACAGACAGACAGAGACAGAGAGACAGAGAGACAGAGAGAGACAGACAGAGAGAAACACACACACAGAGACAGAGAGAGAGACAGAGAGAGAGAGAGAGAGAGAGAGAACTTTTAGGAAGCTTCTGCAGTAATAGATTTTCATAAACCTTTTTCAGAAGGACTGCCTTTTTTTTAAAAAAGTGACTGCCCACTGGTGTTTAGTTTACATATTTATATAGAATTCCATGTTTCCTCAAAACTTTTATTGTTGGAGATTTCTCCAGTTTTCCTTAGTCTTCTATTAGAAAGAGATGTTGAACTTTTATTAAAATTATTGGAATGGGAGAGGGCACTACTGAGCAGTAAGTTTCAAGTAAAGGTTCTGTAGAAAGCTCATTTCTGTTATTACTGTAACACAGAGGTGTAGGATTCCTGGTTTAAATCCTGCCTGAAGCTTGTCAGATGGAAGTAAAGAAAGGTGAAAAGAAACGTACCTTAAATTTAAACTGCTGGGTAAGACTACAGTTTCCCCAGAAGCTAAGAAGCATTTAATTTCCACTGGTGTTACTTGGGGAAAATATCAGCAGAAGAAATTTAGAAATGGGAATAGACCCTCCATCTTCTGAGACTCAAAAAAATTTGGGTTTGGGATTTCAGGATAGAAATATTCCTCTCAAAATTGCTGTGTGTGATTTTTTTCTTTTGCTTTTATTTACAAGTTAAATGTAATTGACAAAAGAATCAATAACTGTATAACTCTTTGGGAATTTAACCACTCCAGAAAAGGTTTTGAGAAACGGCTCAGGGGTTAAAAGCATGTACTGCTTTTACAGACGACCCACATCAGGAAGCCCACAACTGACTGTAACTCTAGCTCCAGGGCATCCAAAACCCTCTTCTGGACTCTGTGACAACCTGTACTCACACACTCACACAAAGACATACATGTATTCATATAATTTAATAACTATAATAAATCTAATCCCTTAAAAATAATAACATACTTATTTACTATAGTACTCTTTAGTAGCTTTCTATGTTAATATCCATGGGGATATTGGTGAAACATGCAATATATTTTTATCTAAATCTTTTGATTTATAGAGAATTTCACAACTAAGTACTGTATTTACATCATTTTTGCCCCTTGAATTGGTAATGTCCCCTTTCTCTCAAATGAATGCTCTTTTGACATGACAGAGATGCTGCACTGTTTCCATCTGCCAATGGCCAATACCAAAGAACTGAAGTTAAAATTGTGATTCAGCAGGACCATGGGACCCAAGGCCTGATTGTCCAAGAGTACCTTGACTGGCATTCTGTGGAGCTTTAATCTGGGTAACTGCTCAAAGTAGTAGGGGGTGGGGTGGGGCAAAACCAAACACAATGAGACATACACAGGGTATTTCTTACTACTATCAGCAGATGAACTCCGGAGACATGTCCAGTGGAGGCCATTGGCATAATGTGTTTTGAATGTGTCAAACAGTATTGCTGAGGAAGGGGGAGATTTCTTACCTGAAGCATTTCTGGGAAGGGGGAGTCGATTCTCCCAGAGAAGTAAACAAAGGGCTTTGGGAGCAGAGTTCACATAACAGGATAATATTGAAAAGTCCATTATATTAATGCTACTCTGCACCCACAAAATCTCAGCAATATGGTTACTTAAACAACACCTCCTAGAGACAATACCAGTTGACAGCCATTAAAGAAAGATGTTTCTTAAGACTCCAGATAGAGATCTAGATAAAGAGTTACAGGCAACCAATGGCTGTTAAGATAGAAAGCAGTCTTCTGCTGGGGTTACTTGCTTTTAACCCCTGAGCCATTTCTCAAAACACTTTCTGGAGTGGTTAAATTACCTAAGAGTTATACAGTTATTGATTCTTTTGTCAATTACATTTAACTTGTAAATAAAAGCAAAAAAAAAAAATCACACAGCAATTTTGAGAGGAATATTGCTATCCTGAAATCCTGAACCAGAACTTTTTTGAGTCTCTGTCATCTAACCCCAGTGGTCAGCCTCAAGCACAAGTACAGAGGAGCAACAATGGACTCAGTAGGCGATAGATATGTCTATACACACACACATGCACACATACATACATAAACTACAAATACATGCATACACACACACATTGTGTATATGTATAATAGTAAAATATTTAAAATAAAAAGCTTTCTCTAAATCTTCTGTGCATTCTTAGAAAGCTCTGTATGAAAGAATAAAGAAATATAACCTACCACAAAGAATGAATAACATCTTAAGGTATCACATAAGTGATAAATTCAATGTATGTTTTAGGTAAAACAGAAAATAAACCATCATTTGTTTAAGTAGAAGCATATGCATGAATATTATAGAAATAAATTTAAATTTATCTCTTTATAAATGTGTCAAGGTATTTCTATAATAAAACTCAGTGAATGGCTGGTCAGATATAATCATTTGGATTATTAAGTTATAACCATTTTACCTTAATATAACTACAAGGAAATATTATTATGGCATAAGGAAAATAATGAACTCTGTTGTATGTGTAGAAAAGTTTATCTTGTTTGGTCCAGGAATATCACATGTGCTAGAACAGGTTTCTAGTTTTTCTAATGTTTAATGAGGGATCTGGATTGTGTGGGGAAACTGATGAAGCATATATTAAGTTATGATTTTTAAAATTAAGTTGTTAAAGTTACTGTGATCCTTGGTAACTAACAGGCAATATGGTGATGGTTACATAAGGCCAGTTATTGTGACAGTAGTCAACCTTCTATTTTAGTTAAAAAATTTTAACCTAAATATTGATTTTTAAAGAGTCAAAACTGCATCATTTGATTAGTGATCTCCATTGTACAGGGTCAGAACTCTTCCTAATGTCAAATCCTTAAGTTGATACCTGCTGTGACTGAGTTCCTATAGACATTGTGGAGGCCTCTTGCTTGCTCCTTTTCTCTGGGACATTCTTTCCAACCAGCATTTTGGAACCATTGGACAATAAATAGTTCTCTTCATCACCCTAGCAATATTTGATTGACTTAAGATGGACATCAAATTTTCATTTAATACACTTTTGGGGGCGTAATATAAAACCAGGTGTGTGGCAAATGTTTGTAATCCCAATAATTGTTAACCTAAGACAGGATAATTGCAAGTTCAAGACCAGTCCAAGATGTACAGATAAAATCTGCTTCAAATATCTATGATGATGATGATGATGATGAAGAAGACAACAATGATGATGTTAGAAACAAATCTACTGCCTGTGATCTGAGGGACATGGAGTGTAGACTTAGGTGCTTAGTCATTTTAATGATCCAACTACAATGGATAGGTTATGAATATGAACTTTAGATGCTAAGATTTATAGTTCCTGTTCCTTGCTATATCAAGAGGGAGACATCATGGGGATCGGGAGAAACTGGGTGCTAGGTAAGTTCCCAGAAATCCACAAGGAGGACCCCAGCTTAGACTACTAGCAATAGTGGAGAGGGTGCCTGAACTAGCTTACCCCAGTAATCAGATTGGGTGAATACCATAACTGTCATCATAGAGCCTTTCTCCAGTAACTAATAGAAGCAGATGCAGAGATCCACAGCCAAGCACCAGGCCAAACACCAGAAGTCCCGTGGAAGAGAGAGAAAAGGGATTCTGTGAGGAAGGGGGCATCAAGATCATGATGGGAAAACCTACAGAGACAGACAAACCAAACTAGTGGGAACTCATGAACTGTGGATCAATACCTGTGGAGCCTCCATGGCAGTGGACTAGGCCCTCTACATAATGGAGACAGCTGTGTAGCTTGATCTGCTTAAGGGGCCCCCTGGCAGTAGGGTCAGGATGCATCCCTGGTATATGAGCTGGCTTTGTGAAGCACACTACCTATGATGGGATACCTTGCACAGCCTTGATGCATGGGGAGGGGCTTAGACCTGTATCTACTGAATGGACCAGGGTTTTCTGACTCCCCATGGGAGGCCTTACCTTGTTGGAGGAGGGCACAGGGGGATGGGTTGGCGGGGGAGGCTGGAGGAGCAAGAGGAGGGAAAAGAGGGGGATCTGTAGTTGGTATATAAATGAATAAAAAATCCTTAATAAAAATAAAATATGATTATACTCTAAAAAAAGAGTTATTTACTCACTGCTTTAAATATTCTGTAAAATATCCAATGTCCAAAACTCTCCTCACAGTTGAAACATCCTTTTGATGGTGTTAGGGCAAAACACAAGACTTCCTAAAAGAAATTATGGCACTAGGGTGTGGTGGTATTGTGTTCCTCAAAATATTGTGCACCCTAATAAACTTACCTGGGGTCAGAGACAGTACAGCCACAATATTAAACATAGATGTTAGGCAGTAGTAGCACATGCCTTTAATCCTAGCATTTCAGAGGCAGAAATCCCTCTGGATCTCTGTGAGTTCAAAGCCACATAAACTCTGTGAGTTCCACAGCAAGGCATGCTGACACATGCCTTTAATCCCAAGAAATGAGCCTTTAATCCCAGGGAGTGATGGAAAAAACAGACAGATATATAAGGCATGAAGACCAGAAACTGGAAGTTTTGGCTGGTTAAGCTTTTAGGCTTTTGAATAGCAGTTCAGCTGAGATCCATTTGGATGAGGACTCAAGCTTCCAGTCTGAGGAAACAAGATCAGCTGAGGAATAGGCGAGGTGAGGTAGCTGTGGCTTGTTCTGCTTCTCTGATGTTCCAGCATTCACCCCAATAACTGGCCTCAGGTTTGATTTTATTAATAAGACTTGTTAAGATTCCTGCCTCACTAGGGCTTAGAAAAAGGGTGTGAAGAGTTAGCTAGTCACCTACTCTCCTGAAGTCACAGATATTCTCAGAGTTGGAACCTGTGTTGTAACACATAGAAGTGGAGATGCAGGTGCAAATTAGTGCTCATTGTCTCTCAGTGTGTCATTTTGTCTCTAGTATTCACCTATTATAGTAAATTTTAAAATCTATAATAAATTATAATGGAATCCCTGATTTTGGATTCTCATGTATAATGTTTACTCCTACAGATATTAATTTTTGGTTTCTATATTCTGATTATTTGGTTTCCTGCTATGGCTTATGAAAAAGAATCACATATTTTCAACATATTATGGACGGTCAAAGTCCTAAACTTAGTTCCTTTCGGTTGTTAGAAATAAATAAAAATATTAAGACAAAGATGATCCAAAACACATTAGCTGACCGTTTAGAAAAATATCTACTGAGGCCTTAGTGCGAGAGACAACTTGATGATTCCTTTCCAACTGGGAAAAATAAAATAAAATATATACTTAAAAGAATATATGTTGTTAGAGTAAGCCCAAGGAAGGGAAATGTAGCAAAAAAAGAAACACACATGTACAGTTTTATAATTTAGAGTGTAGTTTCATTGAGAGGCTTTCAATTTCAAAGAAATTCTAGAAGTAAAGAAATGGACTATGAAAATCCATGGGACAATCATGTTAGAAAGATTAAACATCTAGTGCAAAGTCCCTGAGGCATGAATGTGTCCAAAGTACCCTGAAGACTGGAAAACAATGTGTAGAATGGATATAAGGGAAGTTCATGGATAGCGGGGACAGAGTGAGGGGGCATGGATCATACCAGACCTGCATTCATTTCTCTTTATCTTTTACTTTAATGTGAAACACTGATGGGAATTTGAGGGGAGCAGGAATCTCTGAGTGGCTGCTCAGAGTCTGGTGTCAGGCAGTGGATGGTTAGGAAGCTTTTGCAGCAATCTAGGCCATGGGAAAAAATGACAGCTTGAAGTAAGGAAAAGGAGGAAGAGTTTGATTATTTCAATATATGGAGATGTCAGTATCTATTAATAATATGAAGACTCCAAAATAAATAGAAATCAACAAGATCACCAATGACTTTGATCTGAATGACCAAAAACAGACTTACTTTTTGCCAATGGCTACTCTAGAATTAAAAGACAGTGAAGCAGTCCAGGTTGAAGGACATTGAGAGCAGAAGTTTCTTATCTGTTTATCTCAGGTGAAGACATCTATCCTTGATGGTGGTCATTTTTAGTAAATCAGATAAGGACTGATGAAGATGACATTAAAATAAAGAGGAGAAGATACATCTCCAGAAGCAAGCAGCTCAGAGAACTTGGAATTGTATAGGGTGGGAAGAGGAAACTTTGGGGATGGAAGATTCCATTTGCAGGTAAATTCCCCTGAAGTCTTGAAGTGGTAGATATGGGGAATAAGAGTGGGTGTATGGATTTTCTTATCAGAAACTCTATAGGTGTTATCACTCAAGTCAACTTTTCTGTCTGGAGTGGAGTTTCTCAGTAGATCCGAGGCTTTTAGGTGATTAATTCTTCAAGCACAAATTTCTGAAATACTTTATGGCCATATGGAATCATTCTTCAAGAGCTTCTGACTGTGTTATTATTTATTTTGTTAGTTTGTTAATTTTTGCATTAGATGCAGACATCCTTATATTTGCCCATTTTTAGTGATTTTCACATCTAAACCATTTGTGACAAAATTTGTTATTCAAATGTTAAATATCTTATGATAGAGGTTAAATTAAGGTTGTTTAATAAGCTCCAGTCTTATGATTGATTCTTGGATGATCAGTCATCTTATTTAGGATTAAAGTTTATTGTTTATTGTTATTTTTCCAAACTTAGCAGAAGGGTATTTGACTAACAGTTAACAGAAAACATAAGGAGCAATTGATTCAAATTCAACATGCTCTCATTCATGTGCCAACTTCAAGTACATCTGTGAGCAAGAAATTTTTCTTTGCAAATAAAACTGATTTCTGATGAGAGGCTAATTCTGTTTGACTCTGCCTTGATGATAAACATCTGCTCAGTGATCCTGACTTCTTTGAGAGCTCACCACCACTCACGAAGTCAGAAGGCAGAGATAATTACTTCCCACTTGTTTAAAGGCAACATCTATTTTCCACAAAGAAAATTTTCCTTCCTGTTTCCTCTAACTGTCAGCACCTGTTGGTCTCTGCAGACTACGTCATTCTTGTGGCTGCCTGTTCAGTTAGTATTGATGTTGGGTGGTGCCAAAACTTTCAGTTTTTATGTAGGGAAACAAACACATCTGCACTGCTCACTGCAATCACTCTGTATCCTTGTCTTTCTCTTTCATAACTAGTTATTTAGGAAGAGATGTGTTCCTTCATCTGAGTTTCTTTTGTAATAGATTTAAAATTTAAATATTATTATTCATTGATTCATTCATCCTTTCGTTATGGTTTGAATATGAAGTGTGTCCCAAAGGACTCTTGTTTGAAGACTTTGTTCCAAGTTGGTGGGGCTATTAAGAAGTGACTGCCTCCAGGAGGATAATAACTTCATTAAAATGTCTATCCAGGGATGATGAAGTGGATAAGCAGTTAAACAAACTTGCTGTACAAACCTCATGACCTCAGTTTGGTAGCTGGACCTAGTGAAAAGGTGGAGGAAGAAAACTGACTCAGTAAATAGTCCTCTCACCTCCACATGTGTGTCATGGCACACACACACACACACACACACACACACACACACACACACACACACGAGAGAGAGAGACAGAGACAGAGACAGAGACAGAGACAGAGAGACAGAAAGAGAGACAGAGAAAGAGATAGACAAGGACAGAGACAGAGAATACTACTACTAATAAACAAATAAATAAACATGTTAAAGGGATCTATCCATTGATGGGGTATAGGTCGCTGGGTTATCTTTAAATGCTAAATCTTGCCCTTGAACCTTTCCTGTCTCTCTTTGATTTGTGGTCATCATGAGGTGAGCATCTTTCACTTGCTATGTTCTTTTACTGCTCATGATGTTCTGCTGCAACATAAACCTGAAGTCAAGGGATCCAGCTGATCACAAAGCCCAAGATCACGAGCCAAAATAAACCATCTTTTAGCCTGTTGCTATCAGGCATTTGTCAT
The DNA here is from genome assembly GCF_903995425.1 of Onychomys torridus. Lineage (NCBI taxonomy): Eukaryota > Metazoa > Chordata > Mammalia > Rodentia > Cricetidae > Onychomys > Onychomys torridus. The sequence goes on along the minus strand of NC_050449.1, from coordinate 75,362,742 downwards.
GGAGCTTCAAAGTGACTAGCATTCCCTTCCCACCTCTTCATTCCCTCCATTGCCTTCTTCCTCCCTTTTTCCTTCCATTATATACTCATTGAATATGTATCCATTTATTGTGCCAAGAAATTGTCGAGTGTGACAGTAAGAAACAAATTATTTTTTTAAGGACTTTCATTCAGTAGTTTACAACTAACAATAAAACCATAAATGATCATGTGGAAAATAAGTGCCAACATCACTCAATGAAACAGCCTCCTAACTCAACTTCCAGCTTGTATTCCTGAACCCTATGGTTTATTTTTAATATAACAGACAGATGAAGTGCAAATGTGGATTAGGTCAGGTAACTCCTATGTCCAAATCCTAGGATGGCATCCCAGCACTTAAATTCTCCCACTTAAATTCCACTTAAACTTCCCCAAAGTAATGTCCCAACATAGAAAAGTCTACATGATTTACCATAGGACTCTGATTGATGTCGCCAACATCAGAGTGGATGTGACCTATTAAATGTATTTTAAAATCTCTCAAACACATTTCTGTTTTGGTGACTCTGACAATATTCCCCTTTTCTTAAAATGACTTTCATCACTTCTTGTGATGTATTCTCATTAAGTATGTGATCAAATGACATCACTCCCTTTCTATAGCCAACCCCTCACTGCTACTTTCCTACATCAATAGTTTCCTATATTTCTTTGTGTAGGGGGGGCATGCACAGGAGTCAGATTAGAGCTAGATGTGACCTTCAAGCATCCTCCCCGAGGACTAGCTTTCATAATACTTAACTGTGCATGCAAGAAGCTAAAGAGGAGAAACAATCAATAGTCCTACTCAGTTGTAGTGCCTATGAATCACAACATGACCAGTGTAGCAAGATATCCCTAAAGTTTCAATAGTGGCACTCACATCTTGAAGGTAACCACAGCTCTATAATTGGACTTAAAAGTCTGTTCAAGAGAAGGAAAATCTTGCCTTGCACTGGAAACACAGGGGGCCTGGTGATCTCATGCATCTTACAGAACTTAGTACTGCCACTTTCCTAGACCAACCTAATTCCTAACTATAGTCTAAATACCCTCACACCTACAGATAAATGTAATTTTCACCCCTCATCAAAATGCTTCTTTCTGAAACAGATAGTGAGTTTTTATTTCCAAAATAAAAATTTAAATCATTTCTGACTCATATATTTGCCCCAAATGTTTTTGCCTTCTAAAATTCTCTCCTTATTGGGAAAAAGTTCATTGCAGATCATATTTTAATTACACTTAAGCTGCTATTTTAAAAACTTGTCAGAAAACCATACTGCAAATAATATTTTAAACCCTTCTTCATATTATTTACCACAAATGCTTGTTATTTCTCTGACTGATACCTAGGCAGCTTTGAGAGAAAAATCTATTAATAGCTCCAAATTTGCATTTTATAGCAGTTTTCTCAATCCTTCTGCACAGTACAACAGTACACGTTCTGACAGGTCCCAGGCAACCTATAAAGAAGCAGTTATGAAAGGTAGAAAATATGAGTAGAACATTTGACTTCACTTTAAAACATTATATTTGGGGCCTGACACAGTTACTATCTGTCCCAGAAATGGTTGCTCATTAAAAAAAAACAACTTGCCAACGATTTATTGATTAGAACCCAAATGTCCAGGAAAAGTTAGTCATAAATTACTCTTTGAATGGGTTTTCATCATATCATCCTATATCCCACCAGTGAATACACTTCAAATACATTTGAACCTGACATAACCTATATGAAAATTCCTCCACTGTACTTTTTAGCTCATGACTTGGTTTACTTTATTATGATTCTATAATTTTTTGTTGAGATGCTGTCTATCATATTAAATACTATAAATAATGCTCAAAACAGTATTATTTAGAGACCGTTTTAATATTTGTTATTTACCAAAATTCTTTCAATATGTAAAGGTTAGAAAATTTACATGGATCAAGCTATAGACTATTTTATTATAAAATTGAATTTGCTTCAGTTTTGAAGATAGGATCAAAACATCAGGAACATTTTTCCCCACAAGGGGCAGAAAATATTTGTTTGTCTCTGAAAATGTTTGCATCCAAACATAAAGCCAGTATTCCATTCCACAGCAGCGTAAGATAGGAAAAGTTCCTTACATCCATAGGCTAGAGTGTCTCTCAGACCTCATCAGAGACACCTCTTTTTATGCTGATCTTTATGGCAATTAGTTACTAAAAATATAGCCATAGTATTATCCACGGTTTAGATATAACTTATCCCCTAAAGATTCATAAAGTGGAACCACCCTGTGTTGCTTTATATTTGTTTTTCAAGTGTGATGATATTGAGAGTTGATGGATGACCCTACTGTTAAAGATGACCCTACTGTGAGGTCAGATCTCAGGCACCATCTTCAAGATCCAGTAAATGTAGCATCTCTGAGAATGGAGTGGATTCCCAGAGAATGAATTATTATGAAGTGAGTTTGGCTGTCTTAACTCATCCTCTCACACATTCTATTTCTACATATGGCTGGTTCCTCCCCTGCTTCTCCACCAGTCATGACACAGCTATAGCATCCTTGTCAGAAGGCCACTGTCATTCTGTCTGGAGTTCACCGCTAACATAATTATGAAACCACAAACTTTCAGTTTATAAAGTCTCTAGTCATCACTAAAGTGACTAAGACCATCTTCCAGAGAGGCACCTGTAGTGTGGTGTCACACTCCTGGTAGTTTAACTTCAGAATCATTACCCCCTGCACTTTTCCTAATTTATACAAATCTAAAATTATACTCCTAAAAAACAAATTTGGAGAATTTAGGACTACAGAAAAGGCCAATCCCAGTTGATGTGGCTCTACTCAAGAGCTTCCTTACAAAAAAAAAATGGTATTTGCAAAGGTTTGTGATGTTTTAAATTCTTGACCCACAGCAGAGTAAGAGAATCAGGGTTTTATTATGCCAGTGTCAAGAGTGCTTGATGTCGAAATAGCAGGATTGGGATACCCAAGAATAAGACAATATGTCTGATGTTCTGAACTGCTGCATTCAACTTATATTGAACATGAATCTTTGTCATATCTCAGTAACAACATGTTAAATGGAAAAGAATACAACCATACAACCAAAATGGGGACAATGAAGAAGACACCAAACACTGAAGCTCACAGAGAATTTCATCAGCAGAACAGTATGTCAGGTTTGTTTCAGTTGAGACTGCCTTGATTCAATATTCCTGAAGAAACAAATATTCCTTGAGTCAATTCCTGTCATTCTTATGCTCATAGTCCTACAGCTAGAATCAGACAGATGATTTAATTGCTTGCTCAGTTAGTTTACTGAGACCTATAAGTAAAGGAGGCATAAAAATACAATTTCAGCAAACTATGGAAATTATATTCATGGACTGTTTTGATGACTCTAATCCCTAGATCAATTTCCTGAGAGGTATCAAAAGATTAGAATGCAACTATTTAAAAAAGCATTGGAAATCCAGAGTTTTGGTATTATTGAAAAGCACGACGGTAGTAGTAAAATTGCTTTCTTTTGAAATTTGAAATAGTCATTTGAAGACTTTTAGATATTGCCTTTGAAATGAGTCCCTAAGTCCAATAGATTCAGTTCTTTTTTTTTTTTTTTTTTTTTTTACAGATTGCTGGAAACAACTGTACCATTTATAAAGAATGGGGTTTACTTGATGAGGGATGGAGAATCCAGGAGCATAATTCCCACATCTAGTATGATTACATGTGCTGCATCATCCCATGGTGTATGGTAGAACAAAAATGACAAGTGAGGGAAATAAATGATTTTTAAAATAGCTTATGGGTTTAGAAAAGGTTGAGATCCACTCTCAACTAAGCATATTTCAAAGAAAATAGTATTAGTGTATCTATGATGACTAATAACAGTTGTCTACTTGACCTTGGTCTGTTATCAACTAAAACTCGAGTGACTGGGCATTCCTGTGAGGCACATTTTAAATCATATTACTTGAAGGAAGGAGACCCAACTTTATCATAGGTGGTACCTTCTGATGGCAGCCCAGACAAAAGACCATGTAAGAAGAAAAGTGATTTTATTTTTTTGGCTTGTTTGTCTTCTTTCTCTATGTCAAGTTCATCTATCCTGTTGATGCCATATTCCTCATCAGGTGTTGAAACCAGCTTCTGGCTTCTCATGTTGATCAAGGATCAATAGTTCTCCAGGAACCCTCAAAGCTCATAGCACTATTTTGGGACAGCTGAGACATCTAGCCTTGTAAACTGAGTAACCACCAAAGTCACAGACTCTCAAGTGTGAGACAGCCATTGTTGGACATTCTAGACATGTCATCTAGGATCTTAAGGGAGGTGAGAACAGAGAAAGGCAACCTTGGGAAACTGAATGGGGAACTAAGTAGGGAAAGGAGGGGGATTGGCTGGAATGAAGATGCTGTGACTAAATTCATTTCTTTGTATTTTAACAAAAACTTAATACTAAAAGAAAATTATTCACTACAAGAAAAAGGGTGAGACTAGAGGGTTAGGGAAGCTAGTGAAAGCTCCTGCTTTTTAAGCCTGATGACTGACTGGGCTCTAACCCTGGAACCAAAAATTCCATTCTTGGTGCCCATAAAATGGTGAAGGGAGAAAACAGACTCCTAAATGTTATCTTTTAACCTCATAGGAGCATCATGAGATGCACAGATCCTTCCAATACACACAATGAGAGCACGTACACATGGGCACGAGCACACACACACACACACACACACACACACACACACACACACACACACACAATCTGGGGGGGGTTCTTATTAGGTTTAACACATTACCAATATCTTCCTACATCTTGCAGTGCCAAGAGATGACCAGAATCTTGATATAATATTTAACTGGATTACCAGTGCCTCAGATAAATAAGAGATTGTGATCAATTGTATAAACAATGACATTTCACCTTAGATTGTTGCAAACAAAATAAAGCCCAAAGCAAACAAACACAAAAGCAATATGTTTCTCAGAACATGCTACAAATTCCAGTGTGGGTAACTGCTGATCACATCAATGTTTCCTTTAAGATGGTGTTACTCTTTCTTTCTTTTAAATGGTGTTTCTTATCAACTGAAGTCACCACATAAATCCATACGCTGTCTGGATAAAGTGATCAAGTTAACACAAGAAATGGAAAATACTCTTCTAAAGATACTAAGTAAAATTTGTTAAAGACAATTAGAGGCTCAGAAGTGCCTGGGAACTTCTATCTATATTTTTATGTATCAATATTTTCACATTCATTTGAACAAGAACATAACACTTTTACTGTTGGTACTCAAGGGGTACATGTGAGTGTTTTACTAGAAATTTGAGATTTATATAGAAAACATTAAAACATTTGCTGGCTTTCCAAACATTATTTCATTGCCTGGTAATATTTATTCTCCGTGAGATGTTATCTAATTAAAAATAGAAGCTTTAAGGAAAATAGAATTTTCTTTATCAAACTTGTCATAGTTTCAAATATCAACTTGCCTTAACCTAGAATCCAAAGAGTCTCAACTGAGGAACTATTTAGGCCAGGTTGACACAGGGATATGATTAGGGGGTGTGGTCTGGACAGTTAATTGGTGCAGGAAGGCTCAGTCCATTGTGGGTGGTGCACTTCTTGGGTTGGATTCGAACTATGTAGGACAGGGGAAAGGCTGAGGAGAGCAGCAACAGTAAACAGGCTGCTTGGGTGCATTCTTTCTTTCCTCCTCTTAACTGGGTTACAACTAGATGTTTAAGTTCCTGCCTCAACCTCCATTCAGTGATGGACTTGCGATTATAATTGGAAGCAAAATAAACTTCCTGCTATGAGTTGCTTTGGTACGAGTGTCTAATCACAGAAATAGAAATGTGACCAGAATTAAACTACTTCACAGTAAATTGCTCATGTGTTCTATGTTAGCTTCAAACAAGTTTATTCCCAGTAAACTCCCACATGAGATTTTTCATGGGTTGTATTTATATCTGCCACAAAGTCCAAACAAATCCTTTGATAGGTATTCATGGAAGTGCAGAATCAGCAAAGTATGGCTATCTCATAGTCCATCTTGAGGACTCAAACTGGAGCTCAAGTGTCTGATATGCTTATTTCTGTGTTAGTTGTCAGTTCAAGGTCACTGGAAGTTAGTACAAATAGCTTTAGTTGAATATGCAATTTGCATGTAAGAGAATTGACCAGGGTTCTAACAGAAACAAGCTGTTATTTTTTTTCGCCATAGTTGTACTATTGCTTTTGTATGTTAACCCTTGGATCATGTCATACAAACTCATTGTTGGCTTATTCATCATATTCTTTTCCTCTCCCACTGAAATCCTCTAATCCTTCCTCAACTATTCATGAAAGAAAGACAAAGCCTAAGCATCATAGACACAATTTACATCTAATTACTTGGTTTATGTTTGCTAATCTATTCCTGTTCCTTCTATACTAGCTCAAAGTCAACATCATTCTTGATTGTATAACATGTGCCAAAATTCTTATTTGAAGTATTGGATAATATTGATTTTTTTGAATATTGAAGTTTGTTTGAATTTCAAATTTTATTTAGTAAAACAATTACTGTATTATAGGATACTCTTATTATGCTATGAGTATTTTCCAGGTTTTGGTTGTTAAAATTTAGAAGTAAACTAAAATAAGGAAAGAAAAAAAGAGGAACAAGTTTTCTTCTCCAATGGCCTCTCAGCATGATCTAATTTTGGCTTGAAAATACCCAATAATATATAATGAATGCAGAAAGGTCACTTATCAATGGTCATGCTTGTGCTTCAAGATCATTTTGTCATGATGCCCTCTATTTTCTGTACACCCTGGGAAGTGAATAATTTTAATTGTAAATAAAATGTCATGCTGACATAGTTATAATCCAATGTTTGTCAGATATGTTATGCTCCAAGGACATGGATCAAAGTCACATTTGCCTGGACATTCATTATAAAGGAAAACTTTAAAAGAAGATCTCCATAATCATAACTACTTTGCTTCTTTCATTAGAAACATTTAAGTATTTGGATTTTTCATTACTCTCTACATTACAGCATCCTCCATGCTTTTGTAGTTTCTCTACTAGCTTGATAATTTTCACAGTTGTTAGTAATTTTATTTTTAAAAATGAAAGTCGAATTATGGTGTATCTTCTTGCAGGAGGGATCGAGCCTAGTTCTTAAGTGACTGCCTGTTCAGCAGTGTACTCCACTTATAAATATGGACTCTTTGATATATGCTTTTTGACATTCTAATGGATTTTCCATATTCCTTCTGAGTAGCAGCTTGGCTCCGTCATAGTCTTTCCAACTATTAATACATTCTGGCATCACTCTGCCATAATTGATCAAATTTACTGTGATGGTTTCTTTGCCCCATTTTGAAGAGAAAAATATAGCGAAAATATAGCCACATCTAATATCTTGCGATGAAATACCTCCTGTACTTGTAAAAGAATTATCCATGGGCAGAAAGGGCTTATCTGTCTTTTGAATGGGGCAACATTTGAAGAAGTCTCTGCATACAGAGATGATCAGAAGTGAAGCAAAACTAGATTGTTTCCTTTTTCATTTCCCTTATATTTGTATGTTGATGGTTTTCCTGTTTGCGTAATTCATTTCTTCTTTCTCTTGAGTTGGCAATAAAGAGAGGTGTGATCTTCTCTAACTCTAACTCTAGAACGATGGAACAGTCAGCACGGTGCTGCACCACTTCTGTGCAATACTGGCTGCTTGGCCTTTTCTTTTATACTCACCTGGGAAGAATATACATAAGTAAACTGTTATTGCTCAACAGTCAATGAAAATCACCTCTACATAGCATGGAAATCCTGTGCCCACTGTTTCATTGTCTGAATAATGCCAGAATCTCCTGTCCTCAGAAAATGATGTTTCCTTTCAGATACTAAAGGAAGGGAAATACATAGGACGTTCCTGTCACGGATCTTTATGTAACTCTTGGTGCAGCGCTGTTGTTCTTCAGTGACTTTATTAAAAATAGAACAAGTAAAGATGGAAAGGGTTTGGAGTTTCCAACAACAGTTTGAGACAGAAATGATCATTTGTAAAGAGAATAACTAGAAATTAGAATGTTTTAGCTAAACAGGCATTATATGTATGATGTTTTTCCTGTGGGGGAGGGGACTCTGCTTAATCCATAGTTAAATCTGATGTGCTTTTCACTGGTGCTTTATTTATAAGTATCCATAATTTGCAGCATATTTTCTAGAAAAAAAACACTTTTCAGTTTTGTAGCACGAATCTTAGATGTACTTATTAATAAAATCAAACCTGAGGCCAATTATTGGGGTGAATGCTGGAAGATCAGAGAAGCAGAACAAGCCATTGGAAGCCTCTCGGTCCTCATCCAGAATGAATCTCAGCTGAACTGTTGCTCCAAAGCCTAAAAGCTTAACCAGCCAAATGCTTATAGTTTCAGGCTCTCATGCCTTATATACCTTTCTGCTTTCCATCATCACTCCCTGGGATTAAAGGCGTGAGCCACCATGCTTGGCTGTATCCTTGAACAGATGGATTTCTGCCTCTGGAATGCTAGGATTAAAGGCGTGTGCTACCACTGCCTATCCTCATGTTTAATATTGGCTGCACTGTCTAATCTTGCACAGAATTCAAATTCCAGAGAAACATTTATCAAGGCTTAAATTGTATCATGTGATCACATCTCAACTGGGAAAAAGCAGTATATCCATTTGTTAGTCTGAAAGACTGTAGAAAGAGGAAGGGAATTCACAGAACTTAGAACATCATCTCCAAAAGAAAGCTAACAATTGTGTAATATTATTGGGGAAAATTGAAGCTAGACTTCAGATTCAACAGGGATCCAGAATAGCAATGACAACCCAAGGCAGGAAGTCTACCATGGGAGTAGTACATAGAGATTATCTCCATGGTGTGGGGATACATGGAATCTATTCTGCTGCACCCTGGATGGTAGAAAAGGGGCTTGCTAGATCCATCACTGTCTTCAGAACTCATTGACACTGGAGTTACAAAGGATGGTTCACCTGTGCAGCATGATCAATGAAAATCAAGTACATGGTAAATTATGAAATCTGCAAAAATATTGCTAATTGAAAGGCAACTTATTAATTATCACATTCATCAGTCACTATTAAATAGAATTTAAAATCAAGTAGGGACTGGATTTCAGTATGGTTTAGCTATGAGTCCATTTTGAGTACAGGTTGAAGATGTGGAGTGGAAGAAAATGTAAAAGTCACCTTCACCTTGACGTGGTGGCACATGTCTTTAATCCCAGCACTGTAGAGGCAGAGGCAGGCAGATACCTGTGAGTTCCAGGCCAGCTTGGTTTATAAAGTGAGTTCTAGGACAGCCAGGGATACACAGCAAAATCAATAAAAAAGGAACAGTCTCTCTGCTCTGACTGTGGAAAAGCCACTTAACTTCCCTGTTACTCAGCTATAAAGTGTGGCCAACTGATCTTATAATATTGCCTGGTATTTCAGGAAGATTGAATGTGGTATACAAGTAGATGATTGGAACACTGGTCTGTAACAAATATTATATAAAGACTTGCTCCTCTTAGTGACATTTTTTACTTTAGAGTCCTCAAAGGAATTTCTGCATGTCACTTCACATGAAAAAATTCCTAAGGTGAGATTTTACTTTTTAAAATATTAATTATGAACAGAAGAAACATTGCCAAATTCATTTTATGAGGCCACAGTTACCCTGAAGATTCAATGAAGATAGAAAATTACAGACCAATTTCCCTCATGAATATTGATGCAAAAATGCTTAATAGTGGCAAGCCAAATCAAAGACCACATCAAAACATCATCAAACATGATCAAGTAGGCTTCATCCCAGAGATGCACGGATGACTCAACATACGAAAATCTGTCAGTGTCAAACACCATATAAAGAAACTGAAAGAAAAAAAAAAAACAACAACAAATGGATGAAATCTACATGAGCAAACTGGGGGTGATGGGGGGTAATGGAACATTTCATTAGATGATGAAAAAGCCTTTGACAAAAATCTAACACCCCTTCATGATAAAAGTCTTGGAGAGATTGGAGATACAAGGACATACCTAAATATAATAAAGGCAGTTTACAGCAATCTTATATCAAACATCAAATTAAGTGGAAAGAAACTCACAGCAATCCCACTAAAATCAGGAACAAGACAAGGCTGTACACTCTCCCCATATCTATTCAATATAGTACTCGAAGTTCTAGGTAAAGCAACATGACAACTAAAAAAAATAATAAAGGAGATACAGACTGGAAAGGAAGAACTGCAAACTATTTGCAGATGATATGATGATATGCATGGGAAACCCCAAAAATTCTATTAGGGAATTCCTACAACTAATAAACTCTTTCACCAAAGTGGTTGGATATAAGAATAACTATAAAGAAAAACCAGTAGCCCTGAAATCAAGGAAAGAATACCCTTTACAACAGCCATAAATAATATAACATATCTTGGGGTAACTCTAACCAAGCAAGTGAAAAACTTGTATGATAAAAACTTCAAGTCTTTTAAGAAGGAAATTGAAAAAGATATCAGAAAATGGAAAGTTCTCCCATTCTCATGGATTGGTAGGACTGACATAGTAAACATGCCTATCTGGCTAAGAGCAATCTACAAATTCAATGCACTACCCACCAAAATTCTAACACAATTCTTTAGACATTAAAAGAACAATACTCTACTTCATACTGAAAAACAAAAAACCTAGGATAGCTACAACAATCCCGTACAATAAAGGAACTTCCAGAGCTATCACCATCCATAATTTCAAGTTGTACTACAAGCTGTGGTGATACAAACTGTATGGCATTGGAGTAAAAATAGACATATTGATCAATGGAATCCAATTTAAGACACAGATGTAAATACACACACCTATGGACAACTGATTTTCGATAAAGAAGCTAGAAATACACAACTGAAAAAAAAAAGAATCTTCAATAAATGGTGCTGGTCTAACTACAGATCAGCATGCAGAAGAATGCAAATAGAATCATATCTATCACCCTGTACAAAACTCAAGTCCAACATGATCAGAGACTTCAACATAAAACCAGATAAACTGAAAACAAAAACAAACAGAAAAAAAAAATCCCAGATACACTGAACCAAATAGAAAAGAAAGTGGGGAATAGCTTTGGCACAGGAGATAATTTTCTGAACAGAACACCAGTAGCCCAGGTGCTAAGATCAACAATTAATAAATGTGACCTCATGTAACTGAGAAGCTTCTGTAAGACAAAGGACACCATCAATAGGACAAAATGGCAGCCCATAGAATGGGAAAAGATTTTCACCAACTCCACATCTAACAGAGGGCTAGTATCAAAAGTATATAAAGAACTCAAGAAACTTGACACAACTAACTAAATAATCCAATTAAAAATGGGATACAGATCTAAACAGAGAATTTGCAACAGAGGAAACCAAAATGACTGAGAAGCTCTTAAAGAAATGTTCAACATCCTCAGCCACCAGGGAAATGCAAATCTAAGGACTCCGAGATTCCATCTTATTCCTGTCAGAATGGCTAAGATAAAAAGCACAAATGACAGCTCACACTGGCAGGGGGAACACTTCTCCACTGCTGATATGAGTACAAACTTGTATGGACACTTCGGAAATCAGTATGGCAGTTTCTCAGAAAGTTGGGAATCAATCTATTTCAAGACTCAGCTGTACCCCTCTTGGGCATATACCCAAAGCATGCTTCATCCTATCACAAGGACACTTGCTCAACTATGTTCATAGCAGCTTTACTTATAATAGCCAGAAACAACCTAAATGTCCCTCAACTGAAGAATGCATAAAGAAAATGTCATAAATTTACCCAATGGAGTATTACTCAGCTGTCAAAAACAATGATATGATGAAATTTGCAGGGAAATGGATGGAACTAGAAAAACTCATCCTGAATGAGGTAACCCAGACCTAGAAAGACAAACATAGTATATACTCATTTATAAGTGGATATTAGCTTTTAAGTAAAGGATAATCATACTACAATCCACAGACCCAGAGAGGCTAAGTATCAAGGAGGGTTCTGGGGGTGACATGAGGATCTCCCTGGGAAGGAGAAATAGATTTTGTGGGTGGACTAGGTGGGATGGGTTTGGTAACAGGAAGGATCAGGTGTAGGGGGAGGGAGAAAACACAGGAAGAAATGACTGGAATTGTGGGAAATTTGGGAATGAGGTGAAAATCTAGTGCAATGGAAATTCCATTTAACCTATGAGAATAACCCTAGCAAAGACTCCTAGTAATGGTTGACATGGAGTCTGAACTGGCCATCATCTGTAACCAGGCAAGGCCTCAAGTGGAGGGACTGGAACACTAACCCATCCACAAAACCTTCAACCTACAGTTTGTCCTGCCTGCAGAGTGTTCTGGGACTGGAGCCTAGCCAAATGTGATATTTTGTGTGTGATCTAACAAATGAAGCTTGTCTGAAGATCAGAGGGCAAAGCCAGCCACTAGTAAGCCATAGAGGCCAGGCAGTGGTGGCATATACTTTTAATCCCAGCACTTGGAATCTCATGCCTTTGTTTCCAGTAATTGGGTGGCACACAAGCTTTTAATCCCAGCACTACAGAGGTTGAGATAGGAAGTGATGTGGCTGAGAGGACTATAAGGTGGGAGGAGATAGGAGCTCAGCTTTTTTTGGCTGTGGAGTTGGTGAAATGAGAGGAGGCTGCTGTGGCTTATTCCATTGTCTCTCTGATGTTCCATTATCTACCCTGATATCTGGGTCTGGGTTTTTATTAAGACCAATTAGGATTTGTGCAACAAATTGTCATCTAAGAGACCACAGAGATTTAATACAGTGACTGATGGGAGCAGGCGCAGAGTCCCACAGCCAAACATTTGGCAGAACTTGGGGAGCCTTTTGAAGTAGGGGGAGGAAGGATCTAAGGAACTGGAGGTGTCAGGGACACCTAGAGAACACGGCCTACAGAATAAATTGACCAAGACTCATGGGGGTTTGTAGAGATTAAGGAGACTGTAAAGGTCTGACCTAGGTCCTTTGCATATATGTTATGGCTGAGTAGCTTGGTGTTCTTGTGGGACTCTTAACAGTGGGAGTAGGGGTATCTCTAAGTCTTTTGCTTGTTTCTGGAACCCTTTTCCTCCTACTGGTTGACTCATCAAGCCTTGATGAAATGTTATGTGCCTGATCTTATTGTGGTTTGTTATGTCATGTTAGGTTGATATTCCAAGGAGACCTACTCTCCTGAGGAAAGATGGAGGAGGGGAAAGGGAAGGTGCAGAGAGAGGATCTGGGGGAGGAGAGAGGAGAAACTACAGTCAGGATGTAAAGTATGAGAGAAAAATAAAAAGAAAAGAAAAATATAAAAAATATATTAATGATGAAGTGGGAATTTTATTTATATGACAGAGATAGGGTGATATCCTAATTTTTAATTCCAAGTGCTATGTTCTACCACTGAAAGGCTTCCATCAAGTCAAGAAAACACAGAAGTCCCAATGCCCTCTGGTATTTAATAATAATGAGTAGTTAAATTCACAACTTGGCCTAATCATTTAGGTATGCATTGAAAAGATAGCTCAGTGGTAGAGCGCTTGCCTAGCAAGCGCAAGGCCCTGGGTTTGGTCCTCAGCTCTGGAAAAAAAAAAAAAAAGACAAATTAACAAAAAAGACCCCCCCCAACTCCCCTAAAAAAACCCAAACAAACAAACAAACAAACAAAAACCCAAGGTAACTGGCACATTTTCTTAATAGTAATAGATACTGCTTGTTCTTTACACTTTAAAGTCAGAAGACAGATGCCATTAAAAGAAATACCATGGTATCACTTGTCCTATGTTGTAAGATGACTTAGTGATGCCCTTGTCTTCTCTTGCCTTCATTCGCTTTTTATTTATTCCTTTAACAATGTGTTCCTGTTTGAACTCCAATGTTGTTTCAATATGTCAACAAAGGCCCATTTAAAAAGAAAATACATGTAGTGGCATTGACAAGCAGAGGGCAAGCAAAGGCCTTACATGATGCATTTTCTACATCTCAGGAAAAGGTGTGAACAAGAGCTGCCTAAAATAAAGCAACTTTGGGAAACATATCCCTGACACATTTTAAATTAATTAACTCTGCCCATCTTTTTATCTAAGAGGCAGCCTCGAAGACATTTTCTTACTTCAAAAAATGGTTTGAAAATATCAAACATGGGTCTGAGGAGACAGCTCAGTTGGTAATGTGCTTGCCTCCCAATCATGACAACCTGAGTTCGAGTCTTACATGAAAAAGCCATGGTGGCATATGCCTGTAATGCAAACCCAGGAGAGGCAGAGATAGAAGGTCCCTTGAGCTTGATGACCAGCTCATCTAGCCTAATCTGAGATTTCTAGGTGGCAATGAAAGGCCCTGTCTCAAACCATACAAAGAAACAAAACCAAACCAGAAACAACTAAAGGACTGCTCCCAAGGAACGAAACTCACGGAACTTTGGCATCCACATTCACACACATTCATGAATGCACACCTACATACACACATCCACATATATATCCACACATCATACTTGGACGATAGCATCACACTATGGATTCTAGTCCTGAAATAGATGTTTTTCCTCTGACTGAGTAAAAAATAATGCTTTGATTTTGAAGCCAGACCAAGCTATGCTCATGTATTATTTATTTCCATGTCTAAATCTTGGGAGTTAACTCTAATCCATATATGGGTATCTGATCTTGATCTTTGCATGCTTAAGGACTTAACACATTTTATCTTCAGGAAATATTAGTCATACCGACTTACAAAACAATCACATGTGGAGTAGAATTTGTATCTATGCCACTTAAGTGAATACCAGCAATTGGAAATCTCAACTAAACTTCATATATTCCAGAAATAAATAAAAGAATACTTAAGTAACCCAGTTATGCTTAGTAGCATATAAGATTCTGAGCCCAGTATTGTCTGCTATGCTTAGACTTTATCAAGTAGCAAATTCAAATACCCCATCAGTCATAGCCAACTCTTCTTGGTAATGGACCACAGTAGGAAAGGACAGTAAATGCTCAGTCCTCTCAGGAGAGTGGCCTGGCTCTGGAGCTCACTGAGCACAAATGAACATCATAGTTATCCTAGGGACTGGTCACTGTCCTGCCTGAAGGTTTGAGGCAAGAAACCACTGTCATCATCACTTAAAATCCAAGAAGGGGGATTTTTTAATGTAATTAATTGAAGCATATATTTTAAAAGTTGAAATACAATCAAATCACTCCTCACTTCCTTTCCCCCAACAGTTCTCTCTGTTACCTTTCTACCCACTCCTCCCATATCCTCCCCTCATGTTGACAGCCTCATTTTCTTTATTATTATTACATACATATATGGATACATTTATACATATTCAAAAATATATAAATAGAGCTGCGTCTGTTCATTTAGTGTGTGTGTGTGCGTGCGCGCGTGTGTGTGTGCGTGTGCGTGTGTGTGTGTGTGTGTGTGCATGTGTGTGGTGTGTGTGTGTGTGGTTTCAGGAATGAACACTTTGCACTGGATAACAAATAAAGGAGCTCATCACTGTGGCAGGCTAATTCTCTTTCTCCAAACAGTCATTAGTTGCCTCCAGTTCTTTATCTAGGGATGAGACCCCAGAAAGTTTTCTCCCTTCCATGTTAATATGACCATTGATACTGCCATTTTCTGGTCTTGTTTATGCAGCCATTTCTCAGAGAGGTTTTTTTTTTTTTTATAACAGATTTACAAACAATTCCAAAAATAATACTAGAAGATGATATAATTTTATATACATTATGGAAGAAAATAGCACAGTTTATTTTTATTTTTTTAGTACTAATGACATCTGGAAATGATAATTAACTTATAAAACAGAATCACACATAATTAACAAAGGAAAGAAAATTACATTATATTTTCTTTGAATTGCACAATAGGAAAGTACAAAATGTGTGCTCATTAAGCTTGTCTGTTATAATTTTAATAACTGAAATGAAGTAAGGAAAATTGGGTAATGGAAAAATTCAACCCAGTATTTTTAATAAGTATAAAGTATATTTCTTGGAGGATATTAAAATTTATAAAAGCATCCCTAATGACTTAATAATATGCAACTTTAAAACATTTTAACAATCATAGGGGCAATAATGTTTTTAATCAACAAAAAATTTGTTTTAAAAACAGACATTTTAAAGAACTAATTAATACTTCAAAAATACTTAACAAATATGTTGATTATGTAAAATTAAAAATTGGCTGTTCCCAAAGCCTTTCCTCCTTTTGTAGAACTATTCTTCAAGAGGCAAATGACATGAATACAACTACAGAATACATTTTTATTTTTATCATTTAAACCTTGTATTTAAGTGTGTTAAATGACAGAAGTTTAATCTGTATTTCATTACAATTTGTACATTTATATCAGATGGGAATTTTCACAATTCACTACATATTATGAGATAGACAATGGCTGGTCCACTTTAGAGAACAGAGATAGACTTTGAGTGAAGTAAGACACAATACATGAATATGAGGGCATTGTCAACTGAAATTGCCTGATTGTAATATAGAACAGAGATTCACCTTCTCCTCTGAGAAAGACTTATCACTAAATTTAGTTAATAATTAGGTTGGTCAATCAGTTTAAATTACACATTTAAAAACATCTTTGAAAAATTTAAGCACACCATTTTCTGATATATGGTAGACTGCTAAGGAAACGACTCATTCTCAACAGTCTCCATCTCTTCTGAGTTCAAGAGAATGCCCAATCTCCATAAGTAAAAAGTAAATAAAGGAAACGCATCTGAAAGTTGGAAGATGGTTTCATCATGCTTCTGAAGAAATGTCTGGATTTCTGGGCTGCTGTGATCAATATGTAAAGTGGGATCTCCCTGCGTTTCTTGTTGAAGAAGTTGCTCCAGAATCCAGAACAGAGAGAAAATATTTTCATAGCGTGTCACATCATAATTGCCTTGAACCTACAAAGAAACGATAAAATCCATAAAACACTTGGTGGATCAGATCAGAAAATATTTATATAGGATTATACTGTCAGACAAAAGAAAAGTTTCTCATTGGTTTAATGCCTTCTGTCTTCCTGTTCCTTGGTTGTTGGAATGGGAGACCACTAGATCGGTGGAGTGGGAGAAAGCAAACAAATACTTAGACAACTTTACAGTCACAGCAAATGATTCCTTTCCTTTTTTATTAATTAAATTTATTCATTTATTTAACATCTTGAGTGCAATTTTCCCTCCCTCTGCTTCTCCCATCCCTTCCTCCACTTCCTTCCTGTCTACTCCATTCATTCCTTCTCTGTTTCTGTTCAGAAGGGGGCAGGCCTCCCATGCATGTCAACAAAGCATGGTCTATCAAGTTGAGGTAGGACTAAGGTCCTCCCCTTGTATTAAGGCTGGGCAAGGCAACCCAGTATAAGGAATAGGTCCATGAAGTCAGCCAAAGTGTTAGGGACATAGATCCTTATCTAAGGATTTCAACATAAATCCAGTTACAGTGAACTTGACAGAAAAGAAAGTGGGAAAGAGCCTTAAACACACTGGCACAGGAGACTATTTCCTGAATACAACACAAGTAGCACAGGTACTAATATCAAGAATTAATAAATGTGATCTCATGTAACTGAGAAGCTTCTGTAAGGCAAAAGACACCATCAATAGGACAAAACGGCAGCCCATAGAATGGGAAAAGATTTTCACCAATCCACATCTGACAAAGGACTGATTTCCAAAATTTATAAAGAACTCAAGAAACTAGACAACATAAAACTAAATAATCCAATTGAAATAAGAAGATACAGATCTAAACAGAGAATTGTCAACAAAGGAATTATCAAATGGCCGAGATACACTTAAAAAAATTGTTCAACATCTTTAGGAAATACAAATCAAAATGACTCTGAGATACCTTCCTACACCTGTCAAAATGGCTAAGATAAAAAACACAAACAACAGCCTATGTTGAAGATGTGGAGCAAGGGGAACACTCCTCCACTGTAGTGGGTGTGCAAACTTGTACAGCCAGGTTGGAAATTAATATGGAGGGTTCTCAGAAAATTGGGAATCAATCTACCTCAAGATCCAGCTATATCACTCTTAGGCATATACCCAAAAGATATATACCACAAGGACAATTGCTCAACTATGTTCACAGCAATATTATTCATAATAGCCAGAAACTGGAAATAACCTAGATGCCCATCAACCAAAGAATGATTTTTTTCTTGATGGCTTATAAAGCTTGAAATCTTTTTCTACCATTGTTCTATACATTATCATTCCCAAAACTCTAATCCAAGTGTCTTAAAATCAAAAGTGTTTTGGATCAGAACATGATAGTATAAATGGAAATTTCCATATGTAGTCTCATACGTTATAGTATAATACCAGTAGATGTACATGGATATACTGTGTAAAATGATTTACAGGCTGCATATTTAAAGTGTCCATAGCCAATAAAGGAATTTCATGGTAAGAACTGTGTCCCATTTCTAAATGATCTTATTAGCTGCATGCAAAATCCTAAAAGTTTAAAATCTAAATTACAAAATACTTCTGGCCCCAAGCATTTGAATTAGGAATATTGTTCTTCATTACTTATTTGCATGTGAATTACTTACTTACAAGTAAACATCTCAAGTGCTCAGTAAACAGTTTAACATAATAGTGTAAAGTGTTAAATTCAATCTTGTGTCTACAATTTCCAGTGCATGGCATTCTTGCCAAGAATCACAGAATGATTTTTTTTTGTGTGTGTGTGTGTATGTGTGTGTGTGTGAGTAGGATTTTAGGGACATGTATGGAGGTACAAAATGGTAGAATGAAGATATTAGGCAACAAGATATCTTCTCATCCTGAGTCTGAGTCTACAGAAGTCAGAAATTAGTGAAAAACTGTACAGAATCACATAAATGGACAGAAGTACAGATATGGCCTTGTAGGAATTATTTGGCCTGGATGACTATATATAAGCAAGGAAAAGGGCCTAAGAAATGCGATGGCAAACTTAAGAGAACAGAGGTATCAGTGTGGAAGCATAAGCTTGCTTCATTATTTCCTTATTAATTAAGAAGTAAGTCAGAAGTCCTAGGAGGCAAGCTGAATGCTTATCACCATTTTACAGGCAAGAAAAGAGCCACAGAAGTACACTAATTAGAACTCTAAGTCTACAGATCTTAACTAGGGACTTTTCTTACACAGTTTCGCTGAAGTTCATTAAAGAAAGTATTACAATTGGGGTTAGGGGAGAAAGAATGTGTTGGAAACATTTATCAGTGCAATGCACTGTGATGACACATAAATAGATAAACCTTCTTGCACAGTGAGAGGAATTTACTCTTCAAAAAGGTAGCCTGATAAACCCAATTATAGAGATACAGATTGCTGGAAATAAACACTTCAAAAAGTGTCATGTAATGAGACCCATCTGCCTCTCTTAGATGTGGCTGAATCCCATCAGGCTTCAAGAAGCAGTCACTATTGTTACTCCTTTGCCAAACGCAGGCATGCAGCACTACCAAGCTGAGGCCATTAGAGAGCGCCCTCACTCTCAACATGGGTTCTGTGGCTGTAACATAGATTTCTACAGCTTACAATGGGTCACTGCCATACTGCATCAGTTTGCATTGGTTTTTAAGACCCTAGAGCCTCCATGTCTCAGTGTGCCTATGATCTGGGCCCTAGCTATTGTAACCCTAAGCATGTTTAGGTTCCCCTGTGGTGCATAAGATTACCAATGCAACTGCATGCTATTACCAATAAGTAGTCAATTATTGTCCAGACCCCAAAGACAGCCCACCCGCATGTCCTTGTGATTCAGGCACCTGCTCTGTAGGTGACTCAACATCTGACTGATGCTGCAAGCACTGTAAAATGTCCTAAAAGACAAATCAGATGCCAAAAGGGACTGTCTCAGACATAATTTCTCTCTCTGGTGAAAGGAAAAAAAGTGACTGGCCAAACCTGTTTACCACACTCAACAAATTCACTACCACAGCAGATTTTGAGAGCCTTGGCTGCTAAGGATCTCTGTAGCATTCTACTGACTTCCTCTTACTCACTGACCTCTGACAGTGGAGTACAAAGGCTACATGGCTACAGTCCCCCTGTTGATGGCCTGCTCCACTGAGAAGAAGACTGTGAAGTTTTACCACATCAAAATTAGTTTGGAAAATGTAAGAGAAACAATTGCTCTATGGAACACATGGACATCAATGTAAATGAACAATAATTTAACAAAATCAAGAGGCACATCACCACAGACACAATAATCCTCCAGAATCTACACCAAAGATAGAAACATAAACTGTTTGATGAATAATTTTAAACATTTATTTAGGAAAAGTCAGAGATGTTTAAGAAAATAGAGAAGTCAATAAAATCAAGATATCAAAATTAACAGACAAATTGAAATTATTAAAAAATATTAAAATAAGTTTAAAGAGAAAATTTTAGTTGGCAATAAATTAATAAAATAAAAAGTCAACAGTATTTATCAGAGTAGAAAAAAATCTATTATCCAAATAATAAAGAAGGGAGAGGGAAAAAATAGTGAAAATGACTGAGAAAGTACAGATGATTTATAGGGAACTAATGAAGAACAGATGTTCTAATTTTACAAGTAAGAAAGGAAAAAGAGACAGATAATGGACAGAAAGAATATTTAAATCAATAATAGATGAACATTTCTCAAATCTACAGATGAATTTACATGCCCAGGTATAAAAAGGACAAGCTAGCCAGTATCAACGTGAAGACTGCACCATTATATATTATAATCAAATGGTCAAAAATAAAAGATGAACTGGCAGTGGTGGTGCACACGTTTAATCCCAGCACTTGGGAGGCAGAGGCAGCTGGATCTTTGTGAGTTTGAGGAAAGGCTGGGCTACCAAGTGAGTTCCAGGAAAGGCGCAAAACTACACAGAGAAACCCTGTCTCAAAAAAACAAAACAAAAAAACAAACAAACAAAAAATAGAAGATGATAGAGATTATGAAAGTATCAAGAAAAAACACATCATATATATGGGGTTATCACTTGACTCAGTGGTAGATTTAGCAGTAGAATGTTCATAATCTATGAGATAGAGTGTAATTTATTCAAACATCAGAAGAGGATGAAAAACACCCCCATGAAACACACTTTACATGGCACAGAAGTCCAGAAATGAGAAATAGATGAAGAATTCCCAGACAAGCAAATCTGAGCATTATTCACCCTTGAGCCTCTCTTTAAAAAACCAATACATGGGCCGGGCGGTGGTGGCGCATGCCTTTAATCCCAGCACTTGGGAGGCGGAGCCAGGTGGATTTCTGTGAGTTCAAGGCTAGCCTGGTCTACCAAGTGAGTTCCAGAAAAGGCACAAAGCTACACAGAGAAACCCCTGTCTCAAAAAACCCAAACAGCCTAAAGAATGGGAAAAGATCTTCACCAACCCCATATCTGATAGAGGGCTGATATCCAGAATATATAAAGAACTCAAGAAATTAGACATCAAAATGCCCAACAGTCCAATTAAGAAATGGGCTATAGAACTAAACAGAATTCTCAACAGAGGAAGCTCAAATGGCTGAAAGACATTTAAGAAATCACTCAATATCCCTAATTATCCAGGAAATGCAAATCAAAACACTCTGAGATACCACCTTACACTTGTCAGAATGGCTAAGATCAAAAACACAGAAGACAGCTTATGCTGGAGAGGACGTGGTGCAAGGGGAACTCTCCTCCACTGCTGGTGGGAATGCAAGCTTATACAGCTACTTTGGAAATCAATATGGCGCTTCCTTAGAAAATTGGGAATCCATCTCCCCCAAGACCCAGCTATAGCACTCTTGGGCATATACCCAAGGAATGCTCAATCACACCACCAGGGCATTTGCTCAGCTATGTTCATATCAGCATTGTTTGTAATAGCCAGAACCTGGAAACAACCTAGATGCCCTTCAACTGAAGAATGGATAAAGAAAATATGGTACATATACACAATGGAGTACTACTCAGCAGAGAAAAACAATGACATCATGAGGTTTGCAGGCAAATGGATGGATCTAGAAAAAATCATCCTGAGTGAGGTTACCCAGACTCAGAAGGACGAACATGTTATGTACTCACTCATAGGAGGATAC
Organism: Onychomys torridus; assembly: GCF_903995425.1. Taxonomy (NCBI): domain Eukaryota; kingdom Metazoa; phylum Chordata; class Mammalia; order Rodentia; family Cricetidae; genus Onychomys; species Onychomys torridus. Next base: position 75,340,587 of record NC_050449.1, on the reverse strand, counting down.
TAGATGTAAAACAAAGATGACTAGACTGATACACAACTCCAGGGAGGCCACCTAGAAAACGGGACACTAGGAAAGACACAGGGATCTCTCAATGACAGAGAAATGGATGAGATATACATGAAGAACCTGGATGACAGTGGGAGTAATGAAGGGCAAGGTTCGAGGGAAAGAGAGCTTAGAGGAGCAGGAGATCCCAGCTGGATCAAGAACAGAAAGGGAGAACAAGTAATAACAGACCATGATAAATGAAGACCACATGAGAACAGGAAGAAGCAAAGTGCTAGAGAGGTCCCCAGAAACCCACAATGATACATCCACTGTAGACTACTGGCAATGGTCAAGAGAAAGCCTGATCTGACCTAGTCTGGTGATCAAATGGCTAAACACCCTAAGTGAGACAATTGAATAGCTTGAACTGTTTGGGAGGCATCTAGGCTGTGGGACCGGGACCTGTCCTTAGTGCATGAGCTCGCTGTTTGGAACCTTGGGCTTACACAGGGACACTTTGCTCAGCCTGGAAGGAGGGGACTGGATCTACCTGTACTGAATCCACCAGGTTGAACTGAATCCCCTGGGGAGTCTTGGCCCTGGTGGAGATGGGAATGGAGGGGAGGGGCCGGGGGGAATGTAGAGGGAGGGGTGAGAGGGGGAGGACAGGGGAAGCCATGGCTGATATATAAAATTAAAACACAAATATAATAAATAAAAAGGAAACAAAAAAGAATTTATTGATACATTCAAGAAAAAAAAAAAGAAAAAAAAAAACAATACATGATGGAAGGAAGTAATATCAGGCTACTCAGTAATTTAGCAACATAAAAACAGATGAAAGAATAAACACAGTGGATGTGTGTGTATATATATACATATATCTTATACACATGTATATATATAGTTTTATATATAGTTTAATTTAGAGTACTCTCCTTTCTTAAACATTTCATATAAATCAATTATGCATTTAGTATGAAGATTAAAAAGATAGCTTAAAAATATTTATTTGATGAACAAAATAAAAAGATACAAAATATGATACCAAAAACATAAAATGTGGTGTAGTTAGGACAAATCTCTCTTACCTGCCAGTCTCACAGTCGCACAGACCCAACCAAGAAAGCACACAGAAACTTACATTGTTTAGAAACTGTATGGCTGTGGCAGGCTTCTTGTTATCTACTTCTTCTATCTTAAATTAACCCATTTCTGTTAGTCTATACTTTGCCACATGGCTTGTGGCTTACCAATGTCTTTACATGTTGCTTTTCATGGCGGCGGCTGGCGGTGTCTCTCTCCTTCTACTTCCCAGAATTCTCTTCTCTCTTGTCCCGCCTATACTTCCTGCCTGGCCACTGGCCAATCAGAACTTTATTTACACAGAGCAATATCCACAGCAATGTGGTAACTGAATATTGTTTATGAGGTCTAAATTATTATCAGCTTAAATAGCCTAGTCTACTACAGAACTTCTAACTACAAAATAAAACATATAAACGATATTAGAAAAACACAAAAATATATATAATCAAAACACATCTATAGAGAAAAACATGGAATCATGTAAAAGGGTAGCAATAAGGGAGCAAAAGATACATAAAACAACCAGAAAACATCAACTTGACAGTACTCAGTCAATACCTATAAATGTTGGGTATAAATGGGTTAAATTCAAAATACAGAGTTGTATCTCAGTACCAACTCATAACATCTCCAGCACAACTCTTGCATGTAAGGCTCAGGGATCATTGCATAAGAGGTGGAATGATTCTAAGAGCCAAAGGAATAGGGAGTTCATTGTGAGATTGTCTCTTATAGCAATTTTAGAGGCTACACCCATATATTTTCACCAACATGATCGTCTAAGCACAGGTTGCACATGGACAATACCAATAAACACACTAACTGGATGGGGAAAGCTTATGAGGTCCTAACCCTACACAAAGAACAGTAGACAACTAAGGAATGCTGAGAGGGAGAAATAGTTTTCCCCATATTTGATTTCCCCACTTCTTCATCAGTAAAACCCTACATTTCCTCAATGTATCAATGGGACAATTAAACGTTTCTATTCTCTCTATTCTTTAGCATTCATTGCATGAATTCTGATGTAAAAGGCGGCAATATAAGTTAAGTGATGAGGCTGTTGGGAAAGGTGATTGCAAACTAAATATATTGGAAGACACTTTTGTCTTCCCCCTTTCATCATTGCTCCCATGGGAATATGGACACAGTCTTAGAAGTAACAATGTCATCTGGTAAGCCACAGGACAACTGACAGCCATACAGAAAAAGTATCAGACTCTTTGGGGAACTGTGCAGCCAGGCCCATCCCACACTCAGGGATATGCGTACTGTCTGCAGTAGGTTAGAGTTCCCCTTGTCCATTTCCATCTTTCACAACTTGCTTTTACAGAGTTTAATTAGGTAGTGAAGCTTCCCAGTTTCCTTGGCCTTGAAATTTACTGTTTTCTGCTATATCTTGTACAGAAAAGAGACATGGCCAAAGGGACAAAAAGAAAGCCAGAATCTCTGGCAACAGAAACTGTAAAAACAAAATAAAAGGAAAGGAAAGAGAAAAATAAAGGTACTGTACACTCGAGGTTTAATTTGTAGTTTGGAAGTTTATATTTAACTGCAAAACATGAAAATGCACCAGCTCATTAACAATGTGATAATTCAGGTGTACACCATGGGGACACCGTGGTACAGCCTGGCCTGCTGAGACACAAACAGCCTTCCATAAAAAGTGCCAAGACACACCCTACATTTTTGTGTTGTCACAAAAGCAGGTGATGTGGGGGGAATTAGCATGTTAGAGAGAAGAGAATTAAGTCAAAGACCATGGCTGCATAATCTAAATGTTAAATTCAATGTTCAGTGAATATCATATATCATTAGCTTGGTATTCTATGTGCCAGATTTTGTTGGACAGAAGAAAAAGTAAGATACAACTAAAATTAGTCTTCTCCTAAGAGAATGAATTCAACACAACACTTTAAGAAAAAGGTCAGTTGTCACCATGATAATTAAGTGGGAAAGTTGCCCCTGACCTTTAGTGAGTTATCCATTTTATTTAGGAGACAGCAAAGTAGACTTCAGACAAAGATTCCTGGGGAAGAAGTTCATTCTCTGAGCTACTTGCTGAGCCCCTGGTAGCTTCCGAGGCACCAAAGCATACTCCTAGACAGAACCAAAGCCCAGTGAAGACAGTGCCCGATCACACTTGCAGCCCTGCAAAAGCTCAGAGTGGATCCGCCCATCTACATAACCAATGGTCTGATGAAGTGAAGCCCACACTGAGTCACACTGTGTCTCCTTCAGGGATTGCACAATAGGCTTTCTCTCTCCCCATACCCTGTGTTTTGGGCCTATACCAAGGGCATATAAAGCTCTAGTCAGAGTAGAATGTAGTTAATTTAAAAAGATTTTCTACTGTTAAGTTGCAAGCTGTGAGGAAATATTGGTATAGACTCAGGCATCATCCTTTAATCAAAGGCCCTAGAAAGGAGACTACAAAGGACAGAAACAGTGGGTAAAAATTCATTGCAGCTCCTTTCTATACCAGTGCACTTGCATGACTAAAACATGGATCCTAGAGATTACTTCTAAGAGGATTTTGTTTGTTTGTGGGCTAATTTAGGGGAAAATTTTTTATAGTATTAAAATTGTTATATGGGATTTTGGTATTTTTACCTCATCTCTGTGGCAAAGAGTTCATGTATTCCAGGTTGTATTTACATGATGGTATTTGTCAATGGAATGTATGCAATAAAGATTAAAAATCTGTTTTTCATTGTGAGATTTACTTTAAAATGATATTTACATTAACCAATATTATCTATTTTTCTTAATCTGTTTCTAAAGGCTGAATACATAAGGTAAAAACAAAACTAGCAGTTTTATTTAAGAAGGCAATTTGTACAAAAATCCACACAAAAATAAAATGACAGGTACTTGTCTGACAATGGTATGGACGGAGGCCCACAACAGGAACCCATGTGACAAGGCTCCTTGCTTGTGAAGGTATCTGAGATAATAGAATGTTGCTAAGCAAGATATGTGTGGAAGGAAATTGTCAATTTAGCATAATTCAAGCCTTATTAAATCCACTAGGAAATAATAACAGTGAGTTGTTAAAAGGATTAAAATACATTAAACATTTAAATAACATTAATCATGCACAAATTTTCAGTTAAGCATTATCCATTATGGTATTTTCATAATTATCTTATAAAAAGTGAAAAGAAACATGGAGTCCAAACACTAAGTATGTTTTTCACATAGAGGGAAGATATAATTATTGAAGGATCATACTGATGTCAATCATTGGATGCTTTTCAAGCTTCTGTAAATTGTGTGCCTGGAGAGTTGCCAAGCCTTATATCTATTACTGTCGCCTATTTCCTCTTTCTTTCACACACTGCAAGGGAACAACAATTCCTACCTCTTTTTTTTGTGGAAGACTGCAGTACCAAGGACTCTACATTAGACACACCACTAGAAGGCCCAAGGAAAGTTAACTGCAGGATCAACAGTCTAATGGAATATCAACAAATGTGAAAGGCCCTTTAATCTTCTTCCCTACCTCCAATACCATAACTAGATACTATGCTTGAAAATATAACTTCTTTTTAATTAAAAAATTATTCTCTAGACATCTAAGACAAAGTGTGGATACTCCAAATCTATTCTAGATCTTTGTCAGTAAAACTCAGGTGTTGGTATGTAATTCAATAACATAACGGATACGTTCAAAGTACTTTAAGATTTTGTATTTTCCTTTCCCGCTGGAGAATATCTTGTGTGTGGATTTCCACTTAAAACTTTGCTTGTCAATATATCATGCAGGTTGGTAAACATGCCAGACAGTTGACATCAATGTTAATTCTCAGACTCCTTCACTAAAAATAGAGAGCTCCTGAGATATGGATATTGCATTTCTTTGTTACTAGCCAACTTCATGGGGTTTAGACTGCATGCACTCTTACTACTTTCTTGGGATCTGAGATCTATTGGGGCTTTCAACCCTAGCCACAGAGACTTCCTTACCTTATTTACAGCAGATAATGGATGGACATAGGTTTCAAATATGAGTCATTTGTTTATTTTGCTTTGCATCACAAATCTTGATAAAATAATAAAAACTAATTTGTTGTAGAAAATTAGTTTAAGATATGTTATGTTTGTTTATGCCATGGAATATTTGTTTAATGATGCAAAGATGTATTGCATTCTTTTGTGTTGCATTTGTTTAACTCTGTGAAGCTGTGTTACTTTGCCTGTCTAAAACCCCTGATTGGTCTAATAAAGGGTTGAATGGCCAATAGCTAGGCAGGAGAGAAAAATAGGTGGGGCTGGTGGACAGAGAATAAATAGGAGAAATCTAGAAAAGAGAGGGCGAGCAACAAAAGGAGAAGGAGAGTAGGACAACAGGGTACAACCACTCAGCCACCTAGCCACCCAGCCACCCAGCCAGCCATGGAGCAAGAAGAAAAGAAATACATAAGGAATAAAGAAAGGTAAAAAGCCCAGACGCAAAATGTAGTTAAAGAAAAACAATATAATTTAAGTTAGAAAAGCTACCTAAAAACAAGCCAAGCTAAGGTTGGTCATTCGTAAGTAGGAATAAGTCTCTGTGTATTTATTTAGGAGCTGGGTAGTGGGCCACCAAAGAGTTAAAAACAAAAACAAAAACAAAAACACTACACCAGGTGATTAAGCTTACAGTAAAAAGGTCACCAAGGAAGAAGAGGGCAGAGGACTGGAACAAATGCAGTTAAACTCTCAGGACTAATTTCAGTGGTGGGTGGTGCTTAGAACTTTAAAGTTTACATATTTGTGAGCCTTGTTTTCTCTCCCTTTTATCCTATTGCAAGTACTTGCTGGGTACCCTAGTATGCTTATCCCAAGGTGCTAGAGATGCAATGATAAACAGAACAGGATCTCTGCTTAAGAGTGTTTCTAGCATGGGTGAAATATTCCAAAGATAGCATGTTTGGGATAAGGTGTACTTAAGATTTCAGCTTTCTATTTTTCCAGAGTATATAATGTTTGTAGTATATACAATACTACTTCTGGGGTATGAGACCCAACTCTGAACATGAAACCCTTTCAAGAAGGTCTGGAATTAATCTTATACTGTATTTTTATTGTTTGTTCCTCAATTTTCAGTGCAACCTGTGGATTTAGGTATGGAATTTTCCACTACAGAATCATGCTGGGACTGAGAAGGTTTCAGACTTTGGAGGATGTTGGATATTAGATTTAGAGACATTCATCATATAAATATATAGGAAGGCAGTAAAGCTGGCAAACAGCAGAGTGCATGCTATAGGGAGTATTTAGGAACTTGTAGGGAGGAAAGACAGCATCTTCAACAAATGATGCTGGGAAACTGAATATCCATAGTCAGAAGAATGAAATTTGGCCTGTGTCTATTATCTAGCACAAAGATTATATCCAAGTGGATCAAAGACCTCAATTTGAAATCAGGAATGCTAAAACTGCTAAAAAGAAAACAGGCAGAGACCTTCCTATGATAAGGTGCAAGAAAGAACTTTCTGAACAGGACTCCACTTGCCCAAGAATTAAGCCCAACAATTAACAACTAGAACTTCATAAAACTAAAAGCTTCCATTTCCTGGAATCATTTGATGAAGATGCTGTCTTTCCTCCTTAGGTGTTCCTGAATAACTCCTATAGCATGCACTCTGATATTTACCAGCTTCACTGACTTCCTGAATATTTATATGATGAACATTTCTAAATCCCAAATCTAATATCTCCCATAGTCTGAAAACCGAGTCCCAGGATGCTGTAGTGGAAAATTCCATACCTGAATCTCAGGTTGCAGTGAAAGTTGAGGCATAGTAAAAATGCAGTGTTGAATTTGTCCCATAGCCAAGGGCAGGGTGAGATTAGAAGGGAATAATTCAATACAGGTGATATGAAGTGGGAAACTGAAAAACAAGATGGAGACTAACTGGGGAGGAGGGGAAAAATCAGGACAGAAGGAAAAGGAGAAATAAAGGAGAAATAACACCAAGGTTGTTTAGTAAAGCTTCAAGGAATCATACTATTTTATATTTACCTAAAATTATACACATATAAATATATATACACACATATGAATAATCTAAAGATACACAGACACACAAATACACACACACACACACACACACACACACACACACACACACACACTCTCAAACAGTCCTAGCAGCTGCAATACCCCTGAACAATGAGAATGACCAGCATGGGAAGACTCAACAAAGGTGTACACATGGCATTCACACATGTGTAATAACCAACAGTTGTCTAACTGGATTTAAGGCCCACTCAACAGGAAGGAAATTATGCCTGGTACTGAAATTCTAGCCAGCTTCCCAGGGGCACTAAAGTCCAGGGCAATAGAAAGGAATTTAACTCCATCACTTTGCTAGGCCACCATGATTCCTGACTACCTTCTATACTGTATGCGTATAACCAAGATAAGGGTCCCTACCACACATTATCAAAGAAGCCTTTCCTTAGAGCTGATGGAGAACATCACAGAAGCCACAACTGGACACAATGCAGAGATCAACAAATCATGGGGAGCCCAGCCCTGATGGATACATCTACAACATAGCTCCTGCATCTATGGCTCAGGGAACATCACAGAAGGGAGGGTGAAAAGACTGTAAGGGTCAGGACTCCAGAAAGTTTGTGGTGAAACTTTGTGTCTCCAAGAAATGGCTACATAAAGAAGGCAAGAGCAATGGCAAGATCAGTAGACATGTTAATGTGAATGGTGGAAAACTTTCGGGGGTCACACTTCTAAACAAAGAATTGGAGGCAACCATTGAGTGCTAGGAGAGGAGAGAATTAGTGTCTCCCAGAGATGAATGCCCATGCTGATTGTCCAACGCAGAGTGGCCAGGCATGAAATCATATACTCACACACACAAAAGAACTTACTCAGATAGTTGTAGTTATGATATGTGCATACACTTATATACACGTATATGTATGTAACAAAAATAACCAAAGAAAGAGAGGCAGCATGGGAGGGGGTGAAAGGAGGAATGGGAGAGGGAAAGTAATGTAATTCCATTTTACTTAACAACGTACTTTAAAAAAGAGAGAGAAATCAACAAAGAAATGGGCAAAGATTTGATCAAACACAAACTGAAATAATAAAAAAGTAGAACTTCTGCATAAAGAGAATCTTCATACTTAAGCATGTGATAGGAGTTATAGGGATTTCACGTGCTTTGTTACCTTTTATTTATGTGATTTTTATTAAATGTATGGCATTTAGTAATCACATTTGGAACAATTGTTTCTTGTCCTTAGTCTGTAATTCCAGTAAATTTTAATTTTCTTAGATACTAAACCATTTTGATAACATTACAAGGTGACATAGTCTTTATTCAAATACACACCCATTTACAATGCCTAAATTTAATATAACAGTGACATTAAATAAATCATACAACAAAAACCCTTCAGGTGCTCCAAGACAGTTTTTTTCATGATGTAAATATTAGTATTTTATCCCCAATCTTTTTCCCCCAGGCTAACTCATTATGTTTCATATGTACAAAATGACATTGTTTGCTCAACAAACCACTTATTGAGATTAAAATGCTGCTTATCTGGATATCTACCTTCCAAATGTTAAGAATCTAGGATGTGCAGATGCAGACAGTGCAGTGACTGCCAAAGACCAACTTTGGCTGACTCCTATGGCTCTCTGCGTCGGAGTCTCTGGGCCTCTCTCAGCCATGTTAGGAACTCATTTTGAGGGCAATGAGGTGTAGAAGGAAAAGGTGCTCCAAGAAATTATCAGAAGTGAGAATGGACAGCAAAGGAGGAGGTAGGAAGCACTGTATTTTAGAATGGGAACGGATGTCATATACTTGAATGTGCTTCCACAGACATACATCTAACAGCACACGACTGAAAAACAGGTAGCAATTCTAAGAAATGTGTAAATGGTGGAGACCAGTTCAATCTTGTAGCTAATGAGTCAATCAATCATTACCTAATAAAAGAGCCATTAAAATTCTGGACAGTTGAGCTTGCTGGAACTTCCTGGTTGGTGAACAAACCAATATATTAAGTGGCTGAAGCAACAGGGAGGAACCATGTAAATACAGACCTGCACACTGCCAACAGTCACCTTGCAAATCTCTTAAACTGGATGATTTTGTTATAAATTCTTTGTAATACAAACAAAACAAAACAAAACAAAACAAAACAAACCACCACCGCCACCAACAACAACCCCCCCCCCCCCACACACACACACACAATCCCTGTACTTCCTTGAGTTCTATGCCCCTGTAGTAACTGAGTCAGCTAGAAGTATACTGTGGGAACTCCCTCACATTTACATCCATTTAGTCCAAAATGCAGGCTCCCTGGAGACCCTTAAAACTGCAAACTGCTTCTGGAATGAGAATAGTTTTACTAGGTATTACCTTTGACCTCTGGCACTTCTGCAAATTCCAGGTGTTTAATTCCAGCACTACAGTGAACTGGATTGACTTTTATCACATCTGCGTGTCTTGAAGTGAGATAAATTTTGGTCAATATGCAAATGACCTTATGAAGTCACAGGCTTTAAAATTTCACAAACCTTTCTGCTTATATTTCCTATTTTAACGGCCCTACATAATGCTATTTAATTAGGTTACCCCTTTCTGTTTAAAAGCTTTTCATTTCTTTCAGCTCAAAATCTTCTAACTAGAGCAGTTGGTATAGTAATTGCAAAATGTAGACACATGCAAGCAAGACAAGACATGAGGTAGGGAGAGGCAGGAACACTGGGTTGGGGCAGTCAAAACTGCTTTGCACATTCAAACCTCTGCAGAGGCAGGGCTGTCATCTGGGAAAATGCAATGAGCTATGGACTGAATTCACAGCTTTTACAATTTTGATCCAGGCAGTTACTTAAGCTATTATGTGAGTCAGACAGAAGTCATCTAAAAGTTCTACTTTCTTTTGCAATGATTTTATACAATTTTTTGAAAGTGCATTTTACTGTGTGTTTCAATAAACATCAGACCTGGGTGGTTTATTCAGAAAAAGAGCTCTGTCTAAGGAAAGCAGAGAACAGGACAAATTGAAAATCTCCCCTTGAAGATACATAATTCAAACTGAAACCTTGATCTGCTTTCAGCAAATGATTTTAAGACATTTTGAACACAGAATGACATTGTGTTTATCCATGGAGAATCAGTATCCTGTAGAACACATTCCTAAGTCTAGTAAGTGATAAACATGATGAACACAAGATTTAAAAGACACTTCAATTGTTATCGTTAGAAAAAAATGTTAAATGTTTTTTAACAAGTCACATTTATTTGACAACACTAAACAAACAAACATATACTAAAGAAAGAATGCAACATTATGGTGACTGCAGTTTGAATCTTAATTAAAATCCATATAAAATCTGTCTGACTTCCTACATATAGAACCTAATAGTTTTTTTTTTTTTTTTTTTTTTTTTTTTTTCAGAACTGATAAACCACTAATAAGGTGAGCACATTCTAAAGGAAAACTTGTGCCCAGTTTTCTGACATTGTTTTGCTTCTGACTACCATAAGGAGGTCTACCAGCACTCTCCCTGTATTGTTAGATGTTCCCATCCCTCCACCGGCTGCCTGTTTCTAGATCATGGAAGATGGGTGGTGTCTTCTTTCATAACTAGTATCACTGAAGAGGTCAAGGACATGCTGCTAAGCTCTTTACAGGAACTTGCAGGGTAAGCAAGAAAGTGACTTGTATGCTTAGCACAAGTCTGTGGAAAAACAATGCACCCTCATTTATTCACTGCCAAATTTTATAATTAAAACTATGCATAATTTTTATGTTCAATGGCACAAAAATAAAGTCCCCTAAGTGCTTTTGTTTTTAAAGATGCATACAATACAGCTGACAGAGTTCTTGCCATCACAGGGCTCATTCTCAAGTAGTATAAGCGTGGAGTGAGCAGCTGTGTAAATAATTTATCTCTCCAATTGTGTGAAGTGGTAAGATGGAGGGATCCGGCTTTAGAGAGTGCTCTGTTTCTGTTGCTTCAGTGGCTTTTCTGATCTTCATCAATTATAATGTGTGTCTCATTCTAAGGTACAGCGTCATAACCAGAACAGCTTTTTGGGATAGCTTTCCTTGTGTTGACCTAACGGTCTCCTTGTTGAGAGTTTGCTCCTGGTACTTGGGAACAAATACAGGTTCCAAAGATGGAAATCAGAGCCCCTCACCCCACACCCAGGAGAGGCAGTTTCAGAACAATGGTTATCTTACTAGTACACACTTCTCACAAAGATTCACGTGTTTTCCACTGTCAGTAAATGTCTATATGTGGTCATATGATCACATTCTCATAAGCATAAATTTAAAATGCCCCTCTCCAGGATGCAGGATAGTACTGTCCATTTGCCTCACATTTGCAGGCCCAAATTCAATCTTGAGCATTGAAAACAAAGCAAAACAAAAGAAAAGATTCCCAGACCTTTGGTAGGTCATGTTAGGCCATATCAGACTTGACTCAATAAAGCGGTGCTTCCACATAGTTCAACGTTGTGTGTGTGTGTGTGTGTGTGTGTGTGTGTGTGTGTGTGTGTGTGTTTGTGTGTAAAAAATTCACTTTATTAACTAGTTCATATACTAAAAACAAGTGAAACAGAAAAAAAGAAAGAACAAAGTCCTGAAAAATTACCTATATAGCATTTAATATTAAAACACTGAGAATAAAATAAAGTGGCTATTTATAATTTAGTTTTTAAAAATAGTTTTGACCCCAGATTAGTAATGACCAGCTATCAATTTTATGAAACCTTAAAAATAAGTACTATTTACATTTTGAAATGTCTCCATAATTTCTGTTTATTTCTGAAATTTCATTAAGAAGTATAAGCTCACCCTTTAATTACAGTCCCATTTAGTTAAACACAGACTGAGGCATCAAGTTGGTGAGACTTCAGTTATAGACAAAGAACCACAGGGAACTGAGGAACACTGAGTCAGTGAAATAGTCTTCCTCAGAGAAGGTGCACCAATAAGTTATTGAGAACCAAAGGTGCATCCCTGAAAACATATACATACAGGTAACAGTACACAGACCACGCAGGGTATATTTATAGATTTAGACGCACACACACACACACACACACACACACACACACACACGTTACAACAATTAATGAAAAAGAGGCCCTGAATTTGAATGAAAGCAGCAGAGTACATAGGATGGGTTGTGGGAGAAAAGGGAATGAAGGAAATGATATAATTATATTGTGATCTCAAAATCTTAAAGTTATATAAAAAACTTAAAATAATTTTCATCAGGAAAACACTTATGAACAATTCATTCTTTTATTCTTCACATATGGGAAAATGACAACCATAATATTTACTATGTTTGTTTTATTTACCAGTTGAATGTTATAATGTCTTCAGATCACAAGGTTATTTGTTCATGTTAATTTTATTTTTTGACCCAAAATGTGAAATGCAGAAATCTATGAGAGTTGTATTTTACCAAGAGACACAATGGCATCATCCTTGATGATGATTCAGTGCCCGAATCAAACAAAAAAGATAAAATTCTTTGAAATGCAGTCAGTGTGAATTCATTGCTGGATGCATTCTATAACTATGTGCTGTGTCATTGTTAGACACTTGTCATTTATTTCTGTCATGTTCAATCTGTCACAGCTGGGCCATCCAGTTGTGATGTAGAGTAGTTAAGTTTTTAGAATAGCCATAATAGGAATGATCTCTCCCAAGCAACATTCTGGTCCCCTCACAGATCTTGTATTGTTCCCCCACAGGAATAAATGTCTTTGATTTGAGAGAGAGTCATTCCCAAACCACCCAATGTTTTTACAGCTCTCCACTTGGTGACTTTTACAGAAACATGTTTGTGTTCTACAGCACAGTGTTTCTACCCTCTCCAAAGCCAAACCCTGAGGGATAGATGCTTCTACCAGTCATGGAAACTAGTGATCGTAAGGTATTTGCTCTGAAAATTCTGGAGCTGGCTTTTTTAAGGATCAATATTTAACACAATCAATTGAGACTAAATCACTAATCTGTTGTATATGAACCCCTAGAGATTGGCAAATGGCATGAAGAAAAATTCCACTTCCAGCAACCAGGAACTGAATAGCCAATGGGAAAAGGGCCTGCTTTCACTGTCTTTGGAAAATTGGCAGTTTAACTATTGAAAGATTTTCTCCTGATATACCTGTCCATAAAACTTTGAGCTATTCCAACTGTTAGTGGGCTCAGATCAATAGAACTTGGAAGGAATGTAAAGAATAAAAATGGAATTTGAAAACATGCACACTCACATTTGCAATAAGTGACTATAAAGTTGTATGATTACATTCATTCTTCTTTTCTTTTATTGGAAACAGATTATTTTCTTATACATTATAACTGGATCATAGTTTCCTCTCCTATTATTCCTAGTTCCTTCCCACTTCCCCTTCCCTTGGTTCCACTCCTTTTCTCTCTCTCATTAGAAAAGAATTGGGTTCTGAAATAACAACCAAACACAATAAAATAAAATATAAGATGAAAGAAAAACTATAATAATGAAGTTGGACATCATAACACAATAGGGGGAAAAGAGTCTCAAGAGTAGGCACAAGAGTCAGGGGCCTGCTGGTTCTCAGTCAGGATTCCCATAAAAACACTAAGCTAATAGCTTTAATATATATACAGAGGACCTGAAGTAGACCCTCATAGGCCCTGTTCCTGCTTCAGGCTCTGTGAGTTCATATGAGCCTTGCTTAGTTGATTTAGAAGATCTTGTTCTCCTGGTGTCCTTCAAGTCCTCTGAATCTTACAATTTTTCTGCCTCCTCTTTCACAGGATTCCTGGGGTCAGAGGGGAAGGATTTGATGGAGACCTCTAATTTAAACTCTCTCTCCACAAACTTGTCTGGCTGTGGGTCTATATCTGTTCTCATCTATTGCTAGAGGAAACCTCTCTGATGATGACTGGATAAGGCACTGATCTCTGAGTACAGCAGAATATCATTAGGAATAATTTTATTGTTTGTTTTCTTTTTCCTTTTCTTTTTCTTTTTGACCTGTAGTATTGGGTATGAGTTCCTTCTTGTGGACTGGGCCTTAGGTCCAATCAGACATTGGTTGGCTACTTCCATAATTCTGTGCCACCATTACCCTAGCATATTTTGGAGGAAGGGCAGAATATATTGGTCTGGTGGTGGGCTGGTGTTCATGTTTATCTTTCAGTATCTTGCAAAGTATGTTTTTGCACCAAAGAGCTTAGTATGTAGGAGTGAGGTCTCTATGTAGGCACCAGCTCACCTTCTCCATGTTCATTCAGTGAGGTGTATGTGGCGTGTGTGTGTGTGTGTGTGTGTGTGTGTGTGTGTGTGTGTGTTGTCATCCTTGGCAATGAGGTCCTGCTGTCAGTTTGCATAGAGCAACCTTTTGTCTTAGCATATAGCCTGGGTTATCTGTGGATTTTCATGGGACTGCCACTTGGCCAAACCCTCAATTGATTGTAACCTAGTCCCAACACTAGAATCCTTGCCCTCTACAAGAGATGCCCAGGTAAGACTCCATATCCCTCATTACTAGATACTAATTAGGATCACCTTCATAGATCCCAGAAAGGTTGTACTGCACTAGGTTTCCACATTATTCCCATATGCTCCCCCAAATTCCAGCCATCTCTGTCATTACTCTCTCCCTCCATGCCATCTCCACCTAACTGATTCCCTGCTCCCATCCCACCTCCCCCCAGTCCACCCATAAATCTATTCTTTTCCCTCCTTCCATGGAGATTCCTGCATAACCACTAGACCAGTCACTCCTCTTTACCTAATCTGGGTCTGTGGACTGTAGCTTGATTATCATTTACTTAACAGATAATATCCACTTATAAGTGAATACATATCAAAATTGTCTTTCTGGGTCTGGGTTACCTCACTCTGGATGATTTTTTTTTCTAGTCTCATCCATTTGTCTGCAAGTTTCATGTTCTCTTAAAAAAATGCTAAGTAATACAGCATCATTTAAATGTTTCACATTTTCTCTATCCAGTTTTCTGTTAAGGGGTATCTAGGTTGTTTCTAGTTTTTGGCTATTATGAATAAAGCCATGATTAACATGGCTAAGCAAGTAATCTTGTGGTAGGATAGAGTGTCCTTTGGGTAGATGCCCTGGAGTGGTATAGCTAGGTCCTGAGGTAGACTGATTCCTAACTTTCTGAGGAATTGCCTGCCATATTAATTTCCATAGTGGCAGTACAAGTTTCCACTCCTACCAGCAAAGGTGGAATGTTCCCCTTGCTCTACATCCTCACCACCATGAGCTGTTATTTGTTATTTATCTTAGACACTCAGACAGGTATAAGAAGGAATCATAAAGTAATTTTGGTTTGCATTTCCTTGATGTCTAAGGATGTAGAATATTTTTAAGTGTTTCTTAGTAATTTGAGATTCTACTATTGATAATTCTTTTTAGATCTGTTCCCTCCATTTTTAATTGGATTATTTATTTATTTAATATCTTGTCTCTTGAGTTCTTTATATATTTTAGATATTAGCCCTCTATCAGATGTGGAGTTGGTGAAAATATGTTCCCATTCTGCAGGCTGCCACTTTGTATGATAGAAGGTGTCTTTTCCTTAGAGAAGCATTTCAGTTTCATGAGGTCCCACTTATTAATTGTTGACTTTAGTGCCTGTGCCTGCACTACTGGTGTCCTGTTCAAGAGTTATCTCCTGTGCCAATGTGTTTAAGGTTATTCCCCACTTTCTCTTCTATCAGATTCAATGCATTTGTTTTTATGTTGAAGTTTTTGATCCATTTAGACTTGAGTTTTGTGTAGGATGACAGATATGGATCTATTTGCAGTCTTCTACATGTTGACATCCAGTTAGACCAGTACCATTTGTTGAAGATGCTTTCATTTTTCCATTGTATATTTATGGCTTCTTTATCAAATATCAGGTGTTCATATGTGTTTTGCTTCATGTTTTGGTCAACTAAATTCCATTGATCAACATGGCTGTTTTTATGCCAATACCATGAAATTTTTATTAGTATAGATATATGTACTGAAACTTGAAATCAAGATTGGTGACACCTACAGCAGTTCTTTTATTGTTCAGGATTGTTTTAGCTATGCTGGTTGTTGTTGTTGTTGTTTTGTTGTTGTTTGTTTTGTTTTTCCACATGAAGTTGTGAATTGTCCTTTCAAGGTCTGGAAAGAATTGTGCTGGGATTTTGATGGGGATTGCATTGAATCTATACATTGCTTTTGGTATGTTAGTCATTTTTGCCATGTTAATCCTATTGATCAATGAGCATGGGAAAGCTTCCCATCTTCTGATACTTCTTCAGTTTCTTTCTTCAAAGAGATGGAGTTTTTACCACACAAAACTTCCACTTGCTTAGTTAGAGTTACCCCAAGATATTTTATATTATTTGAAGCAATAGTGAAGGGTGTTGTTTCCCTGATTTCTTTCTCAGTCCATTTGTTTTTTGTATATAGAAGGGCTACTGATTTTGGTGAGCTAATCTTATATCCTGCTACTTCACTAGAAGTATTTATCAGCTACAGGAGTTCTCTGGTGGAATTTTTAGAGTCACTTATGTATATTTTCATATCATCTATGAATGACACTTTGACTTTTTCTTTTCCATTTTGTATCACCTTGATTTCCTTCGGATGTCTTATTGGTCTAGCTAAAATTTCAAGTACTATATTGAATAGATATGGAGAGAGTGGACAACCTTGTTTTGTTCCTGATTGTAGTTGAATTCCTCTGAGTTTTTCTCCATTTAGTTTGATGGTGGCTATAGGCTTGCAGTTAATAGCCTTTATTATGTTTAGGTATGTCCCTTATATCTGGAATCTCTCCAGAACTTTTATTATGGAGGGGTGTTGGATTTTGTCAGAGGCCTTTACTTCACCTAATGAGATGATCTTAATTATGTTTTGTGTCTTTCAATTTGTTTACATGGTAGATTACATTTCCTAATTTTTGTATACTGGAACCAAACCTGCATCTCTGGTATGAAGTCTACTTGATCATGGTGAATGATCTTTTTGATGTGTTCTTGTATTTAGTTTGCAAGTATTTTATTGAAAACTTTTGTATCTATGTTTAGAAAGGAAATTGGTCTGTAGTTCTCTTTCTTTCTTGACTCCTTCTGTAGCTTGAGCATCAGGGTAAATGTGGACTCATAAAATGAAATATGCAATGTTCCATCTGTTTATATTTTGTGGAATATTTGGAGGACTAATGATCTGGCTTTAATTCTTCTTTGAAAAGCTGGTATAATTCTGATTTAAAATCATCTATCCCTGAGCTTCCTTTGGTTGGGAGACTTTTAATGACTGCTTCTATTTCACTAGAGGTTATAGGTATATTTAAATATTTTATCTGATCTTGATTTACCTTTTTCAAATAGAAACTCTTGAGAAAATTATTCATTTCTCTTAGGATTTCCAGTTTGGTGGATTATAGGTTTTTAATATATGTCCACATAATTATTTGGATTTCCTTGGTGTCTGTTGTTATACCCACTTTTCATTTCTGATTTTGTAATTTGGATATTTTCTCTGTCTTTTAGTTAGTTTGGATAAAGGTTTTTCTATCATGCTGATATTTTCAAAGAACCAACTCTTTGCTTCATTGCTTCTGTATATTGTGTTTGTTTCTATTTTATTGATTATCAGTTTGATTATTTCTTGCTGTCTTCTCCTTTTAGGTGTGATTATTTCCTTTTGTTCTAGAGCTCTTGGGGTTTGCTGTTAAGTTGCTGGTGTGAGATCTCCCATCTTTATTTCAAAGCTTAAAATGTTTTACTTAGAATGTTTTTAGAGCATAAAGTATTCCTAAGAGATAAAACCACATCTACAATGGTATATGATTAAATTTAGCAAAATGCCTTTTGCAAGGTAACAGAAGCTCAACTTACAGTGTAAATATGAAATTACCAATCAGAAGGAAAAGAAAGAAGAAAAGATAGTAGTTACCCCCCTTCTTTGTTTTAAACATAGGCACTAAGTGCTATGAACTTTCCTTTTAGCACTGCTTTCATTCTGTCCTATAAGTTTGGATATTCTCTATATTCATTTTCATTGAATTCTAGAAAGTCTTCAATTTATTTCTGTCTTGATCTATTTTTTATTCAGTAGAGAGTAATTCAGTTTCCATAAGTTTGTAAGCTTTCTGTTGTTGTTCCTATTCCGCTTTAATCTGTGGAGGTCTGAAAAGAGGCAAGAATTATTCAATTTTGTTCTACCTGTTGAGACTTCCTTTGTATCTGAGTATATGGTTAATTTTGGAGAGTTCCGTGAGGTACAGAGAAGATGGTATATTTTTTTGTGTGTGTTTTGGTGAAATGTTTTGTAAGTATATTAGGTCCATTTGGTTCAGAACATCTGTTAGCTCCAGTATTTTGGGGTTTAGTTTATAACTAGATAGTTATAATTTTCTCAGTTATGATAAAAGATAAGTTAGATATAAAACCTTAGACTCACAAATATAAGATAGACAGGATATCTTCTTTAATATTGTAACTGTAATTCTTGCTTGATAATTGTTTTGTTATATGTAATTTTACTACGTAAAAGTTAAAACCTTCCTTAAAAAAAAGAATTGGGTATAGAAGTCTCCCACTAACAGTATATGAGGGTCAATATGTGATTTAAGCTGTAGGAGTAACTTGGGTGCCATTTTGTTTGAGGGCCTAAGAATTAAAATGTCATCCTGGTGATTTTTTCCTTTGATGAGTATATAGTGTCCTTCCCTATCTCTTTTTATTCATTTTGGGCTAAAGTCTATTTTTTAGATATTAAAATGACTATGCCAGCATGCTTCTTAGGTACATTTGTTTGGAATATCTTTTTCCACCCTTTACTCTGAGGTAATCTCTATTCTTGATGTTGAGGTATCTTTCTTGGATGGAGCAGGATGGATCCTATTTTCACATTCATTTTGTTAATCTGTCTCTTTTTATGGGGTAATTGAGACCATTGACACTGAGAGATATCAATGACCAATCACTGTTGACTTCTGTTATTTTGTTGATTTTGGTGGTGGTAGTGGAGTGTGTGTGTGTGTGTGTGTGTGTGTGTGTGTGTGTGTGTGTGTTCTTTGATTTTGCTGTTCTGAGTTTATTTCCTGTGTTTTCATTGCTGTAGTTAATCTCCTTAGGTTGGAGTTTTCCTTCTAGCATCTTCTGTAGGGTTGAATTTGCAGATAAATACTGATTATACTTAGTTTTATCATAGAATATCTTATTTTCTCCATCTATGGTGATTGAAAATTTTTCTGGGTATGATAGTCTGGGCTGGCTTCTATGACCTCTTAGAGTCTTCAATACATCTATCTAGGCCCTTCTGGCTTTTAGAGTTTCCATTGAGGAGTAAAGTATAATTCTAAAAGGTCTGCCTTTATATGGTTCTTTGCCTTTTTCCCTTGTAGCTTTTAATATTCTTTTGTGGTTGTATTGTATGTTTGATGTTTGATTATTATGTAGCAAGGGGACTTTCTTCTCTGGTCCAATCTATGTCATGTGCTGTACATTTTTTGTACCATTATAGGCATCTTCTTTAGGTCAGGAAATTTTTCCTCTATGACTTTGTTGAAAAAAAAAACCTTTTCGGGCCCTTGAGCTGGGTTTCTTCTCCTTCCTCCATACCTACTTTTATTAGTTTTAATGTTTTCAGTTTCCCAGATTTCTTTGATGTTTTGTGTCAGGAGTTTTTTATATTTAACATTTTCTTGGACCAATGTATCTACTTCTTCTATCATATCTTCTACACCTGAAATTCTCTCTTCTGTCTCTTGTAGTCTGTTGGTGAGGCTTGTCTCTGTAGTACCTATTCAAATTCCTAAAGTTTTCATTTCCAGAATTCCTTCAGCTTGGGTTGTCTTTATTGATTACATTTTCAATGTAAGGTCTTGGACCATTTTATTTATTACTTTACACTGTTTTTTTTTTTTTTATGTTTTCCTGGATTTTTAAAAGGTATTTATTAATATCTTCTTTAAGGTTCTCTATCATAGCCATAAAAGTTGTTTCAAGGTCTTTTTCTTGTGCTTCAATTACATTAGAATATTCAGGGTCTGCTATGGTAGTAGAGACATACTGCTCTGACTGTTGTTAATTGTGTTTTTATGCTGGTGTCTCAGTTTCTGGGTTTGGGGTGATTGAAGGTATAGGTGCTAATTTCTGCATTTGTCTTTGTTTGGTGGGTGTTTTGTTCCTTGGTTTCTGTTTCCTCTCTAGATTTTCAGAGTGTGATGGCTGTATGTTGCCTGTTTTCCTGGCCAACACAGCTGGTGTGTTCACAGGGAATGCCTACTGGTACTAGTGGCTGGGTAACTAGGATGAGTTGGGGGAAGGAAGGTTGGAGGAGAAGGTCTTTGTGATCCATTGGGGATGGGGTCAGAGAAGGAAGGGAAAATTAGCAGGTTTTCAGCCACAGAGACTGGGGGTGTTCAGGTCTCAGGAGCAATAGAAGTGTGGGTCTGCCTTCAGACTACTTGTTACCCTGGGATTTAAGGCAGTTGTGTTAGCAGGGGGTGCCTGTTGGAATTGGGGTCTGGGATACAGTGAGTTAGGAGGGGGATGGACGGTGGGATTCATAGGAGATATGGGTACAAGGAGGCAAGACTGCATCTGGTGTTCTGTTGTAGCTCTAGGGACTAGACTGCTATGAGATAGGATCTGGGGAAAAAAAGAGACAGGAGAAGATCTGCAGGCAGCCTACCTGGTTTTCTGACAGTGTCAATTACATTCATTTTCAAATGACAATAAAGCTGGGTGGTGGTGGTGCACACCTGTAATCCCAGCACTCGGGAGGCAGAGGCAGGTGGATCTCTGTGAGTTCGAGGCCAGCCTGGTCTACAGAGCTAGTCCAGGACAGGTTCAAAAGCTACAGAGAAACCCTGTCTCGAAAAACAAAAAACAAAACAAACAAACAAAAAAACAATCAAATGACAATAAAGCTTATGTGTATATTAATATATACATATTTATGTGAAATACATAGTTAAATTGAAAATGGATATTTATATAATTCTACTGGCATTTAATTTTAAAGCATAATTTTTCTTAAATGATTAATATCTATTTTGGGACTTAAATTAGTGGCTCTTTCACAATAATTTACATGAGATAAATTAGGACCTTATATCAATTGTTATTACCTTGCTATTTCTAAATTTCAGTTTGTATTTCCCTTCTCCCTTCCTCCCTTTTCATAAAACTTGGATCCACTTCACAGAGGTCAAAAGAATTCCAGGTAAATACAGCTATATAGCTTGAGTTTTTCCTACCTGTCCATTCCTGAGGATACTATTTTTCTCTCTCCTGGTGTTGGAATTCCTCCCCTTCCCAATTACTAAGACTATGAGCCTAAAAGTTCCAAATAAGTTCATAAATCTTAATTCATGTTCCTAGTTTGAACTTGTCTCACATCCAAGCATCAGTTGCTGACTGCAACTGCTCCAAATGACCATGAGCTCTGGACTTGCTGAAGCCTCATGTGGACCAGTCCAACCAATGTGATTGTTTCCTGTCTCTACAGCTGGGTCAGATAACCACATGCTTCTGACAAATGCCCCACTGCCCAGCCTTTGACTAGCCTTTCAGCCTTTTTGGGCCCTGATAACAATGTTCCATTGTCAGTTCAAAGCAGTTCCAGAAGAGAATACAACGTCCCATGCTCCCTGCCCAAAATAGGTTGAAATGCTGAGTCAGGAGAAAACTCCCTGGCATAGGGGACGAAATATCTACCTATAATGACAATTGACATACTAGAATCTGGGCCCAAAGCTATCAATTGATAGATTTATTAACTAAAATGGTTCTGCAATAAGATAAGACACTTGATCTTCTTTATGCAGAACCAAAGAGGTTTCAAAAGGCCTTAAGAAATTGTTATTTCAAGATTATAATCTGGTGGTACTCAAAGACCAGAGCTACAGGGCCTTAAAAATTACAATAGATACCATTGCCCTAGAAAAATCTGTTACACATTTAGAAAGTTGCTCTCCTCTATAGCTAAAATAGTTCTCCAGGATAGAAGAGGCCTAAAATTTTTTCAATTGGTCCCCCTTGTTATCATTCTTTCAATAAGGGGGTCTACAAAAGGCCTTAAGAGAGCAATGCTGTTTTAATATTAACCACACAGGGGTCATTAGAAGTTTCATGGCCCTGTTGAAAAAGTAGATCTATGACAGAGAAAGGCAGCAGCAACAAGGAAACCACCTTGGTGTCTGCCTTAGCTAGCCCCTTAATGATCTTGCTTCTTTTGAACCTTTTTACAGTAGTAGCCTAGGACCTCCTACATTTCGGATGTTTACATTGAGATGCACAACAATGACAAAACTGCAGTTATGAAATAGCAACAAGCCTTAAATATTTTAGATTGGTATGGAATTTTTGTATGATGATAAAAATGTAAAGCTATAATATATATTATATATAATATATAATCCATTCAGATTAACAAAAACTAACTAAGAGATTTACACCTATGTCTTTGCCAAGTGTTCAACACCAAGCTTCTAAAGAATTTAAATAACGGCATAGGCCTGATAAATAAAGTATTTGACAAACAAGATATATATTCTATAATGGAGTTTCTAGTCCCTCAAGAGAGTCCCTTTTTCAGAGTTGGGCCATACCCCAAGTCACAAACCCCTTTTCTTAGTCTTATAAAAACTTCTAACATATTGAAGACTATTAGGAAACACAGGTTGATAGTTGGTCATTCATACCTCATAAACAGATAGCCCTCAAATGCACAGAGGTCTGCAGAGTATGGCCCTTAAAATGTTCAATTAAAAAGATTTTTGTGATAGAGAGACACAGCAGCTCCTGGCAGCACCCTTAAACTTATTTCCTCCAAAGAAGACAGATGGGCATAGAAGAACCTCCAGCTGGAACTTGCTGCAGAGTGGCAGCACCAGCCACTGAGCAAAGACTGCCTTTCACCTCAACTACTGCCTTTTGCCTAGACTGCTATCATGGCCTTTTTCAGATCATTAACAACAGGACTCTAGAGACTACATTGCCTCACTCTTGCGTAGACAAGGTAGGCTGGTCCTCCCCACAAGTTCCTACCCATAACTGTCAGATCTTCTGAGACCTGATGTTGTTGCCCTGAGACCTCTACACTCCATGAACATGGAGGACCCTGGGGTGGCTGTCTAGGTAGCTAGGAGGTAAGTCTCTGTCATTTTCAATCATTAACTCAGCCAAAATGTCCTTCCTAGAAATCTGATGCTGTTTGATGACTGGGCTCATGATGGCTTTGTTTAACAGCAACAACTAAGGCTTCAGCTGCCTTCTCAGTTCTCTTTATGAGTATAATTTAGGCCCCAGATCTCCCTCTCCTAGATATACTATTAGGTCTAGACATACATTACCTTGTTACTACATTAGAAAAAAAATAAACTCACAGAAGAGATTTCAATGTAAATTTTCACTATTGACTGTTGTAATCAACCAGCTGTGTCTCCTGGTGAATTAGATCAAAGGAACAGGTGCTTTAAGGTTTGTTTATGTACAGATAGGAAAACTGTCTCTCTTCTGTTTGTTCACTTATCCTTCTCAGATCTGATGGTGTTTGATAACCAAGGTACTAACAGATTTGGCAATTAACAGCTCTCTCCCCAACCCTAAGGCTACAAGCACCTTGGTAGCTCATCAGTGAGTTACCTGTTAAAAGTACAGACATGTGTGACTCATTCATACACCACATGGTACAGAATAAACTGGCTTCAGATGTAGCTTCAGAGGTCTAGAGTTTTAACATTGATAAATGTAGTTTTAATAAACTGGTAGAGTACTGACTACAAACAGTCTTGGGAGCCCTTAAATTTCTGTGGACTTTACTGTTCCCAGCTTTTAGAGACAGGTTAGCATTAGAGAGGGTATGGAAGCCTCCCTCCTCCTTCACTCACTCAACCACTTTTATTCTGAATATTTTCTCTAGTTATAGATTTAAAGTTGTGTTTTATTGGGTTGAAACCAGGTCCTAGAAAATGGTCATACATTTTAACTCAAAGCCACAGCTTTTGCTATTACACCAAGATGTAAATCTGTTCCATTTGTTTTACAGATGTTTGCAGGTTCCTGCATAGATCCACCCCTCCTACCAGACTTGGGCCAAGGCCAAACCCGCAGGGACCCTCCAGATACACCATCAGCATAAAGACTAGCAGGTGTGTCACGACATTACTATAGAATCACCTTGGAAGGATATGGAGGGCCTGTAGTAAGACCTTATTCAAGGTCAGAGAATCTGAGCTTGCTTTACCTAGTGGGGCTGCATAATGGGATGATTTGGCCATGGATGTGGTTACCAGGTATTTTGAAGGGTCTATGCTGTGGATATCGCTCTGTGTAAATAAAGTTCTGATTGGCCAGTGGCCAGGCAGGAAGTATAGGCGGGACAAGAGAGAAGAGAATTCTGGGAAGTAGAAGGCTGGAGGGAGACACCGCCAGCCGCCGCCATGAAAAGCAACATGTAAAGACACCGGTAAGCCACAAGCCATGTGGCAAAGTATAGACTAACAGAAATGGGTTAATTTAAGATAGAAGAAGTAGATAACAAGACGCCTGCCTCGGCCATACAGTTTCTAAACAATGTAAGTTTCTATGTGCTTTCTTGGTTGGGTCTGAGCGACTATGGGACTGGCGGGTAAGAGAGATTTGTCCTGACTGGGCCAGACAGGAAAACTCTAACTACAGGTCTACATTTTTGTTGTTGTTGTTGTTTTGAGACAGGGTTTCCCTGTGTAGCTTTGCACCTTTGCTGGAACTCAGTTGGTAGCCCAGGCTGGCCTCGAACTCACAGAGATCCACCTGCCTCTGCCTCCTGAGTGCTGGGATTAAAGGCACGTGCCACCACCACCTTGCGAAGGGTCTACATTTGACAATACTTTGTGCTTTGATCTTGAAAGGGGGAGATCTTTTGCTTTGCCCCTTGGCATTGTATAAAAAGCTGTGTGGAATAAACCTCAAGGTGGCAAGTTATTGACCCAGAGCCCTCCTGAAGCTATCCTGTCTTTCTTGTCATCTCTGTCTATATTTCTCTTACACTTCCTCATTCCTCTCTCTTCCTCCCAAGAACCCTTCAATAGGTCAGAGCTGAAGTTCCACATATGGTGCTAGAAAGTGGAACTTGGGTACAAAATATAAAAGATAAGGAATACTGCAAGTTAACCAGGCATGCTCGGATAATTAATTGGGGTGTGGTGATTTTCTTTTCTTTGGGAGTAAAATTGTAAATATAGAACAGGGTAATAGTAGGCTGCAGTAAGGATAGGTCTAAAGTTGTATATTAGTAGGACATAAAAGTTTTGTGAGGTTTGAGAAATGTAGGCTTAGGTATAGTAGGAAGTAATTTATGATAGAATAGAGTAGGTCTCGAGTGCATGACCTAAGATGCAGACAATATCATCTGGGACTGGGCACCCACTGCAGACTTAGCAGTCCAAGAAAGAGCAGTAGCTTCAGAAGCCCCCACCACAGGCAGCAGCAGCGGGAGCAGCGGCTGACCTAGCATTGGCATCATTGAGACTCAAGGGGCACCATTGCTTGGCAGGCTGAATGGCAGCAGAGATGTGATGAAAGCTAGGCCAGCCAGAGCTCCCAGTGAAGGGGTGAAGTAGAGCCATGGGCCTGCCCTGAGACTGGCATTTGGGCGTACAAATAAGGCAGCCCAGAGGACACAGGGCCACTGGCAGAATAGGTAACAGGGCTCTGGGTGCTGAATGGAAACCTCACAGCAGTGGGGTGGTACCTTGAGCCCTTGTGACATAAAGCAATTGAGAGCCTATAGGCTGGCAGGCCGGACAGGAGGCAAGATGGAACAGGACTGTAAAAAAGCCAAAATGGGACAGAGCTAGCAGCCAAGGCCACAGAGCTTCTATTTGCTGGCAGCAAACAAATGAGTGGCTCCTTTAAGAGATGTTTTCCTGGTTCATGTTGGCTGCACAGAGCTTTTCCGAAGAGGTCTGCAGCGGCTCAGTTGCAGTGATGCAACCTTCGCCCACACAATCATTTCCCAGAAATGCATCCCCTTCCCACATCTCCCCGAATGCAAACTTATATCTGTCTGTATTCTAAAATAATTGTATGGCAAAAGTTGCTTTACAAAGAAGTCATTTTAATCATCTATTACCAGAGCACAGTTCGGTGAGGTGTATTCATAAGAAATTCAAAACACAAGCTTCTTTAGAAACAGCATTTGTGTGATGTAAAGAACTAATAATGTGACTTCCTGCTTGCAGCCAGCATATCACAGCTTCACTCAGGCCATAATTACATTCATTTTTTGTCAACAGTTTGAATGGCATGTAATTATCTGTTCTCTTCTAATATTGTCCCCGAACTGCTCTGTTCAAATGCCTTAAATAAAAAAGCCATTCTAGAATTAAAGGGAGTCAAATGAAAGACATAACCTTTAGCTCTACAGTTTGGACACAGAGCTTTGTAAATAAGTGGCACTTGGCAGCAGTATCATCTGGCTTAAGCAAGCTGAATTGAGAATGGTGTTCATTCTCTTTGGGATTCTCCATGTTAACATCACCAAAATGTTTCCCTTGAGGGCACAAGCTCATCTGTGTCCTTATGCCTCTTAGCTCCCATCTGTGCTTGTTCTTCCTCCTTAGGAATACACTGTAAACCTTAACCCCTTCTGTTTTGGGCAGGACGGTCTGAAGAAAAAATGGTGTCATGTCTCTACTGGCCCTGTCCTCCAAGGCCATCCCAGGAAGGAATTTCTGGATTTTGTGTGAGTTTCCAAGCACATATTGTTTACTCCAATGTCTCACAATTCATCATGAAAGTACTGAATATACCCTTTACCATCCAATCAGCCACTTCATGTATTAACCAGATATTTATCCCAAGTACACGGTGTCCTCACTGCATCAAGACTCTGGGCTTGCAGCCCTTTCTCCATCATTTTCTCTTCAGACAATACCCAGCTCATTCCCTTATTTCAGGCAGACTAGTATTCAGATGGCACTTTTCAGAAGTCCACCCTGACTGGTTTTTCAGGGATGCTGCAATGAGGTAACATGGGTTGGGTGACCCAAATGACAGGTAGGTATTTTCTCACAGCTCCAATGGCTAAGTCCATGATCTAGGTGTCAGCAGCATCAGTTTGCTCTCTCCTTGCTTTCACAGGCCTGGGCTTCTTGGTACCTAATTTCCAGTAGCTTACCACTGCACTGCTCATGATGCACTTCATTTGGGCACTGCTACTTCTGGTCTTCTGGATGACTGCAGGAAAATGTGTAAGCATGGAGAATGCATTTACCCATCCCATTCCCATGGGGTCTAGGTTATCCAATATCAGATTCATTCTCTGGAGTTTTTCTCCACAGATTTGACTATCAGACTGTAAGACTGAGGGCAAGTTTAGAGTCTTGTTTCATTTCCTTTTCATTACTCTAAACATCTACAATTATTTGAATTCCAAACTGTGGAAATCAGACATTTTACATGGAGAAAGAAGATGTGCATATTAAGAACAAAGTTTAGTAAATGGTGTTGTGCATTCTTCTGTTATTAATACATTACTACTAATTTTACAAAGCAAAATCTAAGAGTATGTTTAGTTATATATATGCAATTTTCATGGAAGAATTTTTTATGAGTATGTAATTAATGTATAATAGGTTAAGTTACCCATGTGTTGCCTTTCATTATTAAGGAGTTGCACTGCTGGTCAGTTCAAAGGAGCCCTTAAGTCCAGTTGTCCAAATTACATAATTGCAGAACATGCATAACTAGGGAAAACAAATCAAACTAATAACTGCTCTGTATCTTGAGTATTATTAGACTAATAAAGAAAGTGAAACTACAACATGTATCTGCATAAATTGTCCTTAGAACTAAAATTGAAATCAGTGCTGCAACCAGAAAACAGTTCCCTCTATACACCAAATGCCTGACCTCACTGCTGCTAGCATCCACTGTTCTTTGGCTTTTTATCTCCTCCTGTATATCTACTGCAGATTCTGAACCTTTTTAGCCATGAACATGTCTCAGAGTGCTCTTTCCTAAACCATTTTCAGATAAACTATTTCTTTAGTTAAGGGATATATAATAATGACAATTACTCTTATGGTATTAGAATACAAAAATCATTGTTTCTACTAGTAAGACAAAAAAGGTAAGAGGTCATGCAGTACCTACTATGTGCCAGGCAATGCGCTAAGTACTTCACACATGCTACATTGTTTTATTATTATAACTACTGATAGTCCCATAATAACACACACGGGGAAAATGAAAAAGCTCAACCACAAAGAAGCTAAAGAATAATCCTCTTGTATACTGTAAAGATTTATCACTCGAATTAGTTTACAAAAATGCTGATTGGCCAGTAGCCAGGCAGGAAGTTAGATGGGAAAATCAAATTGAGGACTGGGATGAAGGAGGGCAGAGGAGGGAGGGAGAGAGGGAGGGAGGGAGAGAGAGAGAGAGAGAGAGAGAGAGAGAGAGAGAGAGAGAGAGAGAGGAAGGAGGAGGAGGAGGAGGAGAAGGAGGAGGAGGAGGAGTAGTGAGCTGCCCAAGAAGCAAGACGCCAGAAGACAGGTAAAGCCATGGACTACATGGCAATACACAGATTAATATAAATGGGTCAATTTAAATGTAAGAGCTAGTTAGTAATAAGCCTGAGCTAATGGCTGAGCATTTTGTAATTAATATAAGATTTTGTGTGTTTATTTGGGACCGGTGATGGGGACAGAAAAAACTCTCTTTACAACTAAGTTGTCAAGGTCCTCCATAGCTTTTCAACCACAGCTGCTTGACTTCAGGAACTAAACTTATGACTGTGAACAGCCTCTCAGAATTTTACACCAATATTTAGAATGTGAAAGGATATGTAAGAATGTTAAAATGTATAAGAAAAAAACCAGGACATTTTACAGCACAGAGATCCCTAAAATATCTATAGCTTCATTTCTCTAAGAAAAAAAAAATAATGATGTTGGATCTAAGATGTAGTTTGATTCTAAACTCTCATTTTAGGGTCAGCAACAGCAACTGTTGAATGAAAGATCCAGCCCTTCAAAGCTGTATAGGTAAACTGTATGAAGGTTTAAGAGATAGATAATTCACTTACCGTATAAACCTTTGCTATCAAACAAAAGGGCAACTAACGGAAATTGTCTGAGAGGAAAAGGCAGAAAATAACGTGATCACTAATAGACAAGAAACATGACTCTAGATAAGGCCTATATGGGTAATGGAGTTGAGAGAAATTCCACATCAGAAAAGACTCCTGTGAGAGAAAGTGATGTTGTTATCTGCATAAAGACACCAGAGACCAGAATCGGCTAGGACATCATGAGACTTGGGTAAACAGACTTCAAAGGACAACAGAGTTGAGAAAATCCCCGAGGAATATATGTAAGGAACATACTCAATTCTGTCAGGGGTTCAATGCCATGCTCTGAAGTCTAGAGTTCTTTCGGAAATACTGAGGTTTGGATGAGAAAGGTGGGTGGTTAAATAAGACAATGCTCCTTAACTAAATAAGGTAACTCGACAGCTTTTCAATGCAGTTTTCTCACCCTGCTAACATTCATTAGAGTGTGAACACAGGTTTTCTAATAAAACACCCTGTCCGGAATACTTGCTGAATCTTTCTAAATAAGATTATGGCTCCATTTTCTGTGTAGTCATAAGCCAGCTAAATAACAGAATTAGCTATACAGGGCAACTGGAAGCAGTTCTTCCCTCTGACTTCATTCAAATTTCATTTCACAGTTTTTGCAGAATTACTTGTAGGAAGGCATGCATTATGGCAGAAAGGGGTATAAAACAGTCAGAAAGTGCAGGCTGAAATCCTTCTGAAATTAATCAGGTCGGCTGATTCCCACTTAATTTCACCTGCACAGTAGGAATATCCAATGCCTGTTCTACCTGTTACAACAATACTGCAAAACCAAATCAAGTTATGTGAACAAAATCCTGGAAAACATAAGATTTAGATACCCTGTGATTTTATAATTCTTGAAATTATAAATGAGTTTAATAAGTCACTAAAATCAAATTGGAAAAATCAATACTATTAGGTAGAAATGTTTGTAAGATTTTCATCTGGCATTTGATCAATGTCGAGCATTTGACATAATTCAATTGACATGGATCAGAAGCATATGGCTACCAACACCCAGGTAAGTCCACAGCCTTCATCCTCTTTGTATATAGATGTTGGGATTTTTCAATCTGCTGTTCAAATGATTTTGCAAATAAAAGATCAGTAGCTTAAAAAGAAATAAATAAAAAGACAGAATTTCCCATTATTTAACATGCATGGTATTCATAATAAAATTCTTTATTCATAATGTTCAGTCATTTCCCACTTACAGTGTTCAAAATGAAAGAAAAACTATATTTAAAAAGGAATTATAGATCCACCCCAGAAGTCCCATCTGGATCAGAGGTGAGTGCCTGGGGTTATAGTCAGAGAGGAAACCACCCCTGGGTCACCCCTGGGCACCAGCCATCCCTGGAGGATGTGCCCAACTTGGCTCCAGCTTCCAGCCATTTGTTGGGCCCTGCAGGAAGGCTCCCCTTTTCCAAGACTGCAGGCAGAACCTGCAGTCTCCACACCCTGCCCCCACACCCATTTGCCCAAGACCCCAGCCACTTCCTGAGACTCAGAGACCAGCCCCCAGCTTCCATCCTGTCCTAGAACTCCCACCTGGACCAGAGGTGAGTGCCTGGAGTAACACCCAGAGAGGCCCACACCTGGGTCCCAGCCCAGGGCACCAGCCACTCCAGGGAAGACCTGCCCAACTGGGCCCCAAATTCTGGCCTTAGGGCAGGACCCCCCATCCCCACCGGGAAGGTTTCCCCTCTCCAAGACCCTTCAGTGAACCCTACAAACTCCATGCCCTGCCCCCACACCCATCTGCCAGAGACCCCAGCTACTTCCAGAGATTTAGAAACCAGGCCCCAGCTTCCATCCTGCCCTGGAACTCCCATCTGGACCAGAGAGACCCCAATCACTTCCAGAGACTTAGAAACCAGCCTCCAGCATTACATCCTGTCCTGGAACTCCCATCTGGACCAGAGAGCCCCCAGCTACCATCTGCCCCAAACTCCCATCTGACCAGAGCTTCCATCCTGCCCTGGAACTCCCATCTGGACAAGAGGAACTCCCATCTGGACAAGATAAGGAGACCCCAGGGACTTCCCGAGACTCAGAGTCCAGCCCCCCAGCTCCTATCCGGACAGCACTCTCATCAGGACCAGGGCTCCCATCTGGCCCAGAGCTTCCATCTGGACCAGAGAGAGGCTCCCTAAATCTGTCAGCTCTGTTCGGACCAAGTACACTGATAAGACCAAGAACGAATCTACGAGGAGATGGGCAGACGTCAGGGCAGAAGTACATACAACAAAATAAAGAGCAATACAGCATCACCAGGACCTAGCCCTTATCCAACAGCTAGACCTGAACATCACAGAATAGTAGAAGCAGAAAAAAACAACCTTATAAGTAACATCATGAAGAGGCTAGAGCCTTATATAGAAGAAATCAAAAATAAAGTGGAGAAACAGACAAATAAAAAATGGGAAGAACACTATAAAAAAACTAGAGGAAAGGACAAATAAAGCAGAAGAAAACAATAAGTCCCTGAAAGAAAATCATGAAAAGGCAACAAAACAGAAGAGGGAAACAGTTCAAGACCTGAAGAGGGAAATTTGGGGGACACCATGAAAAGACCAAACCTACGAATAATAGGGATAGAGGAAGGAGAAGAATACCAACTCAAAGGCACAGAAAATATATTTAACAAGATCATAGAAGAAAACTTTCCCAACTTAAAGAAGGAAATGCCTATGAAGATACAAGAAGCCTATAGAACACCAAACAGAATAGACCCCCCAAAAAAGTCCCCTTACCACATAATAATTAAACTACTAAAAGTACAGAATAAAGAAAGAATATTAAGGGCAGAAAAAAAAAAAGGCCAAGAGACTTATAAAGGCAAACCCATCAGAATAACACCCAAATTCTCAATGGGGACTTTGAAAGCCAGAAGGACCTGGACAGATATAATGCAGACACTAAGAGACCATGCATGCCAGCCTAGACTAATATACCCAGCAAAACTTTCAATCATCATAGATGGAGTGAACAAGACCTTCCAAGACAAAACCAGATTTAAACCATACTTAGCCACAAACCTAGCCCTACAGAAAGCACTAGAAGGAAAATTCTAACCTAAGGAAGGCTGATACACCCATGAAATCACAGGCAATAGATAACACCACAGCAGTAAACCCCAAAGAAGAGAAGTACACACACACTACCACAAAAATAAATAAATAAATAAATAAATAAAAACAGGAACGAACAATTACTGGTCATTAATATCCCTTAATATCAATGGACTTAATTCACCTATAAAAAGACACAGACTAACAGAATGGATATGAAAACAGGACCCATCTTTCTGCTGCATACAAGAAACACACCTCAAATTCAAAGATAGACACCTCCAAAGAATAAAAAGCTGGGAAAAGAGTTTCCAATCAAATGGTCTTAAGAAGCAAGCTGGTGTAGCCACCCTAACATCCAGCAAAATAGACTTCAAACTAAAATCAATCAAAAGAGATGATGAAGGACATCACATCCTCATCGCAGGAAAGATCCACCAAGATGAAATCTCAATTCTGAACATTTATGCCCCAAACAAAAGGGCACCGACATATGTAAAAGAAATATTACTAAAGCTTAAATAACACATAAAACCCTACACATTAATAGTGGGAGACATTTATGGAATTGCTCAACATCCCTAATTATCCGGGAAATGCAAATCAAAACGACTCTGAGATACTACCTTACACCTGTCAGAATGGCTAAGATCAGAAACACAGAAGACAGCTTATGCAGGAGAGGATGTGGAACAAGGGGAACTCTCCTCCACTGCTGGTGGGAATGCAAGCTTGTACAGCCACTTTGGAAATCAATATGGCACTTCCTTAGAAAATTGGGAATCCATCTTCCCCAGACCCAGCTATACCACTCTTGTGCATATACCCAAGGAATGCTCAATCATACCACAAGGGCATTTGCTCAGCTATGTTCATATCAGCATTGTTTGTAATAGCCAGAACCTGGAAACAACCTAGATGCCCTTCAACTGAAGAATGGATAAAGAAAATTTGGTACATATACACAATGGAGTACTACTCAGCAGAGAAAAACAATGACATCATGAGGTTCGCAGGCAAATGGATGGATCTAGAAAAAAATCATCCTGAGTGAGGTAACCCAGACTCAGAAGGACAAACATGGTATGTACTTACTCACAGGAGGATACTAGATGTAAAACAAACATGACTAGACTGCTACACAACTCCAGGGAGGCTACCTAGAAAACGGGACCCTAGGAAACACACAGGGATCGCCCAATGACAGAGAAATGGATGGGATCTACATGAACAACCTAGATGACAGTGGGAGTAATGAAGGGCAAGGCTTGGGGAAAGAAAGCTTAGGGGAGCAGGAGATCCCCGCTGGATCAAGAACAGAAAGGGAGAACAAGGAATAACTGACCATGATAAATGATGACCACATGAGAACAGGAATAGGCAGAGTGCTCGAGAGGTCCCCAGAAATCCACAATGAAATATCCTCTGTAGACTGCTGGCAATAGTCAAGAGAAAGCCTGATCTGACCTAGTCTGGTGATCAGATGGCCAAACAACCTAACAGTCGAGCTGGAACTCTCATCCAATAACTGATGGAAGTGGATGCAGAGATCTTCAGCCAGGCCGAAGTGGAGCTCCAGGAGTCCAATTGTCCAGAAAGTGGAGGGACTGTACGAGCGTGAATTGTTGAGACCAAGATTGGAGAGGCACAGGGACAAATAGCCAATCGAATGGAAGCACCTGAATTATGAACCAAAGGCTGTGGAGCCCCCAGCTGGATCAGGCCCTCTGGATAAGTGAGACAACTGAATAGCTTGAATTGTTTGTGAGGTATCCTGGCTGTGGGACCAGGATCTGTCCTTAGTGCATGAGCTGGCTGTTTGGAACCTTGGGCTTACACAGGGACACTTTGCTCAGCCTGGAAAGGGGACTGGACTTGCCTGTACTGAATCCATCAGGTTTAAATGAATCCCCAGGGGAGTCTTGGCCCTGGAGGAGATGGGAATGGAGGGGAGCGGATGGGGGAAAGGTGAGGTCGGGGGCAGGAGGGGTGAGGAGAGGGGAACCCATCACTGATGTGTAAAATTAAAACACAAATATAATAAATAACAAAAAAACAACAAAAATGGAAGTAATAGAAACTTAAAATCCATCCTTATTAAATGGTGTAGAATCTCAATGCAAGTAACCTTTGCCTAGGAGTGGTGGCTCATGTCTCTATTCCCCTAACTCTGGAATTCCAGACAAGCCTGGTGTATATATAGTGAATTCCAGACCAGCCTGGTGTATGTATAGTGAATTCCAGACCAGCCTGGTGTATATATAGTGAATTCCAGGCCAGCCTGGTGTATATATAGTGAATTCCAGACCAGCCTGGTGTATATATAGTGAATTCCAGGCCAGCCTGGTGCATATATAGTGAATTCCAGACCAGCCTGGTGTATATATAGCATATTCCAGACCAGACCAGTGTACATATAGTGAATTCCAGACCAGCCAGGATTACAAGGTGATACCCTGAATAACAAAAAGAAAACAAAAAATAACAACACCCAACCCACAAAACCCAAACCCCAATAAAAGTTGATGCCATATTATTTCTTTATCCAAAGCACTTTTTTGCAGTTTTTAAGTAAATTGTCTTTTATTTGATGACTGAAGCAACTTTATGATTTTAGGTAGAAGCATTAAAGTATACTTGAAAGAAACTCCCTTCATCCTTTTGAGCATTATTTGTTAGTGTGAAAATACAGCATGCATGTCTCAAACAAAATAGTAAAGCGTTTGTGTTCCTTGTGTAAGTTACTTAGTAGTACCTCTGAGGCAGATGACTTCTCAGCATGAGTGTCTGTGAAGTCTGTCACTGTGTACAAAACATTCTTTCATACAAAGTTGAAAACATGGTTCTTCATAGGGAATTATGAATTTCAAGAATGAACAAATATATCCAAGAACATTATACACTAAAAGTTTTTTGGTGCTGGGTGGTGGTGGTGGCGGCGGCGCACACCTGCAATCCCAGCACTCTGGAGGCAGAGGCAGGTGGATCTCTGTGAGTTCGAGGCCAGCCTGGTCTACAGAGCTAGTCCAGGACAAGCTCCAAAGCTACGGAGAAACCCTATCTTGAAAAAAACAAAACAAAAACAAACAAACAAACAAACAAAAAAGTTATTTGGGGAAAACAAACTTCACTTAGCAATATATTTTTATTACTCAAGATTGAATGTACTTGCTGTTCAAAAGGACCTTTATATACCTCAGAAGATCTAACTTTGCAGCAGGCATATTTATCATTAAAGTGGCCTGAGTAGCAAAAATTTCATGGAATTCATTGTGGGAAGTATTCCATCACAACTCATACTGATAGTTTTTAGGTAAAGAACAAGTGAAAAATTGCTACTTGAGATACTGAAACTGTCATTTCTATGAAATCATCAGGGATATCTTCAAATTATGAGATGTGTGATGAGAGAATTTGATTAAAGAAATACCAAATATTCACTGTGGTAAAGGTAATATTATGCTCATTTATGATGCTCATTTTCCAACTAAAATTTATTTTTTAAAATAATTTACTTAATAGCATGTTAAATTAGTTGAGATATATATTGTAAACACATCATTTTATGTAAAACTTTTACAAAATACTTATGAATAGTACCAATTATATACTAGAAATTATGTAACTGTTAAATAAAACATTCTAGGCAAAGTGAAAATACACAGTCATTCAAAACCACTAAAAGTCAAAATGAAATTTCAACTTTTATACTGTCTCTGAAAAGTGTGGGGAGTATATACTCACGAAAACGAAAATAAATGGATTCTCAAAAATGTGTAGATATGAAGATAACTTACATAACACACTTTTGCATATATTCATACACAGCCAGTCGCTGAAGCCAAAGTCATGGTGTGCAAGAAGTTCAGAAGAATGGAGAATTTAGTACAAATATGTAAAGTGATATAAAAGGTGACCTGGGCCAGCAGGCTGTTCTTTAGTGTTAAGTCTCCAAGACAGACATCCATTGGATGGGAAAATAAAGATGTGAAAGCTGGGGTCAAGAGGTCTTGCATAAACTCTATCTTTTGCCAAGCAAGTTCATTAAGAAGTATAGCCACTTGTATATAGTTTGTAGGAGAAAATGAGAGAAAGTCAGCAGGAAGCTATCATACAGTGAGATGAAGTGAGTAGGGAATTAATCAAGTGATCCTGCACAAAAAGAACACAAGGTATCTCAATTGTATCACAGACTGAACACACAGTGGCCATGGCACTATTAATCATAGTCCTTTGCAGGAAGAGTTGAGCCTCAGGGTCAGAAGTTACAGCTTGCTCAAGACCCTGGCTCCAGGTTAATACTGGCTTTACCATGCATGTTACTTTTATTAGACAGGAAACTACATTCTTTCTCTGTACATCAAGGTATCAGGAAAAGCCTTGGATTATCTTTGCTCCCAACAAAGAGTACTAAAATATGGAAATAAATTTCAAGAGAGCACAGATGTGTGATGTGTTTGGGGAAAAGACAGGTAAACAAAATGTCAGTGTTTCAGTCCTATTGTTGTGTGGGGAAAATACTAATCAGTTATAGATACTGACAGAAATTACATACTTCAATATGCATTTAAATAAAGTGAAACATTTTTAAAGCAAACAGACTCTACCAATAAAGGAGATGAGGAAAGAAAATTAAAACAATAGTGAGTTATTATGATAATCAGTCAAGTATGGGATATAAAGCAAAGAATAATACATTAGTGATTTTATTTAACTTGACTTCAACATATGACTTTTGTATTCATAAGGAATACAAAAAACCTGAAATTATTTTTCTATTCTTGGTAAGGTTCCCTTTCAGCTTAGCCCCAAAGAATGAAAGTACCATGAGAGATTATTATTTTCTTATTCACTAGGATGTTTAGGAGGTTTATATAGAGTTACATGCTGCTTCCCTCAGACAAATATAAAATAATGAAACATAAATTATATGGATGGATCACAGAGTTGGCAAATGCTAACATAATCAAAGTAGCCTGGGTGCATAATAGACAACAATAGTATTCATGATGAGAATTATTGAGTAAGGTTGAAAAGGTTATTTCATACTGAAAAAAAAACTCATAAAGCACCAGAAATATATACAAGAATACAAATGTCACAGCTGCAAACAAAGAAAGAAAGAATATTCCACAACAGCATTATATTTTATACAAAATCATATTAATTTAATGTTTCTGAGACAAAAAATTTATGAGTAAATAAAAAAGTAACTAAGCATCCATAAGACAATGTAGATAATGTACAAAGAAACTGCTAACAGAGTATATTCTTTTAAAAAAATCCTTGTTATATTTTAAAAAATAAAAGAGAAAAAGAACAGTAGTAATATGTTAGATCACAAAGAAAATTTCAAACCATATGAGAAAGTATAATCATAAAGGCCATATTTGAGCATAATGTAATTAAATTGGACTTAAATAAAAAAAAGATAGCAATAATGCTCACAATAAAGTCAAGACACTTGGAAATAAATAGTCATAAAATGCACCTTGAAGAAAATACTTAACATTGCACAAATGCAAATTTTCCTTATGGCAAACCACAGACTCTCTGCCACCCAGGGAACATTCTAATTGGATATTTTAATAGATCCCAAGTTGACTATAAAGTTGACTGGAAGGGAAAATTAATCATCAATAAACAAGTAAAGTATTTTAAATATAGGCTATTATTCATATAACCAGAGATTATAAAGGCTCACAATGACCAACAGATGCATTGAAAATAAACTGTAGTCATAGATGCCCTAGTCACTTCAGAAGAGTTATCAAGTGATCACCTAAAACAGCAGCCACAGTGACCCACCAAGCAGTTATTAATGTCAGAACATTAAAATAAGATTTTTCCAATATTCTGATGATTAAAGTAATGAATATACTCACATATTGACTTACCATGATTTGACAGATATCTTCTCCTTCAAGCTAAGGACATTTAGTTCACATACTTGAGTTTAGTACTCACAAAACATAAGTGTATCAAATGTATTTTACTGCCCTAAGTAGTATTTCTACTGTTATGATGAAACACTATGACCAAAAGCCCATTGGGGAGGAAAAGGTTTATTTGGCTTTAACTTCCACATCATAATCCATCATTGAAGGGAGCCAGGACAGGGACTCAAGTAGGGCTGGAACCTGAAGCA
This sequence comes from Onychomys torridus, assembly GCF_903995425.1. Lineage (NCBI taxonomy): Eukaryota > Metazoa > Chordata > Mammalia > Rodentia > Cricetidae > Onychomys > Onychomys torridus. The sequence continues at coordinate 75,302,179 of NC_050449.1, read as the reverse complement.
GGAGCTGATATGGAGGCCATGGAGGGGTGCTGCTTACTGGCTTTCTCTGACTTAATTAATCTGCTTTCTTATAGAACCCAGGATGACCAGTCTAGGAATGAGTCCACTCACAATGGGTTGGGACCTTTCTCCATCAATCAAAAATTAAGAAAATATCCTACAGGCTTACCTATACCCCAATCTTATGGAGACATTTTCTCAATTGTACTTCCCTTCTCTCAGATGACTCAAGCTTGTGTCAAGTTGACATAAAATTGGCCAGCACACATACCATATAAAGAAATAGCTCCAAATCTTAGTTTGCAAAAATATATGCAGTTGCCAATAACTGGGCTAAGGCTACATACTAGACCTTTGTCAAACTCTTGCATTATATACTCAGTAGTCCTGAGGCAGCCAACATATGGGACCACTGACATAAACTTGGAGATTAAAGAATTTTCCTCAATTCAGACATTATAGACTCATGACACTACATGGCCAACATTAGTCCATTTTCATTAATTATTTATCTATTAATTAATGGAGTCAATACTTTCATAAAGCTTTAGTTCTAAATGAATCTATGGCACTTTCCATGAGTACAATGTTGTAAACAGGTAGAGTCTCCTGGAAACAGAGGGTAGAAATAGCCAATGGAGTTTAGGGTTTAGATACAAATCTGACTGAGCTTGAGGGATGGGAAGGAGTCAGAAAGGGAGAAGGTTTGCTGGGTGAGGGTGTAGCATTTTGGGCAGAAGATCAATGTGGCAGTTTGAAAAAAAATGGCCCCCAAAGGGAGTGGCACTATTAGGAGGTGTGGTCTTTTTGCCTCCAAAAGTGTGTCACTGTGGGGGCTTTTCAGTCTCTTTTGCTCAAGCTTCCCTCAATGTGACAGTTGACTTCCTGTTGCCTGCAAGTTACAGGACTCTCAGCTATTTTTCCAGCACCACATCTGCCTATATGCCACCATGCTCCATGCCATGATGATAATGGACTGGAACTTTGAAACTTAAATAATTTACTTTATAAGAGTTGCAGCGGTCATGGGGTCTCTTCACAGCAATAATAAGCACAAGACAATAAGTGTCAATCAGAGAGAATGTAGAGATGAGAATGCTATATGTAAGGGTACACTGTGGGAATGAGGCAGCAGACAGAAGCATGATCACAGAGCTGATGCACTATGCTGGGAAACTTAGATTTTTTTTTTTCCGAGACTGGGTTTCTCTGTGTAGCTTTGTGCCTTTCCTGGATCTCGCTCTGTAGACCAGGCTGGCCTCAAACTCACAGAGATCCACCTCACCTGCCTCTGCCTCCTGAATGCTGGGATTAAAGGTGTGCGCCACCACTGCCCGGTGAAACTTAGACTTTTATACTGTAACTAATGAGGTGCAGGAAGGGATCCAAACATGAGAGAAATCTATTTACTTTCCCACTCTTGGAATTTATTGTTTTAAAAAGCAAACTTTGGTAACAAAAATATTTGTAAATAAAAAAAAAAATTGAATGTTTTTCTAGTTCTAACTCTGCTGTGAGTTGTTTTTGTTTTTGTTTTTTTGTTTTTTTGTTTTTTTTTTTGGTTTTGTGTAGGGGATTAGATTTCTATAACTTCACACACATGAGCCAATGCTCTTCATTCTAGGTGCTCTTTATTGTTGTGTTCGTTGTTTCTTCCATCTTTATTCTTCTCTACATTTTTATTCTTGTACATCTCTATTCTACTACTCATTGCGAATTACCAAGAGATATCTGTCTGTCTATCTATCTGTCTGTCTGTCTGTCTATCTGTCTATCTATCTATCTATCTATCTATCAATCATCTATCTATCTGTCTGTCTGTATATCTATCTATCTACCTATCTATCTATCTATCTATCTATCTTAGCAACTTGTTAGTAAAAACTACAAAGTAAACTCTTAGGGACAAATATTCTGATAAGAGTTCTATTTGGCAAAGACTTGGTCAGCTTAATTGGTGATTGACAACAGCTGGAGATTTTAAAAAGTTCTGGCTCATCTCTTAACAGGATAGCTACAAGGGTACAATGAGAGACTTAACGAAATGACGAAGAATATGCTTATTATTTTATGTGATTAATATTCAGACACTGTTAATCAGTTAATAGCCTTTTTCTGTTAATCACCTGAACCTCAAGACCTATACATAGTTAGTCTACTGAGCCTAAAATCTTGCATTAAAAACTGGTGTAGAAACAAATACAAAGTGTTAATTGTGTTTTAAATCAGAGTGGGAAGGTGCCAATGGAGGAAGGGTAGGGCAACACAGGTGCTATTGATCTCTTGAAGGACTAGGCTATACCAAGGCCATACACCTGCACTATCACGTCTAGTTCGCTGTAATTCTTCTGAAGGGTTTTGATCCAACAAGCCCAGATACCTAAAATTCTGCTCTGTGATGTTCCACAAGGACACTTCGTCTGGCCAATTTTGCCTTGTTTGTGTCTAAGGATAGAGAACAAGATCTCTAAGTGTCTACAGTCCACATGGAACAACGGACATAATTATGAATCATATTTTAGTATATTTCTACTCATCAAAATTGTACAGTTAAATAAGATACCATCTTCTAGACTATCCACAGCTATGTGTGCCCATAAGATGGAGATGTAGTCATGAGATTACATGTACACATTACATGGAAATGCACGGTAAATGGGGAGATACCATAGCTGTCCTTCAGGAAGGAATGCAGTTCTTAGGGAAAAAATGAAGTGGCACATGAGAGAAAGACAGACAAGAATCACTGGTCATTTATAGTCAGTGACCTCATGGCCTTGCCAGGTGGGCCTTCCCATCAAAGAGTCATTCATTTTGTGGGCTGACGTATGAACATCAGTTATCACCTGCTGTATACTCTTATGTCCCTTGACAGTTTTGGTGGTGGATAAATGCATACATAAAGTCATATCTAGAACTAAAAGTATAAAAACCAACGTGAAGCCCCACAACTCCATTCTATATGGCTATTCTAACTGTATGAAAGGTCACTGAAATGTATACACTTTGAGTCTGGTTAACTTTGGCATGTGATGTTATTTTTCTTTCCTATTCAACTTGACATATGGTTGACTACCTGGAGTCACATTGTTAAAACAACCAAAACCAAAACCAAAACCAAACAACTGATCCTTAGCCTTGCAGCTATCACATGGCAATAGCTGCTCAGCTAGCGGTGTGATCTTTGTGCTCATATTCTCCCTACTCTATTAGCGCTGTGTATGGCCTGGGTCTTGTGCATGCTGTCACACCTACTGTTAGTTCACAGGTGCAGCTGCCCATGTGTCCAGAAACCATTGCTTCCTTTATGTTATCTACCATTTCTAGTTCCTAAAATTCACTCCCTACCTTGGTATATTCCTGAATCTTGAGGAGAGGGGAATGATTATGTCCTTTTTGTGGCTGAACATGCCTCAGTTTCATTTTTTGGACAAATTATTAGAAGAAAACCACATTAGGATAAAAGAAAATAGTGACATGTTCTATAAAAGCACTCTGCATATTTTGAGTAGAAACTCACTATTATTTCCTTGATTGAAGTTCTAATTAAGCTATCTAAATTACCACCTCTGATGGTTAATCTAGACTGTCAACTTGACACAATTTAGAATTACTTACAAGAAAAACCTCTGGGCATGTTAGTGAAGGAATTTAATTGGGCTTGAAATGATGAGTGAAGACCCTGACCAGAATAAAAAGTGAGAAAGTGATCTGGTCATCATATTAATCTTCCTCTGCTTCTTGACTGTGAGTGCAATGTGACCAGCTGCCTCATGCTCTGATGACTGCACCTTCCCAACCCCACCATGATGAATTACATTCTCGACCATGAGCCAAAACAGACAAAAGTTGATTGTTGTTAGGAATTTGTTCACAGAAAAAAGGCAAGCAACTAACAGACCATTTTAAGCTATTAAGGGGGGGGGGGTGAACTAATACACCTGCATTTTCTTCATAGTGTAATTAGTACCCATGGCTTCTGCTTCAGTTCCTACTTCCAGGTTACCTTGAGTTCCTGTCTTTGCTATCCCTGGATTCTAACCTGTATGCCAAATCAACTCTTCTCCCTAAGTTGATTTTGGTCAATGTGTTTTTTCTTTTTCTTTTTAAGATTTATTTATTTATTATGTATATGGTATGGAAGAGAGTGCCAGATCTCATTACAGATGGTTGTGAGCCACCATATAGGTGCTGGGAATTGAACTCAGGACCTCTGGAAGAGCAGTTGGTGCTCTTAATCTCTGAGCCATCTCTCCAGCCCCGATTTTGGTCAATGTTTTAAGATAGCAACAGAGGTGCAAACCAGGACACTCAGCTTTCCCAAGAGAATCTCTGAAGTTATCTTTTAGTTTGTACTTTCTAGGCCTCTAAAGTATCTTACTTTCTATTTTAGCAGAACTTAATTTATAACTCAATACAGAACTCTAAAACATACATGCAAAACTTCAGACCATGCTTTAACTGCTCTCAGAAAGACATTTTTTCATAGAGAATAAGATTTCTCCAGAACTTGATCTATCACAGTTTCAAAGCACCTGGTTACTTATGTTCTCATAGGCTTATCCACAGTTCTTCAGGTTATATAGACTACATGTTTGTTATCTTTGACTTATAACAGAGGAACTAAGAATTGGAAATATTAAATGTTCTTCTGTTCCCCTAAAACTATGGAGCCTTGATTAAATTGCCAAGACACAACAGCAGTCTTCATTTTGCATTGTTAAATGCATTACCATGGACAATTCAATGAATCTATGTAGCTGAATAATGATCATACACATTATCTTTATTTTCCATTGAGGCTCTCTGATACTACAATATACAGAAAAATTATCTAGTCCCTAAAACTGACATTTTGCTAACATTAACTTGTCTCATTGGCCTTACTGGTTATTTATTTTATAAATTGCTATTTCTAAGAATTTGTGTCTTCTTTAAATTCATATATTGAAACAATGGATGGTGTTAGAAGCTGAGACCTTTTGGAGGACTAGGGCTTGAGAGTGGAGTCATGGAAAATAGGGCTGGTATATAAAATATGACCAAGGAATTAAGCTACCCCTTCATTTTTGTGATGATACGGGATGAAGATAGCTCTAAGAACCAGGAAACAGATACTAATGTATCAGAGTTAGGAATTCCCAGCTTCTAAAATTTTGATATATATTTTATTTTGAAATCTATTCTGTGGGATTTTGTAGCTTATAATAGAGTAAGAAATATACAAATTCTCAAAATACAGTCTTTAATGTTTTATTGGTCCAATAACTGTCAAAGAGAAGAATGTAATTTATAAATTGTCTTTTTTTGCAGTCATTATGCATAATCATAATGACTATGCATTAAGCAATAGTAAAGTTGTGGTGCGTAAGCACCAAGTGAAAGCAATGTCACCAAACTATAGAAGTGATCATCATTAGCACATACTGTAAAGGGACTCTCAAACAAAAGAAACATGAGCAAAATGGCCACAAATAGGATATCTATGTCACAACTCTTCCCCTCAAGCTCAGTGGACATCACAGAAGGGGAGATCAAAAGGTTTTAAGAGCCAGACACTGGAGAGAAATGGAGAAAAACAGTGTCTTCTGGACAGGACAGGACACAACACCTGTGAATGCATAGCATCTCTGGTTCTCTGCACAAGACCTGCACAAGAACAAGCCAGTCAACAATTGACCAAAGAACTACTGATGACTGACACCTGTGGGGAAAGGCAGAGCTGCTTTCTTTACGACTGTGGTTCCTGGTAGGTCAATTAAGCTCTGGTGGATAGTCTTACACATACACATATAAGGGCAACACAAGTAGTGGAATATACAAAAATAAAAACAGGACATTAAGTTGAGAAGGTGTAGGGGATAAGAGACAGATCTGGGGAAATTATGGGGGAAGTGGGAGGAGAACATGATCAAATATATTAAATGTGAATATGAAAATCTCAAAGAACTAATAAAAATATTATATTAAAATAAATAAAGAATACAGAAGTGTTGGCTCAAAGAATGTCCTTGATGGATCAATAAGATCATCAATTTGGTTAAATATGAGTCCAAATTTTGAACATTCTTTGTGACTAAACAGAAAGTCTACATAAAATACTTCTCATGTGTGCAGAAAGGTTAGGCTTTTCATTAGAAAAATGACAAGTGACTGAGTTTGTTGCTGAACTAACCAATAATAGCCAACAGACATCTATAAAAGAAATGAGGATGTCATTTCAAAGAAAACCAATTATATTTGTTGATGAAGATAAATAATTTCAGGCAAATTTTGAAACTGGATTACCTTGTATCCATTGTAGTACATTTGACAGATCCCTGATATTTAGAGGCTTTTCTGGTGAGATCAGGAGATATACTTACAAAGGTAAATTTTTCAATATTGTATAATGGAATGTATCAGCTGCTAGAAGTTTATGTGTCAGTTACCCAATATTTTCCAAATGAGCAGTGCATGAGGAAAAGATCTATTCAAAGTGTAAGAGAAGTCAATGGATTTGAAAATACCAGAATCTGGAAACTTAAAAGTTAAGGATGAAGATTCGCTGACCCCAAGAACAAGTTTTTGTTCTTGCCATGTCTGTATGTCTCTCCTATTTGCTCCATGTTTCCATATTCTATTCAATGTGTGTGTGTGTGTGTGTGTGTGTGTGTGTGTGTAAAATGCATGTGAATGTGTGTGAGCAAATGACTGTGTGTTCAGTCAGAGACCAGAAGAGGACATTCTGCATTGTCCTCTGTCTTCTTTATTGCCTTAGGACATGGTCTCTCAGAGAACCAGAAGCTCATCGTTTTTGGTGAGACTTTGCTGGCTAATTATTTCTGGAGATCTACTTGTCTTCCTCCAATACTCCAATAATTCCACATTGCTAGGCTTATAAGCAAGCTCAGCAATGCGAGGCTTTTGTGTGGATGCTAGGGATTTGAAGTCAGGTCCTCATGCATGTTGAATAAGCTCTTCTTTTTGGAATCATCTCCCTAGCCCCTCTGATCAACTTCTAAGGCCTTTCAGATGTCACATATTGGAGATATTAAGCACATATATAGATTTAATTATAAAATTGAGATGTTATAAGCCAAATTTTTGAAATTTCAGCATACTGAAGGCCTAAACAAAATTTTATATTTATTTCTCATAAAGGATTCAGAGGTCCATGACAGGATAGAAATACTTACAGCACTATACTACATATAGACCTCCATGACAACATAACTCTTTGTGAACCTTTGAGGCCCTTACTTGAAATTTATTATCTCTAAAATATCAGTACTTCACACTGTAAAGCTGGTGAGTAGAAGTCTGTTCAGGCTTCTACAGGAAAATTTCATAAACTGACTGGACAGCAGAAACTTATCTCTAGTTCCAGAGGATAGGAACTCCAAGATCAAAGCATATCAGATTCCTTGGCTATGAAGTCCTACTCTTTTTTGAGGGTGCTTTGTGCCTGTGTCTTTCCTTGGTTTAAAGGACAAACTATTAATTGGGTTTTCTTTATAAAACAGATAACCCTATTTTCTGAGGGATTTCAACTACATGATTGGGTCACCACCCAAAGCCCCTGCCTCTTATTAGTATTGCATTGAGTATGAGATCAGGTTTCTACAAGAAAGTTTAATGGACACAAACATAGAGACATAGCAATACGTTGTAGCACACTGAAGAAAAGTCACATCTCTGATGATCTGTAGTTTTGTTTGTTTGTTTGTTTTTTGAGACAGGGTTTCTCTGTGTAGTTTTGGTGCCTGTCCTGGATCTCGCTCTTGTAGCCCAGGCTGGCCTCGAACTCATAGAGATCCACCTGGCTCTGCCTCCCAAATGTTGGGATTAAAGGCATGTGCCACCACTGGGCACTATCTATAATTTAAATAGAACTTTTCTAAAATTAGTTGTCATCTGTCTTTCAAAGCCTTTGCATATATTTATATCCCATATTAATTAAACAGTAATGGGAGCAAATATGCACACATATAATAAGTGGTATATCTTCTGAATAAGGTGGCTTACTGTATGATGTTTTTCTTCTATGCATATATGAAAAATGGAAGCAATATGCATAATTTATAAGCATCTTTGAAACATACTAAGATAATGCTTATTATAAATACAAACATCAGTAAATTTTTAGGTCCTTTGACCAAGGAAATAGGAAATATTCTGATTTGAGAATCTTAAACATCTAATGAAAAACATTGTATGTAGAAAACAATTAAAGCATGCTTGTTGGTTCAGAGATATACACTACTGAACACATTTATTCTTGTCTTTAAGCTGGACATAATCACATTAGCTTATTGTGAAAGGGTAAAACCACTTTGCTAGCTTTTCTGATGTTGTATCTTCAAAGTTCCATCTTATAGCATGAACATGTTAAGTAATAAAGTTGTCCTTAGAGTAATAAAACATCTCAATATTTTTGTTTATTTCTGATGGTTTTTGTTTCAGTGTTTCACAATGTTAGAGAGTTTCTGAGAGGACAGCTGACACAGTTTAACAGAAAATCATTTAGGTTGTAGAGCCAAACTATGATGCTCAGAAAGGTTATTTTATTTCTATAGAAAAACTGGTAACATTCAAGTTAAAGCAGATAATGTGACTGAAATCCAAATAAAAATTTAATGCATGCTTGAATCCCTAACCCTGTATACTTAATGAATAGAAGGCTGATATGCAAATCAATTTAAAGTGATTTCTTAGAAGCTTTTGTAAATGAGCTAAATCTGATTTGGAATATGTGTCTAGGCCATTACAGGACTAATGGGATACCTACAGTTAGGACGAAGTTCACACACACAGAAGCCATCCCTACTTTACCTTTTCAAATCTCTGCCATCAGCTTCTCTGAGTGTTTTTAAACAAACTACTCCTCTCAGACCAAGTGAAATAGAATGCTTAATATAGTCTCTCACATATTTAACCATTTTCTGCACATCCAAGATGAAAGTATAAGAAAACCTGCTATCATTTTTTTTACCATATCCTGCTGTTGCTTTTACATGTCAATATCAGATGTGTTCATAACCAAGCACTTAAGATCAGTGTGCCACAGGGAGTGAGAATTCATTGGAAACAATGCCCCAAATGTTAACATAGTATTGCATGAAACAGCAGTTCCACCCAAACGGGTCATATTTTCAGGAACAAATATTCACTGACTTTGTTGAGGAGGTTTGATTGTAGTGCAACAGAGAATGGCATAAAATGTTCACTTGGCATTCTAAGCACCACTAAATAGCTCCTGAAGCCTACAGTGCACAGCAGCTCTGCATTAACCATGGTTGTGGAAGGAAGGGGAGCTTTCTTCACAAATCTCTTTGAAGTTCTCATTTTTTCTTATTCATATTCTTTGTCTATCTAAGACCTCTGAAGAAAATATACCAAGAAAAAAAAAACTAATGTATATATAAGAGATAATAGAACACAGGTTATAATTAAAACTGTAATCTCTAGGTGAGCATTAGTGAAAATACGGAGGTGAAGGAATGGAACCACACAAGCTTCTCACACAGGACAAAGCTGCTGGTCATCATTCACTGAGCTGGCCTGTGGGTCTCACCTTCACTCTGAGAATTAAGTCCCATCTTTTCAGTAATGCAAAGGCAGAATACCAGCCACCAGAAAACACACTTTTCCCCCTGCCTCCCCCCAATGGCTCCTTCTAGTGTGAGGATGGGGAAGTTAGAGATCGGAATGGAGGGAGGATATCAGAACACAGGGGAAAAGGAAGGGGACAGAAAAAAGGGGGCAGGTGCAGAGAGTAATGGGAGTGTGGGACAAGGTCATAATCTCCCAGATACCATAAACTGCCAAAGAAAAGGCCCCGTGCCCTGTAAGGTACAGGTAAGCCATGAGCCACGTGGCAAGTTATAGATTAATAGAAATGGGCTAAATACAAGAGTAAGAGCTAGACAATGGTAGGCCTGAGCTAATGGCCAAACAGTTTAAATAATATAAGCATCTGTGTGTTCATTTTATAAGTGGGTTGTTGAACTAACAGGGCTTGGCGGGGGCTAGAGAGAAGCTCTGCAGCTACAAATGGCGCCCAATGGCTCGAGTTTCTACCTTAAACCTGATAATATTTAATAAGCAATTCAAAACGGAGCTAAAAACAGCTTCCTAGTTGTCTCTCTCAAGTTGGCAGGTTCCTGGCTTGCGTATTTGACCAGCAGTATGACGGCAATGAGGCATTTGTGACACATTACTCATGGTGGATTTAGCTAGTTTAAAAAAAAAAAAAAAAAAAAAAGTATGTCAAATGTGTTGCTCTGATTGGTTAAAATAAAACACTGATTAGCCAGTAGCCAGGAAGGAAGTATAGGTGGGACAAGCAGAGAAGAGAATTCTGGGAGTTGGAAAGTGGAGGCAGAGAGAGCTGCCAGCTGGCACCATGGCAAGGGAGATGTAAGGTACAGGTAAAGCCATGAGCCATGTGGCAAGTTATAGATTAATAGAAATGGGTTAATTTAAGATAAAAGAAGTAGATAACAAGAAGCCTGCCATAGCCATACAGTTTATACATAATATAAGCAAGCATCTGAGTGATTATTTTATACCTGGGTTGTGGGACTGCGGGGGATTGGTGGCACCTGGAGAGAAACTCTCAAGCTACAGTGCCCAGTATGGGATAATTCCCTCAAAGTTGTTGAACAGAAATGTCCCAGAGATGCCTCCCTCACCAAATGATACAAGCTAACACCACTGACTTTGGTTGCTCATCGGAACGCAATGGTAAGACTGTACTACTGAGAATACCACACACAAGGGACACAGGGCATGGAGAAGCAAATTAGTGCTGATGACTAAGTGTCCTCCCTTGAAAGCCTTCATATTATCCAACGGTGCCATACAGGTTGCCTTCTAAGAACAAAGTGTCAGAAATAGGTTCTTAGCACCAAATGAGTAACTAAGAGCAATGGCGACAACTTGTATTGTTTTGGAGTTCTCTCAGAACCCCCTAAGCAACAATCGAAGGGATGTATCCCATACTTAGCACTGGGCTTTTTGTTTGATAACTTGTGAATTCTGGAACCAACATAATCACTCCTTGAAGAGTAACTTGATTATTTTCTGTATTAAAGTAACTGATGATGTATTTTGGACTAGATGCTCAGGTATTTCTCTTTATAATTAAATTGCTAAGTTTCCCATGTACTATATATCTCAGAGAACCCCACAACATATTCAGGTCACAGAAGCTCAAACACTATCATTAGATTAATAAGGTATAACAGTAAAGTTTCAAAAGAAGTTGCAGTTCAGATTCAGGGTTAAAAAGAGGGAACTCACATTCTAATAAACTACAAGTCACAATTAGAGAGATAACTTCTTGCTTTCCTGGCCACATGAAACTAACCTCTTTACTTTCTCTGGCGACTCTAGTTTCCTTGAGAGAAGAGCTTATATGATGATCTGGTTGCGAGGGATACATAGCAGATCTGGGCGTGCCACGTCACAGCCACCACGGCGAGGTCTCTCAGCAGAATTAAGTCTGTGGCCTAAAGAAGGGCTTAATCATGCTTCCTATACTGCTCTTTCTGCTTTTTCACTCACTCATGAGATCCAAGGGAGCCTTCACTTGTAAGCACTGAAGTACCTGGCACCTTTCTCTCAGGTTCCCCTCTCCTTCTGCTTCACATGCTGATATCATCTTCAGGGATTCCTATGCCCTGTGGATGAACTGTCTAAACTCCAACCCTCACTAACAAATGAATCCTGTTTTCTTCTCTTTTCTCCCCACAATTGATCTCAAATGTGTGACTCTGTAGCCCAGGCTGGCCTTGAACTTGTGATCTACCTGCATCTGCATTCTGGGTGCTGTTAGTAGGTGTCATGTGAATTGCAGCTGACTGGGCCCAGAAAAAAGGTTCACTGGGTAGGTATGGTAGCACATGCTGATGAACTTTACATCTACTCTGCACTGACAACCAGAAGTGTTACAGCTCAAAATTCTTAAACTGTAGATACAAACTCCACTCTCGGAATGTAATTTTCCTTCTTCCTGTTTCTTCCTTTCATTCACTGGACTTGTGTGCCGCATCTCAGGACCATTCAGAAACCCTCTCTAACAGCATAGCTTTTAGTTGCTTTTGACTCCTTCAATAAATACATTTTATAAGCTGGAGAGATGGCTCATAGGTTAAGAGCACTAACTGCTCTTTCAGAGGTCCTGAGTTCAATCAATGAGATCTGGCAACCTTTTCTGTATACATAATAAATAAACAAATCTTTAAAAAAATACATTTCAAAGCATCAAATATATGGCCTGGATATATCCTATATTCTACAAAAAGGAGAGACCCTCAAAGTCATCATTTGCCTGAAATCCATCTTTTCAGGGATCAAAGGCTCTCTGCCTAAAGTGACGGGGAAACAGTGATTCCTTGTTCCTTTCTTGTTTCCTTTTTGATTTTGAATCACGGCTTAGAAGACAAGTGGTGGGAAGTTTTAAGTGAAAACTGGCCATATAAATTTCTACTTTTTATTTAAGGTGAAACACCCTTACTAGTAAACTCACTATTTTTGATAGCTGAGATATGAAACAATGAACAAAATTTTTGCTAATCTCGGTGCATTCAAAGAAGAAAATGTAAACAATATTGGATTACAACTATATTTGTATTCAATAAAAATGTGTTACTATGTGTGCTACAAAGTGGGACTAAAATGAGACAATTGTTCTTGGTTATAATTGTTAGAGAAAACGTCATAGAGAGTATTAATTTGGTTTTAATTTCATCAGAAAATTATTCAGAACAAACATTATTATTCACTACCAATAACAAGACACAAAGACAGAAAACGGTAGGCTGAGACACATTAGAATTTCTTTCATTATCCTGACTCTGGTGATTTCTTTTTAGTTACTGATAAAGCTCAACACAACAGCCATTAAAACTGTGACAATATATTCCCATATATGGAAAAGGAAAGAACTAATCATATTTAATTTGCATTTTATTGCTAAGGTAGCCAAATACAGAGGAAATAATTAGCATTATTTTCTGTAGTTACTCAAAGCATCTCTTGAATTAATTATCTTCTAAAGCATAGAATTATTCAGACAGTGACCGTGCACCTGGTTTCCCCAAGTGTTCTGTGCATAATGATTCATGTTCCACTTCAGAAAGCTAACAGCAAGCTTTCCTCATTATTTTATTTAAGTACATTTTCCATTTTTCATTAACTCACCAAAATAAATAATAAACTTATGTTCCCTTACTCTTTTCAATTCTTAACAAACTTAACACACCCTTATGGATGATAAGGATTCTTCTTGAAAATGAGTTCTGCAAAACTTAGTCCTCCAGTTTCTCACAAAAGAAGCAAAAAGGTAAAGCAAGCTCTAAGCCAGTGGCTGATTAAGCTTGGTGGAGAAACTCAATCCACAGCTTAAAAACTTTCCTGGATTCCACAAATAGTGAGGGTGGGGTCCTAGGTGATGAATGCTGCATATACTGTAACGTAGCAAAACTCTGAAAACTGCCAAGCTCATCCTATTAGTTTGAGAGTTTTAGGTATCCATTAAACATGTCTATGGTACAGGATTCCACATGGGTGTAAGTCAAAAAGGACTGAACATGGGTATAGAGAAGGCCTTTTAACTAATGCCTGAGTGTACAATCATTAGGGATTGGAACAACTCACATGACCATCCACTGGGAAAACCATAATTAGCTCAAACAGTGATGTCCCCTTAAGAATATAATTGAACAGAAAAAAAAGGAAGTTACTTCAACTTAAGTAAATAAGTGAATTAAAAACTGGCTCTTTGAGAAACACCAAGTGGCTAAGGAAAGGAATAGTAACTTAAATATTAGGCAGAAATACAAGACTGGAAATGACTTATTAAAGATAAGCCATGGGGATCAACAGAGAAGAGAGTTCAACCCACATGATCAGTGACACAAAAGAACATGGACCCATCAGAAAAGTGATCAAAATGTAAAAAAAAAAAAAAAAAAACAAGTAGACATTGACTTGCAAAAAGCATATGCATAATTAAAGAAAACTAGAATGTAGTGAAATGAGGAAATAATATACAAAATTCCAAGATGAAAACTGAAATGTGTACCATCAGTAGAAAATGCTTAAGAGCAAGTGTTAAAGAAATTGAGTAAGTAATGAAGAGATAACTTGAGAAGGGACAAATAAAGTGGTGAGCAACTAGTGCAAATATAAATAATGGGAACTATAAGCCATAAAGGTTTTTCCATTCAAAAGATAGACTTTTAGAAATCATACTCTCCAATGTAAAAGTAAGTAAGAATGCTGAATTAAGAACTAACTAGAATCAAAAAAATTCTCAATACAAAATGGTAAGCTCTAAAACCATATACACACAAACAACAAAATCAGACCCAGCAGGATGTATTTATATATTTGTACACCCACACACCACACATATAGATCAGTTAGGTAGTGGGGGGCGGGAGGAAGATGTTGGAGTTGGGGCATGGAAGGAGTTGGAAAAACGTACTTGAAAAGAGCTGAAGGGAGGAAAGGAAAGGGGGAAAATTATGTAATTTTATTTTAATTAAGAATGTCTTATTCTTTTTACATATCAAAGTATATTTTTATTTTCTAATTGAAATTGTTTTTTTTTTCATTTTTTAAAAAAATAAACAGATGGTCAGACCCACATATAGTAGTTTGCTTATTATTGTTACACAATCTTGATAGTTTTAAAAAGTTACTAGCAATGATTTGAAAATAATTTGTATAGTTAACAGAGTAATCTGCTTCTCTTTATTTGTATTTATATTGTAGGCATTGAGGGACACAGTATACCATGATACTTGTGCAGACAGAGGCCAGAGAACAACTTGTAAGGGTTGGTTCTCTCTTTCTACCATATGGGGCCTGGGACATGAACTTAGTTCATCAAGCCTGACAACATATTCCTCTCTGGGCCATCTTGCAAAGTAATCTGCATTTCTCAAGAACTAAGAATATATATTTCCTTTGTAATTTTTATTTTAAAATTGAACTAAGAATCTTATAAATGCATATAATTTATTTCATTTCTAATTTTTAAAGGAAGTTGCTTAGAAGCACAATAAAAGTATTAACTGTAAATACAAAAAAAAAAAATCTATACAATTCTACCCCCAGACCTTAAAATATTATTCTCAAGGTCTTTCACTATAAAATCAAGGAGGTTTTCAACTAAAGTGCAGGCATGAGCGTGGAATATTCCTTTACGCGGTGTCAATATATGTTGCTGTGATTGTGAAGTTGACTGGTCAAGAGCTAGACAGAATAAGGTTAGGAGGAGAGCCAAACAGAGAAGGCTGGGAAGAAGAAGGACAAAGTCTGAGGAGTCACAAGGGAGGCACAGGAGGAAACAGGAGATAAACATGCCATGCTCAAAGAAGGCGCTGTCACATGGCAGAGAATAGATAAGAAATATGGGTTGATTTAAAATGTAAGAGTTAGTTGGGAACCAGCCTGAGCTACCAGCTGAGTATTTATAATTAATATTGAGTCTTCGTGTTGGTTATTTGGAAACTGGTGGGCAGGAATGAAAAGTCCACCTACACATAACATTTAGGCACTAACATATAACAGAGGTAATATCACTAAATTGGTGTCATAGCAATGTAAGAACTGATGAAGATACCAGGGAGTAAACCGTAGACTCTGAGTCTACAGTGGGGGAGCCTTACAATCCAGGAAAAAGAGTGAGAGCTGCATTCCACTGCACACTACATTCTGCATACAAACATACTTCTGAGATATACCAAATAACTGAGCATACAACAAACACAGAACAGATCCCTGGCAATACGAAAAACTGAGTGAACAAATTAACCTCCCAGATAGAATACTCATGAAGACACAGTCCTAACATTGCTTTAAAAAAAGAACCACCTGGAAAACAAGGTCATCTGGGAGGGTCCACAATCATAAGAAAGACCAAATGACAATCTGCGTGAGACAGCATTCCAGAATAGGACCATCTCTCTCGTCGAAGTTGACTGTCTCCTCCCAGCCATCTTCACCTCTCAACACAAGGCAGACTGTTGACTGCAAGAGGAAGTTTTGTGTGTGTCGGGGTGTCTATATAAGCTGAGCCATCAGACAGAATTATTAATACACAAAGAAAACTTAAGACTCAAAGAGCAAATGACTGACTTCTTGCATGATTTCACTTGGCTTCCCGTGGCTGGGAAAAAAACACATTTCTGATAATTTAGCAAAATCATTAACTTGTCCTTAAATCTTGGAAATGTAGTCCATATATAAAGTAAAGTTTAAACAGATTGTTTTACTCCTTGAGGATCATTAGTCACATTTTCTAATACCATCTCTACTTCATGCTTTTTCTGAGAAGTGGGGAATGACTATTCAAGATATTGAATACCTTTTTCCATATTACAATATCACCAATACATTTGCTTTGTATTTTTCTCAAGATGCCACAAAACTTATGGCATTTAGTCACATACAGAAATTTTAAGAAATAATTATACTTTGATAAATTCATCACATGGTTTAGAATGTGAACTAAATCCTTTCTAATAATGAGTTCTATACATTTATTTGTTTCTTGCTTGTAACCTCATCATCCTTTAACATAAGATTTCAATTTGCAACACAAACTTCTTTACTGATATCTGGAAATTGTGAGAATGTCAAGGTTATTTCAAAATGACCACAAGGGTCTCAGTCATTTCTCTGAAAAGCTCCTGCTGCTTTTCCAAGGCTTTGACAAATATTTTAATGTGTGAGCCTTCAATGTAGACACAGACTATCTTGCTTGGGGCAAAAAGTATTTATGAATTACAAGCACAAATTTTAGCACATTCTTTGCAATCATGAACTCTAAACAATTATCATCAACATGAATAACAAGAGAAAGACAAATATAAACAGATTAATGTGCCATTGTAAGAAGCAGCAGTTATTGGCATCTGCCCACCTGGAGACCCTCTTCAAACTAAATGGTCACAAATGCAGAGTTTTCAAAGAACCTATACTTAATGCTGGATAAATCATCCCTCTGAAAGTTTGTTTTAAATCCATGGGTATCTCATTGCCAGTACTTACTTATCAGAGAGCTACTGCACAAGTCAGATTTGTTGGGTTCTATAGTATGTCATGAACCGTTTTCCTAAATTGAACCTTTCCGTGGATTTCCAGGGGGGCTCAGCAACAGCAGTCCGGAGAATACCTTTTATTCCAACCACCAGATTCCTGTCCTCTACAGTATCATGATACCACCAGCTCTTAAAATTAGTTTCTAAGCATCCCTCTAGGAAAACACCATAAAAGAGGTAAAGCTTCTTTAAATGGTTAGCAGAATGCTCTCTGAATCTTAGCATTTGATGTTGCTGTTAACAGAAGATTTTGAAATTCAATTTGATTAATGGATGTAGTAAACTATAAAGCTATCTGTTTCTTCCTGCAAAATATTTAGTAGATTGTCTGTAAGAATTAGTCCACATATTCTCTGAATGGCATTCAGAACTGACACTGGTAACTTTTAATTTGTTTTATCTTCCCCCCAGCAAGCAGCTTTTCGTTACGACCTACTTTCTACTGTATTCACTCATTTTTGTTTTTGTTTTTAATTTTTATTTTTTGAGACAGCCTTTCTCTGTGTAGACCAGGCTGTCCTGACTTGCTCTATAGACAAGGCTGGCCTCAACCTCACAGAGATCCACCAGCTTCTGCCTCCCAAGTGCTGGGACTAAAGGCGTGGCATTTTTCACTCCTTTTAATATCAGTGATATTTAGTAGTGCATTCCATTTGTATATTTGAACTTAACTGCTCTCTTGCTTTTCTCATTTCCCACATTATGAATAGGCTCTCTTCAGCACTATCAGAAGCCCCCATGCTCTAATCCCCCCCTTATGTGAACCTTGATAATTCTAGGTGTTTAATAATTTAGCTCTTTTTTTTTTTTTCTGACCGCCATTAAAACTTTAAATTTGCTCTGTGTGGTCTGTGTGGTATATAAATTCTCTTCTCTCTCTCTCTCTCTCTCTCTCTCTCTCTCTCTCTCTCTCTCTCTCTCTCTCGTGTGTGTGTGTGTGTGTGTGTGTGTGTGTGTGTGTGTGTGTGTGTGTGTTTTAAATTTCCAGAGTTAGGGGAATTACTTGTTAAATCCTGTAGTGATTAGAAAATAGTCAAATACATAATTTCTTTAAATCCTGTTAAGGTCTGTTTATGGTCCAGAACAAAATCGACCTCAGCACCGGGTTTTCACTCTTGAAAACAACTATTCATTCTACTGCTGACTGATGAACCACTCCAGAAATAACACTGCAGTCGAGCTGGGTAATAGCTTCTACTTAAGCTCCTCCATAGTATTTATTGATTTTCCATCTAGTGTATTATCAATAACTAAGAAATGAATACCAAAATACTTAAGAACACCTAGAGACATTACAATTCTACTGTAGTTTTACCAACTTTTATTTTATGTGTTTTGCTTTATCATTAGTTTGCCAGGTGCTTACACTTTTAAGAATATGCCTTCTTGGTAAATATAGCCATATGCTGTGAGTTAGGAAGAAAGCAACCCTTCCTGGAGGCAGCTGGTCAGGTCAAAGCCCAAGGATGTCAATGTGTACTCACAGAATCAGTAGCCAGGGCCCACAGCACTGAGGTTTAAAAAGAAACTTTACTGCTGGGTGGTGGTGGCACACACATTTAATCCCAGCACTCAGCACTCAAGAGGCAGAGGTGGGTGGATCTCTGTGAGTTCAAGGCGAGCTTTGTCTACAGGCTGTTCCAGGACAGCTTGGGCTGTTACACAGAAATCTTGTCTAAACAAAAAAACAAAGACAAAAAGAAAACACAAAAGAGACTTTACTAGTTTGTGAGGTAAAGAACTAAAACCCCAAAGTCCCAACTCATCAAGATGCCAACTTGTCACTGGAAAGTTTCTCTCCAGCTCCGAACAAGTCCAGGCAGTACCACAGCCCACTTATAAAACGAACACAGACTTTTATATTATTTAAACTGTTTGGCCTAATGGCTCAAGCTTCTAGCTATCTAGTTCTTACATCTTAAATTAACCCATTTCTATAAGTCTATAACCTTGCCACATAGCTCTTGGCTTTCCAGTATCTTACATATTGGTACTCATGGTGGCAGCTGGCAGCATCTCCTGACTCAGCCTTCCTGTTCCCAGAATTCTCTTCTCTGCTTGTCCTGCCTATACTTCCTGCCTGGCTACTGGCCAATCAGCATTTTATTTATACAGAGCAATATCCACAGTACCAACTAATTACAAGCACTTTTTTTTCATTTCTTGATTATTCCTTTTTCTTGGAAGGTTTTAGCAGACTTTCTTGAGTGTGGATACTTTTACCTGACCAATGGGCCACTCACAATATCCCACTATGTACATATTAAACCAGATTTAGTCTAGCTCAAAGCACAATTTTCATATAGACAGGACCAAATTGGCCCATTTTTAGGGAAAAAAACTCCAAATAAATGCTAAAATGCTACTTGACAATTTATTTAATTTTTATAGATGCATTTCTTTTTCTTTTTCTTTTTGTCAGAGCTAAGGATCGAATCCAGGGCCTTGCACTTGCTAGGCAAGCGCTCTACCACTGAGCTAAATCCCCAACCCCTAGATGTATTTTTATTAAGAATTTTTTATTCATTTTACATATACTAACCACAGGTCCCCCTCACTTCCTTACTCCTGCCTCCCGACCCCCAGAAACATATACCCCATTCTCTCCACTGACAACGTAAGGTCTCCCATGGTGAGTCAACAGAGCCAGGTACATTCAGGTGAGGCAGGTCCAAGGCCCTCCCCTTGCATCAAGGCTGTGCACGGTGTCCCACCATAGGTAGTAGGCTCCAAAAAGATAGCTCATGTAAAGCAAAGGATGATCAGACTACAACCCATAGCTCCAGAGAAGCTAGCTAACAAAGAGGACTCTAAGAGGGATGTATGGATCACCCTGGGATCGATCCATGAGTAAACTGGGGGTGGAAGGGAAACGGAAGGGAGATGATGGGGGATAAAAACATAAGGGAACAAGATGGTCAAGCTGGAACAGGAATGGAGTGGGAGTGTAATGACAGATACCATAATAGGGGGAGAAACCAGGTGCTAGGGAAGTTCCCACGAATCCCCATCTTAGACTACTAGCAACAGTGGAGAGGGTGCCTGAACAGGATTACCCCAATAATCAGATCAGTGAATACCCTAACTATCATCATAGAGCCTTTCTCCAGTAAGTGATGGAAGCAGATACAGATTCACAGCCAAACACTAGGCCAAGCTCCAGGAGTCCAGTCAAAGAGAGAGAAACGGGATTCTATGAGCAAGCGGGGGGTGGGGGGTGGAGGGGAGTCAAGATCCTGATGGGGAGACTGACAGAGACAATCAAACCAAGCTAGTGGGCACTCATGAAGTTTAGAACAATAGCTGTGGAGCCTCCGTGGAACTGGACTAGGCCCTCTGCATAAGCGAGACAGTTGTGTAGCCTGATCTGCTTAAGGAGCCCCCTGGCAGTAGGATCAGGATCCATTCCTGGTAATATATTTTTGAGGCTTGCCGCAGGGAGTGATAATTCTATTCTTAATAAAGCTTGCTTGCTTACACTACTTTTACTGTTCTTGATAATTCTTGATTGTGGGACAGAGAATCTCCACTCTGATCAAGAAAAACAACCTTATAACACTTTATTCCTACTGTATATGTTATAACATATATGAAATATATACACATATACACACACACAAACATACAATGTATATGCACCTACAGCAACTTTCTTTGGACTATGTTTATACAATGTACCAACATATATGTTTGAATAATTAAGATTTATATAGCTTCCCCTTCAAACTTCATGTTGTTAAAAATCTTTAAACAGACTCATAACCCTTCCATTATTCAGGGAGCCTGTTGGTCAAGAATCCTTCTTACCTATGATTTCTTGGTCCCAAGGGTGGCTGGTAAAACCACCCCATCTGAAAAAAAAAATGTCTAAAAAATACCTTATTTAATACTAATCTCAATGTATGAAACCCCTAAGGTCAAAAGCCTGTTTGCGAATCAAAACCACCTAAGATGAGAAAAAGAACTGAGGGTGCTATTATTCTGGTAGATGCAAGAAGCACAGAATGTAGGCTGAGCCCCAGATCAGAAGCTGCTTTTCTGAATGATAGAATGAATATAGCTAGGAGAAAGATTAGGGTGTTGCTCCAGTGCACCCAACTCCTTGACATGTCAAGCATCCTTAAATTTACATATTAGTGAACTCCTACCAATGAACCTGGCCACCAGATGCCCAAGCCAAGCTAAGACACTCAACTTGCCACCCTTGCTTTAGCTACAGTCAATACTGTCAATACTCGGTATTAATTCTTGTCACCATGGAAATACTTTGAGGAGTAACACCAACCAGCAGGCAGGTTCCAACAGATGGGACCCTGGCTAGATAAAAGCAAACATGAAGAGCAGACCCAACCAGGGAAAGGATTAACGCATGAGCATGGCCAGCAATCTTGAATGTGACTGAGCCTCTCCCCTACCACTGCCTGCAGCTGAGCTCAAGAATATGAGTGCCATCCCCTCAGACTCATATGGTAGCCACACATGCACAGTAGGTCCTATGTGCCTGCACACACATGCACACACGCACGCGCACACACACACAGTTTTCTTGTCTCCTCATAATCCTGTATCTTTCTAATGTCAGTAAGTCCTCTTTCATGTCACGAGTGTTCTACTGCCAACCCTCCATTCCTTAAAACTTTTGGGGATCCCTCATGGACCCCTTTCTAACTTCATGACATGTTTCCAAACTCACATCTGTAATACATACATACATACATACATACATACATAAAAAATTAAATGTGTAAGAGAGATAACATGTAGTATTTGTCTTTCTACATAACCTCACTGAACATAATAATTGCAAGTTCTAGCCACTTTTTTTTATAAATTTCATTATTTATGGCTGAATTAAATTCTATCATATTTTGTACCACATTTTCTTTTTTAAAAAAGTTTTTTTTTAAGTTTTATGTGTATAAAATGTGTTTGGGCTGTATATGTGTATTATGCAGCATGTGTGTGCCTAGTGACATAGGTCCTCTGTAATTGGCGGTGCAATCAGTTGCAAGCAGGGTACTGGTAACCAAACCAAGGTCATCTGAGAGGCAGCAGTCTTCTTAACCACCCAGCCACCACTCACGCCCCTGTAACATGTTTTCATAATCTATTCATCTGTTGTTGGACATCTAGGCTGGTTCCACTCCGTTTCCATTGTGAAAAGTACAGTGATAAACCTGGATGTGTAAGCATTTCTGTGGTATCATATAAAGTCATTTGTACACATGGCCAGGAGAAGTATGTCGGAGTCTTATAGAAGTTCTGCTTTTAGTTTTCTGAGTAATCTCCATACTTATTTCTATAGTGGTATCAGTGTTAAAGTTAATGTGTCTTTTGCAATTAGGCACCTTCTAACCATAGCCCCCAGGTATCCTAAACACATTTTAATTGACAATTACATTATATCCATAGATCAAATATTATTGTATTCTAGACTTTATAGAACATTAGAAAAACAGTTTGTTCTCTCAGATTTCTAATACTGTGGGGAAAATACCAGAGAAATCAATGCTAAGGAGATAGATTTATTTTACCACATGATTTCTGAGATTTCTGCCCATGGTCAGCATAGTTCCTGGGGCAAGGAAGAAAGTTGTGGAAGGAAGTACTTGGTGGAGTGAACTTGCTCATCTCATGGTCTGGAGAAGCAAAATGAACCCCTACTTCTCTAACATGGTCCCTGTCCCATGTCCTTTAAACTTGTCTCTGCGAGCTTTCGGTTGCTGTGACAAATCTTGCTGTGACCAAACCAGCTTGGGGAGGAGAGCGCTTATTTGACTTGCACATCCTGATCTCAGAACATCATGGAAGGGAATCAGGGAAAGCATTCCAGAAAGAAACTAGGAGGCCAGAACTCATTCAGGAACCATAGAGGAGGGCTCCTGCTGGGCTGCTCTGTGGCTTACGCAGCCACACATCCCAGGGTCATGGATCAAGAGTGGCATGGTTCATAGTGGGTTGGGCCCTCCCACATTAATCAGAAAATGCTCTACAGACTTATCCAATTGGAACTCCCTCTTTCCTGGGGTCTCTAGCTTGTGTTGAGATGATAAAAACTATCAGCACAAAACTATAAATACACAAATAGTTGACGTATTTATCAGGACAGAGCCCTAAATCGTCAATTGCCTCTCACGGCTCATCCTTTCAATAGTATCTCAATTAGGAGCAAACTGTCAGTTTTTTGACAGATGGTCAGGCTTTTGAGAGACACTTAAGAAGCAAACCACAACCTATCCTACCTTATTCACCAGATTCCAATCACTTCCTTAGTTCTTCCTTCAAAACTTCCCAGGTTGAAAAAGCTTCATTCTGTAGTAACTGGTTATTATCAGAGAAATCCAGAAATCCATTGCTGCTTCACACACACACACACACACACACACACACACACACACACACACACACACACTCACTCACACACATGCAAATAATAATGATGATGATAATAATACTAATGATTTAAAATGTAGAGGTGGTCATGAATTAAAGACACATCAGTAGACATGGAGGAGGTGGACTAGGATGCAGTGGCGTGAAAATGATGTAAATACAGTACTCATGTATAAAATTCTCAAAAAATGTAAAAATGAAGTAAAATCTAGTCTGCAAGTGATGAACAATTCAGAGAGCTTTCAACTCCTTTGATCACTGAACTGACAGATGAACTTTTTTGTCAGTGAAAGAGAGTTTTAAACAGTCTTTCAGGAAATGGAGAGGTTTTTATGTTAATTCTGAATTTTGAGATTCTTGACTCTTGTTCTACCCATACACAAGGGTTGTTACAGAAGGAATACTGGAAAGAGAGAAATGCACATGTGCGATAAATCAGGACTTGTTACCAGAAATTTCTCACAGGTCCTTTTAAATAAAACAAAATAAAAACAGAAAAGCTCATGCCAAGTCCCTCTAATCCTTATTTTGTCTACACTGATATAAATTCTACTCTACACAACAGATTGACTGACGGCTGACTAAACCAAGGCTCTTCGATCTTCAATATCATTAAAAGATTAATAATTTTGGAAGAGTAGTTTCTCTCTCATATGAAATAGGCTAGCCATTCCTTGCTCAGATTTATAGCTATGATTATTTTTCTCAGTGTCTGACATTAAAAATACTTATTTTGTTGATATAGTTTACCCTGATGTAGAAAATTAGTCAGTTTCACATTTGGTATATATATATATTCAGAATATGGCATGACTTTTATTAATGAATTGCTTAGTTTTTATTTAAATTAACAAGACAACAGATATCTAAAAGAAATAAACAGCAAAGCTTTTGAGTTTGTTTCCCACAATGTTTTTATTCTGAATTTTAAATCTGTCATCATGTAGAAATTTTATGTATTTTATAAACACTAGGTCTCTGAACTATTTAATATGAATATGAATATGCTATTCAGAATTCAGATCTCATCCATCCTTATCAATGTTCCAAAAGTACTTTTCATTTTAATAGTTTGGCTACTGTTCCCCAAAACGTGCTGAGTAGAAGGCAGTGTGAACTGCATCTAAGGAGAAAAACATTTCTGGAAAAATGCAATTAAATTTGGATTTTCATCTTCAATCAGTATACTTCTGATATGCAAGGGGAATTTTTCTCTTCAGTATAAAATATTTATAAGGCCAAGTCATGGGTGTTCACTCATAAAACATGCAAATTTAAACACAGTAATATTTCTCATGTATTCAGATTATATAAAAATTTTAAAGACAGTTTTTAATCGTGTGTACACTGGAAGAGTGTTAGATATGTTCAATGATTTTGTATCTATAATCTTGCAGCTGACACATGTAAGTGTTGTTCTTCCTTGGATATTTCATCCTCCCTTTTCATTCAATATAATTCTTTCATAATCTATGAACAAAGGGATAGGGCCCATCATGGTAAAGAGGCATGGCAACAAGCAGGCAAGATCATGTAGCTGAGAGCTCACATCTTCAAATGTAAGCACAAAGAAGATCAAACTAGAAGAGTGAGGCTTTAAACTCTGCAAGACTGCCCCAGATGACCTACTTCCTCCAGCAAGGGCACACTACCCAAACCTACCCAAACAGCACCACCAATTGGTGACTAAAACTGTTCATTCATACTGGAACCTATGGGGAATGTTTATCATCCAAACTATTACAAAGATACAATTAACATTCATGTATAAGATTTTCAATGTAAATATAGTTATTGAATTGTGAGGCCAAATGGTGGTTTAAGAGAATGCTTAACTTTCTGAGAATCTGTGGGCCTTTGTTACATTCCCAACAATTTATAAATTCAGGTTGATACCCACTTTTCAATATATAGTCTGTTAGTCTTTTTAGATTTAAAAATTCTATCCAGTGCATCTTCCTGTTCATGTGAATTATTCATGTTCTTTCTGACCATTGATATAGCAACTTTTATAAAGGGTCTATTCAAATATTTTCCCCATTATCATACTGAGAATTGCCCTAATCTTTCCCAATGGAATTGTCTCAAAGTATAAAATCAATTGGTTATACGTATGAGGAATTATTAACAGACTCTTAGCCATAGAAAATGATTTCTATCTTCATGGCCATGTTGCCTATAAATGATACTGTAGCCATATTATTCCAAAAGTACAGCAGCCCAACTTGCTAACTAGAAATGAAACAAAAATTATTCTATATTTTCAGGGCTAACTATAACCACAGAAGCTGCATGCTAAAAAAATAGGTTATGGTTACAACATATACATATATACATATACATATATATACATGTATGCATATGAATGTATACATATATATGCAATAAGAATTAGTGAACAAGAGACCATTAATACGAAGGAGAGCAGGCAGGGGTATATGAGAGGGTTTGGAGGGAGGATATGAAAGAAGAAATGTTGTAATTATATTAATCTCACAAAAACAAACAAACAAAAATGAATGTTCTATGTTTCCACCCTGGGAAAATAATCATTAACTGTTTACCATGGGGTATGGTAATTGTAATTTTTTCACAGACAAATCTTAACATATATAGACAATTTTCTTCTACTTTAGTACAATTTCTTAAATCATGCATGAAGGAAAAATTTTGCCAATTGTCTTTTCCACATACTCAGAAATAGTACTTGTTATAACTTTTCAAAATACGGTGATTATGATGTTAATTCCTGGGGAAAATTCTGCTTGGTTACTTAGTATTACTGTTGTCATACATTGCTTGATTCCATTTCCTAATATTTAGTGCAGCTTCTCATTCTATGTTCACGAGAGGCTTTTGTATTTGCTGTTAGTGTCTTTTTCTAATTTTGACAGCTAACAGTGGGCTTCTAAATTAGGTTCAGAAAGTTTCTTTTCCTCTAGAGCAGTGGTTCTCAACCTTCCTAATGCTGTGACTCTTTAATATAGTTCCTCATGTTGTGGTGACCCCCAACCATAAAACTATTTCATTGCTACTTCAATATCATTATTTTTCTAGTTATAAACAGTAATGTAAATGTCTAATATGCAGAATATCTATTATGCAATCCCAATGGGGTCATGACCCACAGGTTGAGTAGCAATGTTCTAGAGTTTGTGTAAGCATAGTATCATTTGATCCTGAACTTTTACTTGGGAAATTGATTATAATTGTACACGCAACTTGTCTAGTTAACAGAAGATAACTTTTCCTTATTTAATTTCCTTATTTAATGAAAAATTAGCAACTAAGGAATGTGTACTTAATATAACTTATGGAGCTTACTGGTAAGGATTTCTTTCATTTATATATCTATTTAGGTTTTGATTTATTCATAGATATACTGCTATCAACACCATTTTCGAAATCTACCATTTTCTTATTACTATTCTCGTGTTCTTTAAGATATTTAATAGATTTGAAATAGATATCTTTAAACTATCATAACACATTTATAATAACTACCAATGTCATTATCTTCTGTCACTTTTTTTCATTTTATTTTATGTGTATGAACATTTAGCACATATGTTTCTGCATCACGTGTGTACAGTGCCCTACGAAGGCAGAAGAGGATGTTGCATCATTTCAGATTTGCTGCCTGATGTGAGCTGTCTTGTAGGTACTAGGAA
This sequence comes from Onychomys torridus, assembly GCF_903995425.1. Classification (NCBI taxonomy): domain Eukaryota; kingdom Metazoa; phylum Chordata; class Mammalia; order Rodentia; family Cricetidae; genus Onychomys; species Onychomys torridus. The sequence continues at coordinate 75,275,016 of NC_050449.1, read as the reverse complement.
TTGAACCAGGGTCCCCTGGAAGAGCACATGGTGCTTTTAGCCACTCAGCCATCTTTCCAGCCCCACTTTGGGTTTTATTTGTACTAATTTTTTTCCTAAAGGTTAAAGGTTATACATCCTTGTTTTTTTTTGTTTGTTTGTTTGTTTGTTTGGTTTTTTGTTTGTTTGTTTGTTTGTTTTTTACATGTCTAGAGAGAAGACATTAATAACATGTTACTGACTTGATTTTTCCAGTGTTGTCTGGCAGACAGGTATCCAACTGTGAATCAGTGAAGACCTTTGGAAAGCCTGTCTCATATTTCCATCAGCCTACATTTATGTGGACTTCACTGCTACCTCAAGTTCAGCACATCCAAACTCAATCCCTCTGTCCACACACAAGCATTTTTCCACAGTAGCCTATTTCAGTGATATTTCTACATCTCTTAATTGGGCATTTTGTTTGTTTGTTTTGGCTGTTAGTTTTAATCTCTCCACATTAACTTTCCTTTTTAATCTGTTGGTACACACAGAGGGCTGGGAATAAGTGACTTCCTGTATCTGAGATCTTCAATGCCCCTTTGCATTCCATCTGGCTTCCCATATGTGAGTTCTTCAACTGTGTATTATTACTGCTCATTCTCTAAGAGTATGGCACTGACTCTCTGAGCCCTAGATGTGATGGACTCCATGATCTACAGTTATCATTCATTGCTTTATCTCCTTTTCACAGTTTAAAATAAGTGGAGAATGCACGTAATGATATCTTTTATCTATCCTTGTTTATGTTATTAGTTGCATTAAGGAGAAACTGTTTAATTAAAAGTATGTTGTATAGTGAGCTAGATCTTACACAGGGCTCACACAGGCTGCTTCTGTACACTATGCTGAGACATAACATTCCAAACCTCAAGGAAGATCCAGCACCAATGGATTCAGCACACAGTTTCGTGGTCATGATAGCAAAAGTAGTCACCCATGCCCTTGGTAGTCTAATTCTGCGGTATGGTAAAGGTTTAATTCATGAAAGTACAGCCCAGATTCTCATACCTCAGCCCATTTCCAAATATCCATAGCTGCTCATTAATTTATTTGTTTAAATTGGCTGCACTGCATTCTATTATTTGCCATTAGAAATGCTGACTTATAGTTTCTTTGTCTTTGATCAATACTAATATTTGGAAGGGTTGTCAAAAGGATTGATTAGGAGAGCACAAGTGAAGCACTTACCCAAAGTGCCTGCAAACAAATTCATTATTGTTTGCTGTCTTATTTTGTTGTTTTCCTTCTTTTATTATTTAAATTTGCTTCCTTCCATTCAGCCTTCCTTCCCTCCCTCCTTCATATGTGTTTTAAACTGCATGCATTTATGTGTACCTAGTGCAAGCCAATATCCCTGGAGGCCAGAGAGGCCATTGAAATTACTGGGACTGACAGCTAGGAAATGCCAGATATGTGTGCTTGAACCTGAACCTGGGTCCTCTGCAAAAACAGTACATGATCTTAACCATTAACCCATCTCTCTGACCCCCTTTTTGCTTTCTTAAGGTAGCATAACAGAACACTTAAGTTTAAATTATGGCTTTTGCAGATGTCCTTCTGAAGTCATGGTTAAGTGTCTTATTGACTGAAGGCTTGGTACCTTAAGGTTTGGTTCCCTATCTATGATGCTACTTCAAAATTAAACTAAACTACAAAGATGAAATTTTGACTTCTCAACTTGTTCTTATGCTCCAGATAAATAATTCAATTCAATTAAACTTATTTCCCACAGTATTCCTTGTTAAGTACCAAACCCATCTTGTTTCCTCAGAAACCCTGGGAAACATCTTCTTACAAGTAACAGTCCAGTTCATTTTTAAAAAACAGATTTGAGTGGAATCAGTGGAGAGTAGCAGAATTGCACTCAAATCTGTTTTTTAAAAAGTTGTTCCTTTGACAAGAAGTGCTTTGGGAGATTTTAAACTACTGTGACCAGTTCTTTGACCTTGGAACTTCTACAAACAGTGCCATGCATTTATTTCAACATTTTCTTCTTTTTACAGTAATCAGCTTGACTTATTTATTTCTCCTTTAGATCTGTGACAGTGACTTTATAAATCTATCTCTCAGAATCACCTAAACAATGCTGACTATATGATATGCTGTGTCATCCACTGAACAAGACTAGAAGAATAGTTTTAAGATCATTCCATTAAACATAGAGAAGTCAGAGGAAAATAGTTAACCCAAAAGCACTTTAAAACTCTAAGGTATATTTGAATTATTAAATTCCCTTTCCTTTTGCATAAATTTGTCAACTTCCCTCTGATGTCTTTTGAATTGTGTTCCTTAATTCTACAATAGAGATGGTAAATAACACAGGGTAAACATATGCAATATCAATGATCAATATCAGAATCTGGGAATGGCTTATATTCCTTCCACATGTTTGACAGAAGTAACACATAACACTTCGTACAAATGAAAGGGCTGGGGGCACTGGTGTTAAGTCTAGGCTGCATTGTGGAAATACCAGGCATGCTTTTGCAATATTGATGCCAACTATCCTACTTCAGAGACCTTTGTTTAATTGGATTGCGTGTGGCTTGACAACAGGATATTTAAAATTCAGCTGGAAAATTCTCTCAAGCAATAGGGTAGAAGAACCATTCTCTATTTTATATCCTCAGGTCCACCTTATTTTCCCCTAACTATTTCACTTTATATTACCACTGGGAATATTTAAGTCTATTCATCTAAACATTCCTTTGCTAGGAACAATAGAACTTTGGTACATGTGTGTCAGTAAGGAGGACAAAGTGGATTTATTAAACAACAACAATAACAAGAACTCTACTGGCTGAAGTACCCGTGTGTAATTTCAGTAGGCAGGAATATTCACATATATTAGAGATAATGCAAGTGAAATAGTACCAAGTCAATAAATTAACACGAGGAGAAGAAGAAGAAAAGAGAGAACAAAGCCAAAAGCTGATAGTTGTGTTAAACCCAAGCTAATGAGTTACAGCTTCAAGTGGCATGTACCTGATTGATGGCTCCCAGGTCATCCACAAAGCTGTTCACTTCTGATAGCAGGAGCAATATAATAGACTTCCTCAACAAGCTGCAACTTCCTAGGGTCACGAGACTCTGAGAGACATAATGCTGCACCTGGAACTACAAATGAAAATGAGTGAGATTCTATTTCTATCACATTGGCATATTTAATGCGCAGCTTCTAAGGTCTTTATTTCTAAGGTAGATGCTGTGCAGAGTACAAAATGTTAGCATACTTCTGGGTTAGTCCTGAGAGAATCTGTGCAAATAACTTTTATAATATAGGTACTATGACTTTATGTAGCAGTCAAAAGTTTTAAATGTATGACAGGGTGCTAAAATGGAAGAAGATGAACTGTCAGAAAGTATGAATGTACAATGGGGGAATAAGGAAAGCAATAAAATGGATTTTTAAGTCCTTACCTGATAGAAGACAGATAGACAGACATACAAACAAGTAGATTTAAAAGGTGATGAGTGAACTTTGAAGTATTCTATGTGTCCCACTTCCACAGTGGAGAGGACAGGGTAGAGCATTTCTCTGTTTTTGAGGAGTCAGGCTTTATAGGTATGGGAAGAAAAACCACATCGACAGTCTGAGTTCCTCCTTGTTAGTTCTTTGAATTATTTCATTTCAATTTTATTTATTTATTTATTCATTTTTCATTGCACATGTACATGTTTACAGGTCTATGTGTATGTGTGTGTAAAAGTGTCAAAATGTATAGGCATAGGACAGTGGAAAACCTGTGAGAGTTGGTTCCTTCTTTGCATGTGTGCATCCCAAGAATTAAGCTTAGGTCACTTGGCTCACTGGCAAGCTTTTATCCACTCAACTATCCCGCCAAACAATCACCATTGAGAAAAGTTTAAATGCCAACACATCACATCTCTATTATTAAGGATAAAGTCATGTGATTAAAAAATCACACTATGATATGTAAAACTCAAGAGAAGGGTTTCATGTATATGACCTTTAAAGTAGCCAAGAGAAAAGACACTTAAGATAGAAATCATCATGTACATTCACTGCTCTCCATAAGCTTTAATTACACCAAAGAGACATCAATTTCAGTGCTATACATGCAAGGTGAAATGGTGAAATGTTATACTCTATCTTTTTGGATGAACATTTACCTACAGATATATTTCTGATTGATACTTTAATAGTAAATATTCTTTTAGGATGTTCACAATGGCAATAATAATGAGCTCTGTAAAGATTACAGAGCAAAGGAAAATATTTACTATAACTCTGGAATATATCATTTATATTTCACAGTAGCCTAAGCTAACCTAATTATGGAACTACACTATCATAGAGACACTTAGATATTTCTTTATTATTGTTTATTAACAATATAATTGGTTTTATATTATATGTTATATGAGATGGCTCATTAAAATGTAGTACTACAGATAAGCTTAAAATGTTTACAGCATTTTCACTTTTGTAGTTAAAGAAAAACATGCCCTTATCTGAATGCTATGAGATTTCAGATTGTTGTTTAATTTTAACTGATGCTTTGTGTGTGGGCCTTTCTCCACATTTTAATTCTTTAGTCAGTAAGTTCAAATGGAGAAAAAAGTTGACACAAAATAAAGGGGACTTTGGAGCAGTAGTAAAATGGCAAGACCAGTGATGAGGCTACAGTAGAGTCTATCATCTGAAAAACATCTTAGCTTGGCAGTTTCAGAGCTTAAACTAGCACTAGCTATGGTCTTTGTGTCACATCTGCCCCACATGCAAACCAGCTGTGAAGGTAACTATGTAGTAGAAGTGTTAAGCACATTAAGTTAAGACAGTGAAAATGCTGAGCATAGTGTCCGATACCTAATAAAGTACCCAATAAGCAACACAAGGCTATAATTCTTCCTAATAATATAAAAGCATTGATGGGCATGTGCTATAAATTTAATTTACTAGCCACTGAAAAGTTAAATGCTACAAATAAACTTTTTTATGGAATGAATGTAATCCTGCTAGAGAATGATGCGGAGAGTTTCAAAAGAAAGACCTCAGCAAGAGCATAGAAAAGAACTACTATCCAGATGAAATTTCACAAGGTAAAAAAAGGTTATGTAACTCTTGGTTCAGTTTACACTTCTGTAAATGTCACTTTTAAATGACCTCTATGTGCCCAAAGTTATAACTGAAGCTTCTCTTTCTTTGATGTATAATGGAACCTTCCAGAAAGACTGATCCAGAGGTCAGGATTATCAACAACATATCTTAGCTAGCTATGGAGGGCCTAACAACACTCAAATCAACCTTTCTTTTCCTATTGAATCTCCCTTTATTTCAGGAGCCTAGCGAGCTAGAAACAATATTTTCCCAAATGCCTGTGAAGTGAGGATGAGCTGAGCCCTGCTGATGAGCTCACTGAGCCCTGAATTGAGAGTGTAGTACAAGCCGGGCGGCGGTGGCGCACCCCTGTAATCCCAGCACTCGGGAGGCAGAGCCAGGTGGATCTCTGTGAGTTCGAGGCCAGCCTAGGCTGCCAAGTGAGTTCCAGGAAAGGCGCAAAGCTACACAGAGAAACCCTGTCTCGAAAAACCAAAAGAAAAAAAAAAAAAAAGTGTATTATAGAAGAACAGACCAGAAGTGGGTGCTGAGTGTGCATTTTCTGGACAATGATCTGTCTCAGCAGTCATTCAGAATGTACCTAATTTTTCAGGTTCTTAATCATTGCAGAAGCAGCAACTTCCCTTGTGGTCCTATGGGCATACCAGCCTTTTTATTTTGGGTCACCAACCAGCTCCCAAATTGGGACATGACAATTTCTTATTAGTTATGAATGCTAAGCCTAGCTTAGGCTCATTTCTGACTAGCTCCTTTAACTTAAATTAACCTGCCTCTCTTTATCTATCTATTGCTTCAGGAGTTTTTACTTTTCTCTCCTTTTTTTATATCTTCCTTTCACTGTTCCTTATGTCTGGCTGTCTGGTGCCTGCTGGCTTCTTGCCCCTGGTGTGTCCCTCTCTTTCTCCTTTGTTCTCTCCTCTTTCCTTTTTCTCTCATTCCTCTTTCCTTTTCCTAGATTTCTCCTCCTATTTATTCTCTCTGCCTGCCAACCCTTCCTATCCTTTCTCTGCCTAGCAATTGACCATTCAGCTTTTTATTAGCCCAATCAAGTGCCTTAGGCAGGCAAGGTGAAACAAATGCAACACATCTTTACATAATTAAATATTCCACAACACTATGGGTTAGAGAGTTCTTTCTTTAAACTCACTCTTCACAAAGTACTTTGCGATGCGAGTTCATCTGGAGAATTCATAGGGTACATTGCCACAGTAAAGGCTTGGAGTATGGAGGGTAGAAATTCCTACCATAGGCCAAATTACTTGTCCACATGAGGTACATAGAAGATAGAAAGTTCTTAGAGCAGCAGTGGATGCTTAACTTAATCTAGGTGAATTGGATTACATAGTGTTATTGTGCAGAGATAGCCGTTCCTGGAAGCAGCAACACTAACTTACACTTTGTAGGCACATGGTGATTCTAATACTCAAGGAAAATGAAGCAGCTTGCATTCCCTTAGTTAACTTAGTTAACACAAGCATGCTTTTTTCTCTACTGTTTAAATCTCTGTCCGTCTGTTATCTTTTAGCCACTAGTTTACAAGAATTGTAATCTTCAAATAATTCCACAGGACACCATATTAATGTATTATACTGATGGTATTTTGATGGTAAAAAGCAGGTATTCTCAAGGCTCTAGAAAAACATGAATATTCCAGAAAGTAGGAAATAAGTCTCAGAATTGGGTACATAAGAAGAACTCATGCTTGTTTTGGTGTAAAACATGTTGCTTCAGTATGCATTTCCTATCATTAAAGATGAAATGTTTGAAAGGTCTTTTTGAGTAACTAAGGCAAAATATGCCCATTTGCTTTATAACACAGACACATATATTGAGTAAATTCCAAGGATTTAAATTTTGAGAAACAAGTAAAACAAGGAGAAAAACAAGTAGGTCTGATACTTGGATCTGTGAGCTATCTGTAAGATCCAATGTGTTTGTATTACATGGACCCTATAGCCCATCCTGAAAATATCACAATCTAAAAATAGGGGCCCCGCATCTAGGACATTATACTCTTTGTGACAAGTAATTATGACTCTATAGCAAGTAAAACAAAACTCTTTGCTCATGCTATCTGGCCCTGCTTGATCCTAGGACATTAACTGATTATATTCTGCTCAGTATGAACCTGAGTATTAACTAAAATCAGGTATCAATCATATCATTAAATAACCATCAAGTAGACAAACTATACACAAAACTGGAAAGTCTAGAACTTACTGTGTAGCCCATATTGGTCTGGAACTCATGAAGAGCCTCTTGCTTCAGCTTCTGGAGTGTTAACATTAAAAGCATGAGCCACTTACACCCAGCTCCAACCCTACTTTTTTTGTTTGTTTGTTTGTTTGTTTTTTGTTTTTCTGAGACAGGGTTTCTCTGTGTACCTTTGTGCCTTTCCTGGAACTCACTTTGGAGACCAAGCTGGCCTCGAACTCACAGAGATCTGCCTGGCTCGGCCTCCCGAGTGCTGGGATTAAAGGCAGGTGCCACCACCGCCCGGCCCAACCCTACTTTTAAATGAAACTCTGATTTATCATGCCAGAACTGACAATAGAGGAGGAAAAAAAAAAGTCCAGAGCATGAACGGCTGAGACTATCGCCCACTCGTAGTAAATCAGAATGAACAAGGCGCCTTGCAACCTCTAGTGCTTTCAAAGAACAAGTCGCCGGAATCTATGAAGTAGAACTGATACTGATTTTCAAACATACTAAAACATGAGCAATGAAGTGAAGGTAAATGTTCCCTAATAAACTGTGTCAAGTACCAATTGTGGTACTTGTATAAAAATATAGAAAAATATATACATTGCAACACAATGTTATTTTGCTTTGCAAAAAGTAAATTTCATATTTTAGTGTAAAAGTTTCTGCCACACTTAATTGCACAGACCAATGTGAAATAATTATTTACATTAACATTTTCTATAAGGGAGGAGGCTACTCAGGAAAATCCTATATCTCTAAAGAATAGGAAAAATATTAAAGATTAATAGCAAAAATTAAATAGTCATATGATTCAAGGTTGATTTATGGTAAATATTGACAGAATGTGGTCTGTGTGCCAGTATGACTAAGTTAGTCCTACTACTTATAGAAGACAAGATGCTTACAAAACCCATCACAATTCAATCCACTTTTATCCTGTTATGAAAAGCGTACAAATTTAGAAAACATAAATGTTATGTTTATCTAATTAACGAGAGTAAAGAGAATTTCAGAACTGAGTAAAGGATTTAAATTAAAACTACTGAAGTCAGACTGATAGTTTACAAACATTTAAAATATTTTTTATTAAATTCATTTATGTGTACACACACATGTGTATATGAATAAATGCAACATTTGTACAGATGCCTACAGAGGCCAGAAGACAGTATCAGATCCCCCGGAGCTGGAGTTCCTGAAGTTGTGAGCTATCTGACATGGGCTCTGGGCATTCAATTCCAGTCCTCTGGAATAGAAAGAGTTCTTTCCTTCACCACTGAACCACTTTCTGGTCCCAAAGTGCTAGTTTAGATGTTAAACTGATTAACATCATGCAAAGTAAATTCTTTAACTATTGGACATACTTTATCTACTGAATAGAACATCTACATGAGAGAAGAATCTATAGATTATTACAGAACCTCAGGAACCCAGGATCTATTAAAGTACATCCCCCACAAATGTGTAAGCCTTGCATTGGCTAGTCAGAAGCAGCTAAGAGGATGACCATTCTGTTGTAGTATTTCCAGACTTCCATAATCTATATTTTCTTGGAAGGTTTTATTTTTGTTTTTAAAATGGTGTGTGTGCTTGTGTGTGTGTGTGTGTGTGTGTGTGTGTGTGTGTGTGTGTGTGTGTGTTTGCATGTGAGTGCATTGCCTGCAGAGGCTAGAAGGGAAGGCCACACTGAATGAAACCAGATCTACAAGGAATTGTGAGCTGCCTGATGTGGGTCCATGGGTGGAGGGGACTGAACTCTGATTCTCTGCAAAGGCAGTAGGCACTTCTCACTGCTGAGTCATCTCTCTAGCCCCTTCCATAATGTATTTTAACAGCAAGATTTCTTAGATTCAGCATGTGCATATTACCTGTGAATGATAGACAGTGATGCCAACATACTCATATGCAACCTGTGGCTCATGCTGCAAGATAGCTAGAACACAACCCAATACAAAACCATACACTTCTTGAAATATATTGTAGGATTAATTTTAAATAATATTATTTTATGTGTATGCTTTACATACCTATACATCTGTGTACTATACATGTTTAGTATACCCACAGAGGTTAGAAGAAAGCATTATATCCCCTATACCTGGAATTACTGATGGTTGTTGGCTGTCATGTGGGTGCTAGGAACCAAACCAAGGTCCTCTGGGAGAGCAGTAAGTGAGCTTAACCACTGAGCCATACCCAGCTCCTATGAGATTATTTTAGAATTTGGAGGTTTTTTTTTTTTTTAATTGGTGGTTGTTGTTTTGTTTTGTGACTTTCAACTTAACTGTGTGGTTTCTGAGCATGAAATTAACATCTGCACTATGTTTCAATCTCAAAAGTGGAACAATCCTAGAAGGGAACCTTCAGAGGCTAGTATTATCAATGCTCTTAACAGTGTAGCGATAGCTACTTCTAAGAATCTGCCAAGTAGCTATGTCTATATTTGGTTTGTAGATCAGATTTATACTATTAAGTATTTCAGGAAACCACAATTGGAGAAGGAAAACTAATTACTTCTGGCATTTGGAACATGAAAATACAAAACAACTTTTGGCAAAAGCAATATCAATTTCAGTTTTTAGAATTCCTATAGATTAAATTTCAGATAAACATGGGCTTATAATAAAAGCTGTACAAATAAACTAAAAAATAAGCTATCATCTAATAAGCAATAATAAAAATTACAAATACAACTTCCAAAGACATGAGGCATTAGTCAGACATCAAGTATGGAAGAGGAAATAGTTATGGATAAAATTACCCAGAGTACTAGAAAAGCAAAAACAACTGTAAATGAGAAAAAGAAGGTTAAAAGTTTAAACTAAGGCAATGAGACAAATATGAGATGAAAGAGAAAGGTAGTAAACTGGGAAAATGAAGGGAAGGAAATCAACTAGAGACGAAAAAATATGAGTGGAGTATGGAGAGAGGCTATGCGTCGGAACAGAACCCAAAGGTACACCTTATTCAGAGCGAAAAGGGGATGAAAGAAGAGATTAATCGAGGGATGAAAGGAGAGCAGAAGGTAAAGCTCGATCGCTCAATGGTGTGTACATAGCAGACTGGCCTAGAATGTAGACATCTCTGGGGCTGACCCTTGGTAAATAAAGAAAGCCAGTGTGGCAGGGAGGACACCAGGAAAGGAAAAATGAGAAAGGATAAAGGAAGACATTTTTCTAGGTATAATGAACAATAAAGGTAATGGATACAGAACTATAATGCATATTAAAAGAAAATGATAATAATATTGACAACATACTTATTCAACAGAACAGTCAAAGCTTCAATGCTCTATCACCACCATAATACCTTAACAAAGTATTTATTAACCTATTCAGCAGAAATATTCTTCAAAAAGGAGAATCGATGCATGAAATTGCTGTGTATATTGCTCTGTATAAATAAAATGCTGATTGGCCAGTAGCCAAGCAGGAAGCATATGTGGGACAAGGAGAGAGGAGAATTCTGGGAAGTGGAAGGCTGAGGCAGAGAGACGCTGCCAGCCACTGCCATGAGAAGATGTTAAGATACTGGTAAGCCAGGAGCCACAGGGCAACTTATAGATGAATAGAAATGGGTTAATTTAAGAAGAACTAGATAACAAGAACCCTGTTGCAGCCAGACAGTTTATAAGTAATATAAGTTTACTTGGTTGGGTCTGAGTGGCTGTGGGACTGGCTGGTGAGAGAGATTTGTTTTGTGGGCCAGGCAGGAAAACTCTAGCTACAATTAACCTATAATTCTGTGTATTCAGCAGAAATATTATTCAAAAAGGAGAATCGATGTATGAAAAATGAGTCAGTTTATCAATGACGGAATCACAATAAAGAGACAAACACTTTGTCCAACAGGCTTTGTTCCCTTTACTTATGTTCAACTATTTTAAAACAGGATCTCACTATGCAGCCCGAGCTGACCTGGAACTTGCTGCACAGATCAGTTTAGTCTTAAACTTGCAGAGATCCTCCTGCCTTTGCTACCCTAGGGCTGAAATTAAACGCATGTACCACCACACTTTGACCTATTTTAAAATGTTTTTATATTTAGTTTTATATTTCATTTTAGTTTACATCAAAGCACAGCATACCCTAAAATTAATGTTTGTTAGATGGGTTGGTAACACAATAAGTTGAATAGTGAGAAAAAGAAAATATGGGAAAAGTAAGTTTCATAATAAAAAGCAAATTGAACTTTATTGGGACACAGAACAGGTAAAGAATAGATGTGAAGTAAATAGCAAAGAACAAAAAATAAATAAATATTATGAAAATAAAAATTCTTGAAAAAAACAAGTTCAAGGAACCAGACAACTAAGTTGTAAGTACAGGAATCCTGTAATTAATGACACATCAAATGATGGTAATGGAAGAACTTATAAAATCTCAAAAAAGAAAGAAAGAAAGAAAAAAAGAAAGAAAGGAGGGAGGGAGGGAGGAGGGAGGGAAGAAGAGAGGGATGGAGGAAGGAAGGAAGGAAGGAAGGAAGGAAGGAAGGAAGGAAGGAAGGAAGGGAAGAGTATTCTAAAACCAAATCCCAAGACAAAGCTGGAAACTACTTCCATATGAAAAGAATGGCTCTTATCACATCTTTAGGCTTTTGTGCCTCTGGCAGAGAAAAGGACCACCCACATTATAAATTTCTTACATGTATGAGCTCAACATGTTTTGTCATTTAGGAAATTTTTCTATCCCTATCTTCAGGGAGCAACATCATTCAAAAGAATCCAGGGTACTGTCAAGAGAGATAAATTCTAACATGTAAGTTTATCAATATTTCTCTAAACCATATCCATCGAGTATGAAAAAAAAACCTAGCTCTATTGTCTATAATTATTGCTTACATTAAGAATATCAAATATATAATAGAAATGAATAAAATATAGATATATATTCTACATAAAACAGAATAGAAATGAGATATCATAAGATGCTGGTTGTATAAGTATTCAAGAAAGTAACTAAAAAGGGAAATTTCACAGGTTCCCATCCTTGACAAAGAACTATACACAACTAATGATTGACAGGAGAGGAACTATCCTCTGTCAAGGATGAGAGACTTTAGTGGTTGTACAATGCAGTGTGGTCAGCCTTGAAACTGTACACACAACACTAATGAAAACAGATTCAACAACACAAACATATGTGTGTGTTGTACATTATACATACATGTACAATACATATATAGATGTACATATACATACATATGTAACAATAATAATCAAATAAAAATAAGCTATTAACTTGAGACTCTAGGGTAATTGGAGGGGTTTTAGAAGGAGGCAGGGAGGAAAGTGATGGACTTCCATTACAATTAAAAACATTATGAAAAAAGTAAATACAGACCATAAGCCCAAAACAACAACTCCATGCACATATTTGCATCAATGCATGTGTGCCTGTTCTCTCTCTCTCTCTCTCTCTCTCTCTCTCTCTCTCTCTCTCTCTCTCTCTCTCTCTCTCACACACACACACACACACACACACACACACACACACACACACACACACACCATCTCACACCAGAAACAAGGAGCAATAGAATTTTAGCAGATACATACCTCAACAGACGTAACATTCAATGCAAATAAAGTTGTTAGAAAATATCTACTACTTATTTTAATTTGGAAAATATACAAAAACAAAGCTAAACTACATTCTTAGTGACACAAAGAAATGTATCTATTTTTAGAAAGAAGAGTCAAAGAATAAAAATCAAAATGGTATTTAGAATATATAGACCATAGTATTGGTGAAATTATTAAGGCCACTCCACGTAGTTAAAAGGGAGGTTTATTTTGTGGGGTAACTTACAAATGAAGGGATAGGTTGTAGGGTCTGGCAAAGGTATGGCACAGTCTGGCGGTGTTCTCTGGAGAACTCTGCTCAGTCTACCTCCTGTGTCCAGTGTCCCGGAACCAAGAGAGAGAGAGACCTCCTCCCTATCTTGGGTCTTCTGCTTCCTCCTCCGCCCCGCCTTGTGGGCATTACCATTACAGAAGCCTCAATGGGAGTTGGAACTTCCAGGCCAATGCTGGGATGGCTATCCACTACATCATAGGTAGCATGGAGTCGGGGTGTTGGCTTTTTACCTTCTTGACCTAAGGCTGCCAGCTACATATATATGTACATGCATATATACATATATATACATATATATATATATATATATAATGCATAATACATTACATATATAATACAATATATAGTCATAATATATAATATGAATTCTAAAAATTAGTGATATAAATATGATGATTATTTTGAAGGAAAGAAGACTTAACAGAAACTGAATGGTTAGCACACACAGGGCAGCCAAGAGTCTTGGCATAAAACTGAAGGTTTTGGCATGTTAAACAATAGGTTCCCCTAAATGAATCTATTACATCTACCAATTTATTCAGCAAAACAAAAAGGGGGAAGTGGAGAGATAGCTAAATGGCTAAGAACACTGGTTGCTCTTCCAGAGGACCTAGGTTCAATTTCCAGCACCACATGGCAGCTCACAATTACCTGTAACCTGGTCCTAGGGGATCCATTGCCCTCTTTTGGCTCTGAAGGCCCTGAATGCATACAGTGAAATCCTACACATGCAGGCAAAAATATTTATACACATAAAATAATAATAAAGACTTAAAAATAGGAATCCTATCTAAGAATCAATAAAATAGGAAAACATGGAGATGGCATGTATGGGAGGAAAGATCAGGTCTGACCTTTGGGAGTACATTCTTTTCTATAGAGCTAAAACATTCTTACCCTTACTTTGAAAAGAAGATTTTATGAGAATCATGTTATATCATTTAGATTCTCCATTGTGCTAGTGATAGTGATTATAGGAAGGGATAATGATATTTGCTTATCTAAAGGGAAAAATGACAGTGGTTATAGGAAAAGACAGTGAAGCTTGCTTGTCTAAATATCAATAGCTACTTTCACATATCAAGGATATAGTAAAAAGTCAGACTTTGGAGTCAGGAGCTCACCAGTATGTAAAAATGCCTGGCAGAAAAGCAGGCCAAGAGGCTGTGTCAAAGGGTGACATGGAGATGCCTAGTGCCGATTTCCTTATTCCCAAGACTTTATTTGATTTTGTTTCACATCATCTGGGTCTTCCCTTTCTTTTTGTTCATGAGTTGATTTCTATTGAGCTCAGGCAGATTTATTGTTCACCAGAGGCTAAAACTAATTTCTGAATGTGCCCTCACTATATACACCACTGGCAGAGGGCCCTTCAGGGCATCTCTCTAATACCTTTCATGTCACTTCTGTTGAACACTTGAAGTATGGGGATAATACTTTATGACCAAGACGTTTTTATTAACACAAACAGGTTACTACTTCTTTTCTCCCTGACATTATGGAGTAGGCAGACCTTTCTTTTCTGTAGTTGCAAAAAGGTTGCTTTGTTTTGCCCTTGATGGCTGTGTTCTAGAGTAACTCATCAGTCACTTCTTGTTCTTAACATGTCCACCAGTAATCCAGTCTTTCCCATTGTGGTTTCTACTTATTTTACCCTCCTCATGCCTATACAGCATACAGCAATGAATGTTGTTTTTTCTTATGCTACAGAAATATAATTATAAACATGATTTCTCAATAATAGAACTAGCCGAATTAATCTATATACTAGCTTTCCTAGATATCCTAACACATAGTCATCCCAATTTTTGCTTTTATTTCCTCTCCTTAAGTAGATATTTAAAAACCATTGTTATTGGTAGATATTTAAATCTTCATTGACTATTCTAAACTTGAACTTTATCATTTCAGTGTGGCTTGACACACACTTAGTCCAATGCAATTCATCTGACTTTGCTAAGCTTACATATTCTTATTTGGAACAAATAAGAGTAGAGCTGTACTGACAATATAAATTATGTAACCTGATTCCAAGAATCCTTTAAAAACAGTTCATAAATGAAGAGTTGGCAATATTGCAGTTGTTAAATACTCTTGACTCATGCAGCCAGAGTTAGCTTTTGATTTCAACTTGTCCTCACTAAACTGTTGTCAGTATTTGCATATGCTTTATCCTCAATATTATCATCTGTTCACATAGTCAGGTTATGCATTATGCTTTTTACACACACTTAAGAACTCCAGTTGATCAGAGACCACAGACCCCAAATATTAACTGCAAATTCCAAGGCACCACTACAGTTCTGTATAATAATTATATCTATTCAAAGATGTATAGTAATAACATAAGATATTGATAATATCTTGGGAATATTTTGACTCATTAGAACATAAGCTTGTTTGGAAAGGACAGTTGACAGCTAGAGTGATTCATTATATAGATCAAGGTTTTACCATATTTCTTCCAGGCCAGTCCTGGCCCAGTATGCATTCCAAATGCTCTCCCTCTTATAATCTCTTTTGATGGGACACAGAGAATTCAGCAGATTCAATGTGATGCAAAGAATCCAGCAGAGGACTAAGAACTTAAGCAACTCTGAAGCTACAGCTGGTTTTCTTCCTTGTAATAGATCTTGTAATGTAAAATCTAGTTTCTGCTCAAGAGAAAACCTGATATTTGTCTTTGAGATTTTGGCTTATGTTGCTTAACATGATGGTCTCCATTCAGTTTCTTGAAAATAGGATGATTTCATTCTCCTTAAAGCTAAATAATATTTAACTAAAATATGCATGCACATCTACTCTGATTCCACAAGATGGTGTTGTGAGTAGTGTTATGATGAACATGAGTGTGCAGATATCTGTTTTATGCTGACTTCCTTTCTTTTGAGTGGTATGAACTTAAGGGTGGTATCAACGAATTATGTGTTAATTGTAATTGTAGTATATTGGGCCTTGATCCTGTTCCTTGGGTGTCTGTTGCCTTGCTTGCTGACCTTGATCAGATGTCCTGCCTATGCCAATTCCCTGCAGGTTTCCTTCCTCCTAAACAGCTTACTGGAGGTTCCTTGTTGGTATATCCTGCATATTGGTGAAAACAGCTAGGATGCAAGAATGTAAAACATCTGTAGCAAACTTCTGTCCTCCTGGGTTCTCCCATTGTGCTGTAAGTCTGTATTTAAGGACTCTTCCCTCCTTCAATAAACAGCATTCTACTGAGACAAATGACCTGCTGTCTTGTCTCTGTTTTAATCCTCAGCTCCTGGCTCGGAATGGGTAGTAGCATGGGCACTACAATAGTATTTTAAGGAACCTCCATGTCGGACTTCAATAGGGTCTAGTCTAATGTACATTCCTTCTGAGTGTGTACGGGGGCCTCCTTCTTGCTCACTTTTGTCAATCTGTGAATATTCTTCTGATGCTAACCACTTTGACTAGGTTGAAATTACTGTTTTGAGGGACAAAGTGCTAGAGTGATTCAATACATAGCAACAGTGAAAGCAGAATCCTCCCACAGCATTAAGAAGAATGTCCACCGGTCTCTACTCAGTGTCAGATTAAGCCAGCAGGATTCCCTTTCATTTTGATTCATTTGTTTTGAAACAGGGTTTTAGGCTTTGAGTATAAGAACACTCAAGAAGATCCAGCAAGTTTTAAATGCATGTGCTCTACTCATAAAAATGAGGCAGGGCTTCTAATCTCATCAGGGAAACAGAAAAACAACTAGTGGTACATGATCTCCCATGATTCTACATGCAGATGTTATATAAGGGTCAAGGTGATGGCATTCTATTTATAGCAGTCAAGTAATCCAGAGCACTACTACTAAAATTAAAACATCAATTTATTTAAAATCAAAGCTAAATTTTTAAATCGCTTGAAATATGACTGAATTCCACTATTCTTTTTCATTTATCTTGATAGACTTAATATTTTAAGAATTGGTTATAATCCATCTGAGAATAAATTAAGTCCTCCTCTTGCAAGAAGTATATTTTGATAAAAATACAGTTTTAAAGCCAACAAAGGTCAATGTCTATTAATATATACATAAACATATACAAAATAATATATTGAGTTAAATATATATTTATATATATTTACTTATATATATTTAGTATTTCAAGACAGAGTTTCTCTGTGTAGACCTGCGTATCCTGGAACTCCCTCTGTAGACCATGACAGTGTGGAACTCAGAGATCCACCTGCCTCTACCTCCTCCAGACTGCTGAGATTAAAGTATGTGCTATCACACCCAGCTCTGGTTAGTTATGTTATAAAGAGGAAATGAGGATAGTTCAACCTGTGAAGTGAGTAGATATCATTTAGCATACAAATAGACTATCCTGGATTTTTGAGGAGAGACATCTGATTGAGTAAGACAGAGATAACTTTTACAGTGTGTTCCTCCTGAAGACCAAATGAGAACCGATTATTTTCTCAAAATTAAATGGTCTAGGATAAAATACATAATGATTTTTTATGGATGCCTGGGAACCTGTTCTGAAAATTGAAACTCTTCATACACAATTACTTCTGCTCTATAAGAAATCCCATAACTTTCATCCACATTGCAAAGATAAGATCATTTTGGGGGGTGGAATACATGAAAACTAAAATCACATCATCAATTTCACAAGTACCAATTTTTCTTCTTAGTCTCCAGATGGTCAGAGTATGTGAGTTTCAGCTAAGACTGCATAACACAAAACCACAGCATTAACCAGGGATTGCAGAACTGCCTAAGGCTGTCCCCTCACAATGACATCCTCACATATGCCACATGCCAGCAGGATAGCGCTCTCATCCTCCATGGTGCTTTGTCTACATTGACAGTCACCAGGAATTGATAGGCCTTAATTCAGTGGTTCTCACACTTAGCCAGGTCAAGATACATGAAATGTGGTCTACAAACAAGTGAACTCCCACCATCACAAGGCTGAGATAAGCAACACAGAACAACAACAAAAAGAACAAATAAGCCAGCATTAGTCTGACTTCTCAGTTTTGAGCTAAATATTACCTTAAGTCACTTCCAATCAGTGTGTGTGCCCTATATTAGCTAGTCTGACTTCAAAGGTGATCTATCGAACTATGATTAAATAGTACACCATTGTCTGACTAGGAACCAATAGACCAGATGAAGACCATAACCAGTTTTGACAAGCCATGGCTGTAGAATTTCCATAAGAGTTGGCTCTACAATAGAGGTTATAATTCACCTGTATTGGTTGGTCCTTCTCTGTTCATAGCCATTGGCAATGAAAGCTCCAGAATATAGAGTCTGCTTGTGTGACTGTCAAGATCAGGAATGAATACGTAACTACTTAGACAGTGAAGCCACTACTGTCAGTGTCAAATGCATTGCAAAAGTTCCTATAAAGATTTAAAAATGACATATCTAATGGCCACTCAGGCATAAGTAGGAGTCACCGAATGCTAAAAATGAAATAAACTACTGATATATGACAGAATGTGCATTAAGAATCTTTACAACACATATACATAGAGACAGGATTATACTCTAAGTAAAAACAAAAAACAAACAAAAAACAGGTGCTTATTGGCCCATGATGTCTCTACCAGAGCATGAATGTATTTCTTCTAACTGGATGCAGCCAGTCCATGGCACAGAATGAATAGCAAGGCCTCCCTTTGCAGGGGTCAGCATTTTTTTTTCTTTTTTCTTTTTTTTTTTTTTTTTTTTACTGATGACTATTGTTCTTCTAATCTCCTGGACAAAGATTACAGAAATATTCATTCCATAACCTGGCCTGTGCTCCTGACAGTAACAAGTTCTGAAACCAATTTCCATTTCTTAATCTTTCTTCTGAGTTTCACAGCATAAGCTCATACTCGGGTAAAGAGCTACTCCCAATTCACTTTTGCTGTGATGCTCCTGAATCTACAGGATCTGTCTTCAGCAAGCTAACTGCACGAACTTTCACTGGGCACCTTCTCTAATGTTTTCGACATAGTGAGAACCAATAATTTAAATAGTAAGTCTTTGTAGAAAATCTTTTCATTTTAAAAGTATACACAAAATAAAAAAAAAAAAAAAGAAAATCTCTAGATTCAAATTTAAATACACTTAAAATACAACCTCATTAAAATTACAGATTTTATACGCATTAAAAATAAAAATATGTAAGCAGGTGCCAAAAAATGTTTAGACAATAACATACCTAATCAAACAAGAGAGGTTTATATAGGATTAAAAAGTGAGACAGTTTAATGCCAACTGCATTTAAAAAGAATGAAGGAAAGAGATTAGTGAGCCTTATATAGAGAAAACTCTAAAAACCACACACACACACACACACACACACACAGGCACACTATACTTTTTGTTTGTTTTTGTTTTTGTTTTTCGAGACAGGGTTTCTCTGGGAAAACAGCCTTGACTGTCCTGGAACTCACTTTGTAGACCAGGCTGGCCTTGAACCCACAGAGATCTACCTGCCTCTGCCTCCCTAGTGATGGGATTAAAGGCATGCTCGATTTTATGAATTATAAAGTTCCTACAAAAATGAAATATTCTTACAAAAGTACTTGAGTGTTTCTTAATACCACCAACAAACTGTCTGAAAAACAAATTAAGAAAATAATCTCATTTTTAATAACATGGGAAAAACACTTCAGTGGAAATTTAACCAAAAATATTGAAGACCTATATACTGAGAGCTATATGATACTGGCAAAAGAAATAAGAGATGATACAGATAAATAGAAAGATATCTCATGTTCGTGAGTTGGAAGAATATTGTTAAAAATGTTCATACTATCCAAAGCAATAAAAAAATTCAGTGTAATTCCTATCAAAATCCCAGCATCCTCCTCCACTGAATCAAAAAAAGTCCGTCTTAAAATTTAGATGAAGTTACAAAAGATAACCCATCAAGCAATTCTGACAAAACAGAATAGAGTCTATCGGATGTTTACGTTTATGGTGGGGCCAATGAGATGGCTCAGTGGGTACAAAGGCTTGCTGCCAAGTTTGATGATCTGAATTCAGCCTCCAAAGCATTCACAGTGGAAAGAGAGAACCAGCTCCTGAAAGTTCCTCTCTGCCCTCCACACCCATGCTGTAGCACTGGCAAGGAGTCATACATTTCATAAATAGGTAAGTGGGGTTTTATTTTAAAAGCAAGGCTATAGTAATCCAAACAGCATATTATTTTGAAGAAAATGAGACATATTGAACACTGGAGTAGAATAGAGGCGCAAAACATAAACTTGCACACTTATGGTAAGTGATTACTCACTACCCTAGTTTCGTTGTTGTTGCGACAAAATAACCTACCCAAACCCATAGGAGACGCTCTAGCTAGCTAGTTTTATGTCAACTTGACAAAGGGGGAGTTATCGGAAAGAAAGGATCTTCAACTGAGACGACAACATGGGGCTGTAGGCAAGCCTAGAGAGCATTTTCTTCATCAGTGATTAATGTGGGAGGGCCCAGCCCATTGAGAATGGTACAACCGCTGGGTGCTAAAGGAAGCAGGCTGAGTAAGCCATGAGGAGTAAGCCAGCAAAAAGCAGCCCTCCTGGGCCTCTGCCTAAGCCCCTACCTTCAGGTTCCTGCCCAGCTTGAGTTTCTGTCCTGACGTTCTTCCATGATAAACTTTAAATGAAGTATAAGCAAAATAAACCCTTTTCTCCCCCAAGTTACTTTTGGGCATGGTGTTTCATGATAGCGATAGAAACCCTAACTAGACAGGAAGAAAGGGTTCAGTTTGCTTAAATATTCCATGCTACAGTCCCTCATTTGGAGAAATCAAGGCAGGGTGGGACTTGAAGCAGCTAGTCATGACACATGCATAGTCAAGAACATACGAAAAAAATGCATGATGCAAGGTATATTTTTTTTCCTTTTTCATTTTCAGACAGTACATTTTGACCATATTCTTTCTTTTCCTCCGAATCTTCCTAGATCCTCTCCCCTTTCTACCTACCCAACTTCATGTTCTTTCCCTTAAAAACAAAAGCCACACACACACACACACACACACACACACACTAAAGTCTGTTTTGTGTTGGCCAACTGCTCCTGAGAATAAATCCTGCCCTGGACAGTATTTGATGCTTGATGTATTGGACAGATTTTGGTCAACTGGAAACAACCTAGCGTCATCGGAGAAGAGGGAACCTCAACTGAGAAAATGCCTCCTTCAGGTAGGCCTGTAGGCAAATCCATAGGGCCTCTTCTTTATTAATGATTGATGCTAGAGGGTTCATGCCACTGAGAGCTGTATTACCCCTGAGAAAGCAGTCCTGGGTTGCATAAAAAATAAGCTAAGTGACTCTTGGGGAGCTAATAAGCAGAGTTCCTTCATGGTCTACTATTCCAAGTCCCTGCCTTGGGTTCCCGCCCTTACTTCCCTTCATGATAGGCTATAATCTGTAATAAGAAATACTTTGCTCCCCAAACTGCTTTTGGTCATGGTGTTTATCACAGTAACAGAAAGCCAACCACAACATATACTTGCTTGGGCCCAGTGAATTTCACTGCTCTTACAGTTACTGGCTATAGAAGTGGTACCACCCACAGTAGGTTTGATCTTCCTACACCACTTAACAATCCCCCCCAAATATACTTACAGGACAACTCAAATGACAGTCCTTCACTGAGAATCTCCTTCCAAGTGATTAGAGGTTGTGTCAAGTTGACAATCAAAGCTAACCGACCCACACAACAGTATAAAAATAGTCCTTAGCAAGTAGTGAGAAGGAAAAGAGATACCATAGAAAAGAATGAAAACATGTAAAAATTAACTAAAAATGGATTGAATACTTATAAATTAATACCTGAAACTATAAAAAAAAGTAAATAGGAGAAAAGTTTCATGGCCTTAGCTTATGCAGATTTCTTAAACCGAACTTAAAACATGGGCAATGAAAACAAAAACAGGCAGATAGGATTTAAAGACAAACAAACAAAAAACTAAAAAGCTTCTAATTCCACAATACATAAGTAAAGATACAACTCACTTACGGAAAAAACATTTGTAAGTAATACATGAGATAGGGAACTAATAGTCACAATATAGGGAACTCAATGTTAATGGGATAAAATAAATAACTTAAAATATGGAAAGAACTAGAATAAACATTTCTCAAAGGCATTCCAATTACAAAAAAGTATATGAAAATTACCAAATATCATCAACATTTACCATTTCTATACACAATATCACCAACATTCACTATTTCTAATCATTAGACAAACCTAGAATTAAAGCCACAGTGAACTGACATATTATAACAGTTCAGTTAGCACTTACCAAATTCTCACCATAAAGAATTGGTAAAGGTACAGTTCAAATCCAGACTACCTCACAACCTGATACTAGAATATGTTCTTAAGTAAATACAAAACTACTAAATACATGTGTTCACTTAAATAAATTTGTTTTCCAGTAACTGAGATGCATCTGTAAACAATGGAATGATGTGTGTGGTGTCTATTTACACAGCCTTCATCAATTTTAAAAGAAAATTATAGTACAACTAAGTTTTAATTAAATATCTTGAATACTCAATCATGAAATCAATTCCAATACAAGCAGTTCTGATTTCAAGTGTTTTTCCACCTTCTCTTCTTACAGAAAGAGATCTAATCAAGAAGATATATTCCAATCCATGAATCTGGAGACAGAGCATAGATAGTTACAAAAGAAAAAGGAAACATGTACAGCCATAAGACATGAACAAAAACAGAGAACCCTGCTAGACATTTGAAAGAAAAACGACTTATTTGTAGCTATTTCCTGTTTATGTACCAGCCTTTAAGTTTTTTTAATTTAATTTTTCTTTATTCTTTTTTCCTTTTTTATTAAAGTTTTTTATTCACTTTGTATACCAATCAAAGATCCCCCTTTTCCCTCCTCTCCAGCCTCCCTTCCGAATCAGATAGATAGATAGATAGATAGAGATATAGAAATCTCCATGACATGTATTTCCCCTTTGACAGAAATAATTATAGACAAATACTAAAAAGCCTACCATGGTCTGAATTGTACTAATTTCTCATGTCAATGTAATAACAGCTTAGTTGAAAATTTTCACTCTGATGCCTACACAAATACTCTGACATTTATGGACTGGACTGCCTTCCCCTGTTCTTCTCCAGCAGTGGGTACATGCTTTGTCCCTCTCCTATAGGGTTAACAGACATTTTCATTTGTGTGATCAAACTCTTGCCAATATCTTCTCTGGATTGCAGCCAGTCTAGAGATAGGTCTAGTCATAAGTAACTGAGATAAACTACTCCTAGTTCTTTATTCTACAGCATTTACCATCCTAACTCCAGAGCCAGGTTTCCACAGTCACTAACAGGTGGCCTGGAGGAAGATTTGGAGATTCAGTCAAGTGTTAACTGCAACTTTTTGTAGTTTGGCATCAAAAAAAAATGCTGAGCCATCTGCCAAGAACACCGCTATACTCATTAAAACTATCTTTTCATGTCTGTTCTCACCTGGGAAGATGTGGAGGACAGTAATGAGATTCCACATCTGAGAGTGGGCAACATATCCCAGCCAGACTTGCTCAGCATGCATTGATTTAGCTCACTTTAATTCACATTCAGTCACATTCATCAACATAAGTCATACATTTGGCAGACCTTATATTTCCACTGTTGTCAATTCACATGCCATTAGTAATTTCTTTACTTTTTTAAAAAATTTGTGTAGCAGAGTCTGAAAAGAAATCTGAAAATTCTTATTGAATTATACAAAGGGAGCTGCAAGACTTAGGAGATTAAAATATAAGAAACCTAACTAATTCATAATTTTAATTTCAAATAATAAATGATGGTTTTGAATAAGTAAGTTATACTGACTGATCTGATAATCCATGTGATTTATTTGAATCTGACAACTAAGCTATCTATAATACCAATCACACACCAATCAGGCACCAATAATTCAGAAAGTCAGTTTTTACTTGATTGGAAAAGGTGTGGGTGATGTAGGTCAAGATGTGGAGCACAGGCACCTCTCACAGCCCTTGTGACAGCACAGATCCTAGCCTATAAAGTCCAGTATCGTGATTTATTACATGGGGATCATATGTTTTCTCTAAATGTACAGGGTTGAAAATCAACTATGTACGTGAAAGTGAACAATACAAAAATGTGAACTGAAGATATCACAATATATGAGTCACAGGAAGTTTTTAATAAAAGAACTTAACTATCCACTTTTCAAAAAGACCATAACCTGTTAATGTTTTGAAACAGAACTACTTCATTCATTGCTATTTGTCTCTATACTCACGCCACACTATTAATTATTACTGTTATGATATCGACGATGCCCTTAAATAAGCTGGGGTAAATTCCAACACTGTGCCTGCCATAATAAAACTCTGTTCATTCATTCTCTGCACTTTTACAATATGTGATAGTAGCTTTACACATTTTTCTACCTGAATTTAGTTTACTGCCAGGCATAACATAGACAGTCAATAAATCTCTTGAGTAAGAAGATAAACAGATGATATAATTTGTCTTCTCTGGAAGACACTGATGTACCACCTAGATACCCATGCACTGAATCACTGTCACCCAGGCTATGAAGACAGCTGTTGACAGCCTCCAGCTTCCAGATCCTTCAGCTAGCTGCTCAGTTGCCATAGACATCTTGTCCTAAGTTATACCCCTCCCCAGATGGTCCAGCATCAAGCCCTGACCCACAGTTAAGCATAATGGCCTGGACCCTGTACAAAGCAATCCTAGACAATGGTTGTGTGTTGCAACCAGAAAAGCCATAGGTACATAGCTGACAAAGCGCTTGAGAGCTCATATCCAATTATAGTTACACAGACACTAAAAGTAGAGCTATGGGAATTCATGTTTGTTCTCTTAGATTCTGGGTTTGTTGTAGTCTGATTATCCTTCCTACTTTCTCATTCCTTCATTTGACATATAAATGTTTACTGTGTCATATAAGTATGTAACTGTCTTGGCTTTTGTACAGGAACTCATGACAAAATAGTTTGTTTTAAATCTCACAGGAGGTTTTAGACTTGGACTTATAAACAGTCTTGGAGGTTAAGACTTGGAAATTGGGAATATATATTTAATGAACTCAGCATTACAAGATGGACATGATCATCCTGGAGCCAGGGCTAGATTGCCAGAGTTTGGACAATAAAGACCTATGTGTTAAGACATCAGCTATACTCCATGATGCTCTTGGTAGGGGATAGAGCCTTTATGAGGGATCATTTACTGGGAGGTTTTAGGTTTTAGGGGTATGCCCTTGGACAGAATTATGGTACCCTATTTTTTCTTTCTCTTTTGTTTCCTTGTCATGAGGTGGACCTCATGCCTCTGACACAAGTTGCTGTAAAGATATACAACAAGGTTAGTGATGGACTGTGATGTAAATCTAAACAAACCTTTCTCTCTCGTGTCACAGAGGGCCACTAACAAATCCACTCATATGTAAATATGTGTGTGCATGCTAATCTCATTTGTCATACTGTATATTTTCACAAGCACTGCTTCTGTTATCCTGCAGTAGAAGGACCAATCATGGGCAGGAGGTTTCAGAGTGCAGCAGGTACAGCAACGCAGAAACTAATATTTCAGTGTCTTAGAGTGATCTTATTCTCTATGAAAAAGACAGCTGAATGGCACTAATAAAAGGGAATCATGTTTCCTTGTCTTAAAACCCAAAGCAACAAACAGAGACATAAGACTACACATAAGTCAACATCATGTCCTAAGTGCATTTTATGGGCATGCCTTGTTGTGTGCTATTCCTTTTGTCCTATACGCACGAACTATTTATTCTGCCAGAACAATAACAAAGGTTAGGATCTATTACATACAGAAACCTGAGGGCAGGCCACATGAACGAACAATGAGAGGTTAGGACATTTCCATTTAATTGGAGAAAGTTTACCCTCCAAAGAAATGGAAAACTAATTTCATTTTTCAGGACCTTAGGAAATTGTTTAATAATCTGTCCTCATAATCTTCTCTAATGCTCTAAGATGTTGTTTTGTCAAAAACAACCCTTTAAGTCTGTAGAATAGAATAATATTTTTCTTATCTTGTTCTCAGCAAAGATGGAAAAGAGGACCTAATTACTGTAATAAGATTTTTCTTATACTCAGAACTGATGCAAAATGATCACTTGGCTATCTGCCCTTCTCCTGCTGGAAATCCATTTCTTACATGGGTGATCCTGGTTCTCAAACTCTATATCATGAGCAATTATATTTAAAAGATGTAGTTGTTCTTAAATAAACCACTATTAATAAGTAAATAACTGTTTTTACTGGTCTTATTTCCTCACTTTTCAAAAAATGTAAAGTTCTAATTAATATTCAAATGGAATCAAATATAATTTAAAAGTCAACTCAAGTTCTTTTCTTTTCCCTCTAAGGAATAATGTCCCCCAAATGAAGTATATCTTAACATTTGCTACCTAGAGGATTCTTCAAGCATACAGTGTTATATCACATATCTAGCTGAAAACAAATGAATACAATATTATCTAAATTGGGAGGTTGGAAAGCTCATGAAACTTTAATGAGTCACCTTGAATAAGAAACATATGGTAAAACATGGTGATCACTCAAGGAATACTATTTCATCCATATTCAAAGGGTGGCACAACAGAGTTCTGTTCTGTGTCTGGGTTGTGCCAAGTCTCACTTACTCCTTACGTTCCCAACTAAAGGTATCTTCTATTGAATGACATAATATTATTGTTATTCTATCAAATAACATAATATATTAATAATTCTTTGTAAATTTGACATAAAATGCTGGGCAGTGGTGGTGCACACTTTTAATCCCAGCACTTGGGAGGCAGAGCCTCTAAAGAATAAAGCTCAGGGTACTGTAGGTACTCTGCATGCTACCAAAGGTAAATCAAAGGAGAAATGAAAGTTAAATATCAGGCAAGCTACAAACCCTTTTATCTGCAATGGTGATCTGCCTGCAAGATATGTAGGTACAATACTGGAACAAAGCTTGTGGGAGTAACCAACAAATATCTAATTTGAGTTAAGACCCACTCTTAGTTCAGCATCCTGTCTAATTTCTTCTTTCACCATTTTTCCTAACTCTTGTATGTTTTTGCTCTTTTGGAAGGCCTGTCACCCAGCTCCCAAATAAATCACACACGGAGGTTTATTCTTAATTATAAATGGCCAGCCATAGCTTGGCTTGTTTCTTGCCTGCTTTCCTTAACTTAAATCATCCCCTCTACCTTTGGCCTCTGAGCTTTTCTTGTTCTGTTACTTCTGTAAATCTTACTCTTACTCCATGGCTTGCTATGTGTGGCTAGCTCCTGGTGTCCTCTTCCTTCTCTGGCTATTTCTTTCTTTTCCTCCCAGATTTCTCCTTCTATATACTCTCTCTGCTTGCCAGCCCTGCCTATTCTTTCTCCTGCCTTGCTTTTGGCCATTCAATTCTTTATAAGACCATCAGGTGTTTTAGACAGGCACAGTAATACAGCTTCACAGAGTTAAACAAATGCAACATAAAGAAAAGTAACATACCTTAAAATAATATTCTACAACACATAACCCTATTCATCTAAGCTGTATTCATTAGATGATTTTTATCTGAGACCCAAAGTTTTCATATGAAGAGTAAGTTGAAATGAATACTTTGTTGGCCCATCTTAAAGTCAACACTAACAATTTCTATCTGAAGCAAAAAATAGATGAACAAATGCCCAGTGGCACACACAAATGGAATCTTCCACATACTTTGCTTTTACTTTGTTTCAGTTTATTTAATTCTATGTAACTCTTCTATACAATCACATAACAAACTCAAAACAATGAAGGGAATAAAAAAATGTGGCTATTTTTGCCCTCTCATTACCTTCTATTCTCGTCTCCATTCCCCAAAC
This sequence comes from Onychomys torridus, assembly GCF_903995425.1. Taxonomy (NCBI): domain Eukaryota; kingdom Metazoa; phylum Chordata; class Mammalia; order Rodentia; family Cricetidae; genus Onychomys; species Onychomys torridus. The sequence continues at coordinate 75,246,967 of NC_050449.1, read as the reverse complement.
TTTATTATTATAAAGTGTGGAACATATTTATACCTCTGACTACTGAATTATTCAACCTAGGCAGACATGCATAGTTGGGGATTTCTTTGGAACACATCTTCACAATTGTTTTAATGATTGATTTGACATTTACATATCATCTCTCACTCCAGAAAGACAGCTACATTTAATAATAAATAAAAGTATTTATACAAAGTTTTACAAATTTACAAAGTACTTCCACAAATATTATTTTATCCTCATCTAATTCATTTTCAAATGATAAAATGCAGTCTGAGAGATCTTACGTGACTTTTTAGTGAGTGAAAAGCTTTCTCATTTCCTAATACAAAGCCTTCCTAATTTCCTGAACTCTACACTATGTACCATGAATCTTAAAAGTTCTTATTAATAAAATCAAATCTGATGCCAGTTATTGGGGTGAACGCTGGAAGATCAGAGAAGCAGAACAAGCCACAGCTATCTCACCTTACTAGTTCCTCAGGTGATCCTGTTTCCTCAGATTGGAAGCTTCTGAGTCCTCATCCCAATGGCTCTCAGCTGAACTGTGCTGCTCCAGAACCTAAATGCTTATCCAGCCAAAATGCTTAACCAAATGCTTAACTCACCCTGGTGCCTAGTTTTCACACCTTATATATCTTCCCCTTTCTGCCCCCACTCCCTGAGATTAAAGGCTGGGTTTCTGGGATTAAAGGCGTGGGTCACAGTGTTTAGCTGTTTCTAAAGTGGCCTTGAACACACAGAGATCCACCTGGCTCTGCCTCCCAAGTGCTGGGATTAAAGACGTGTACCACCATCGCCCAACTTCTGCTATGGCTTACTCTTCCCATTTTCTAGCCACCATTTTTGGCTGTGTTCTAGTGGCTGTCTGTTCTCTGACCCCAGATATGTTTATTTTGGGGAACACACAATATTTTGGGGAACACAATACACCACAACACTATCCTTACTCCAAATGTTCATCTGATAGAGAAATTCTTGTATGAGTGTCTGATGTCACAAAAACAAGCAGAATGGCAAGAATCACTATCAGTAGATTCTCTTGAGCCTTAATTCTTAAGGATGCTATTACGTTTTATAACTGACTTCAGAATTGCTCATCAGAAAAAGGAGAAAACAATAGTGGATATCTAGGACAGCAACTGAACAGCATCCATGCGGCCAATTAAATCCTCTTTACTATTTATCTTGGGGTAGAATAACAGAACATTTGCCAGCCAATATGGTATTCTGAAAAGACAATGCATGGCAAGTCAATTTATTTTGGCCTTTATATTTATCAGTGCTCAGCACCAGGTAACTTGCTCATACTGAGCAGACAGCAGGTTTTAAAAGAGCTTTGTAACAATCTCTGTTATTGAGCTGCTGCTATTCTGCCAGCTTTAATTGACACTTGCACCTAAGGTACAGTTTTTCCTTAGCATTAATTATCTTGGTATTTAATTAATTTATGGAAAATGAAACCTCAGGTTCATAGATATGAAGTGCACCTAGAAAATACATTAACCTATTTTTAGATATATATATCTACTATACAGCCTTTCTAAAAAGTATGTCCTAATTGCTGAGTTTGGTTGTGACTATTATAGACATAGGAAAAAAAAAAAAAAAACCATAGTCAGCAAATGATAAGTGTCTCTTGAACAACTTCAAACAGGGGGTAAGCAAAGACCATATTAAGACACCAGTGTTCATTCCAACACAAGAGATGTTAAGTAGTTCACACTAAATGCTAATGGAAACAGCAGCTTGCTCTGTCAGTTACTAAGCAGGATATGTGTTTGCATACCTTTGTGTGTACTGATGCTTAAATACCCTCCCTCTTAGCATAGCGGTGACTGCTCTGATCAGCCCTAATCCTGAAAATCAGCTGTGAAAGCTTTGAAAATGTCACATACCATGAGATCCAGTATGTCTGTCTGGTGCGGACATATGTATCGCTGATCAAAGATCAAATCAAGAATACTGCTGACTCTACACCAGTTAGCACATACAATGTGAGGGATTCTACACTAAGCTTTCTAAATTTATTTTTCTTAATTTAGCTATGAGAGGTAAATTTAGATGTGTTCTCTTAAAAATGAATCTGAAACATCTTTAAATTTAATTTTTTTTGAGAATTTCATATTAGTACTGTATTTACATCATTCATACCACACTTTCCCACTACAATTTCCCCAACCTGCTCTCAAATTCATATCCTCATTTTCTTTAATTATAGTGGTGTGTGTGTGTGTGTGTGTGTGTGTGTGTGTGTGTGTACAGTCTATTGCATCCATTTACTGTTGCTCATATGAGTATTTATGTGGGGCTGACCACTTGGGATTAGATGAACTATTAGGAGATCATCCCAGGAGCAAACTAAATATTCCCATCTCTCAGCAGCCACTAATTACCTTTTGTTCTTCATCTAGGTGTTGGGACATATGAGATTTCCTCATCTGCTCTGGCAGACAAACTGGTGGTGGTGTAGTGCAGGTATTGCTTAGGTGATTATATTCTTGAGATTTCATGGGTACAGCTTCTCTATCATTTATAGAAACAATATCTCACAGCTGATGCCCTGTTCCTCTGGCTCTTAACATCTTTTCATAAAAGTAAGAGCAAAAGTAAGAACCCATCTTTTGTATATAACTATATTCACATATTAGTTGACATGTAATTGGTGACTAAATGTTACAATTTACTTTTGTTAAAAATTATGACAAGATCAAATTGGAAGCATCTAATATCTAGCATTTTATTCAACTTATTCTTTTTAATGGAAAAATAAACAAAAAACCCAAGACTATATCTGAAAGACTAATTTTAGAAAGTCTCTCTTTTGGGGTTTAAAAAAAAATCTTTTATTCCACAAAGCTCACTTTCAGGACTCAGGTAAAATTCACCATGAAAAAAATTAGTGAACTGCTAAACAAGGGGTTGGACTTCTATGGAGTGCAACCAGACGTGAAGATTTGGGATGGTAGCAGCTTTCTTGTTCAAGGGAAGTAATGATAAATCATAAACTAAAGTTAGATCCGGGTTTATATGGTTGCTCTCGTGAGAATATTATGTCACATCTTTACACCTCAGTTTTCCCATCTGTAAGGCAGGAATAACCACCTTTCCAGACGCTTACTAAAATTAAGTTTACTGATCATTTCAAAGCAGTTAGCAAAAACTCAGTAAATGTAGGTCTAACAAATTAAAAGTTGGAATCAAAATCTTTTAACGAGGTGTTTCTAAAATTTAATGTCTGTATGAAACACCTGGGGATCTTATTAAAAGATAGATTTAAATTCCGTTGTTCTGAGACAGCAGCTCAAGAGTCTGTATTTTAACAAGGCTTCAGGTGATGCTCACATGGCTGATCCTTGAACCACACTCTTGAGTAATAAGGTTTAATGGACATTAAAACAGGAACCCACATCTGCATGCTGTAGAAAAAATAACGGCCTTTGTGAAATCTAACTGCAATGATATGGGCTTTTGCAATTCAGAAATTTTTAAAAAGGGAAATAGAGTATCTCAGTTTAGACCTATCATGGCTATAGGATATATTACTGAAAGATTGGTATTAGTATCATTAATAATGCTTTACCTTAACAAGCTATTTAGTATTTTTAAAAACTATTATATAACTTTTTATCTTCATATGTATGGCTTATGGACTGAATTTGGTAATTTGGGCATGATCTTAACATATATTTTTGGTTTATATTTTTGTGTTGTTTCTAGTTTGTTTGTTTGTTTTGTTTTGTTTTATGGTTCTGGGGATGGAATCTAAGGACTTCTGTGGCAAGCATTCGTGCTGAGTAATATCCAGCCTTTGAAACTTCCTTTCCTTTTTGTTCTCCCCTTTCCTTTTCCTTCTCTTTTTGTCTTAAGCCCACCAAAAAATATCCAAATAAGATAATTAAATATTCTAAAATGTACAATGTTAATAACTTGATTATCTATATAATTTACCAGCATTAACTCAAATATGAACCTACTTTCATTTAAATTTAATTAGTATGTGTGGTATGTATGTGTGTGTGTGTGTGTGTGTGTGTGTGTGTGTGTGTACATGTGATATGTGTGAGTGCAGGTATGCCTGTTCCATGGCACACGTACAGCTTCAGAGGATAACTTTCAAAATTCAGTTCTCTCCTTTTATGCTGTGTTCCAATGACGGAACTGAGGTTATCAGAGCAAGCACTGTACCCACTGCGCCATCCAGCTGATCTTCCACCTGTTTTTGTAGGAGTAACATTATGAACAGCAGCACGTCAGGATTTGAAAGAGCTAAAGCAGATTCATGAAAATGCACTACATTTCCTAGTTATACATCACCAGGAAATGATCATAACAGAACATGATTAGGTTCTGACCTTAGGAAAACTGAGTAGCAGGCAGCCAGTTTGACTAGTCCCTTCTATTAGAGAAGCCTTCCTTTGTTGTCTTCTAGGACTTCTCTCCTAGCTTTCCCACTGAAGCTCAGCTTCTAAGTCATTCATTTATTTACAATAATTCTCATCTGTGCATGACACTTACAGTTATTTTCCCAGGCCTCTGTCATAGACATGGCTGTCTTTTCTGTTTGCAATTTGTTTTCTCACAGTTGAAACAAAAACAAAAGCACCCATCTCTACTACCTCTATTAAGTTATCTCATGGCAAGTGGTCTCTTTTGAGTTCCACACTAAGAATGCTGACTGTTGGCTTTGCTATCTTACAGTCACTATTGCTATCTTGCAGTCATTATTAAACGCTGGGTTAGAAAGTGAAGATGCACTGTGCTTCCTCTCTGCTAAGGATACCTCTTCATTCAGTAGTAACCAGTACTTAGAAAAAATGCTCATGTCTGTCTCTCCTTCCTCTCCACCTCAAACCCACAGTCAAACACTGTGCATTCCCTGCACTAATACTTACATTTTTTATATTTTCAGTAGTACTCAAGTTGTTCACACATATGCTATTGTGGAGGTCTGTGTTTAGTTCCAGGATGGTAGTTCTGCATGACTTTCCCTATCATTCTAACTGAACTGCTCTTAGCCGATTATTTTGCTATTAAACTATATTAGTATAATCAGCACACCAGGTTTTACATTTTGTGTGCTCAGATTTGACTGTTTATGGCACGTACTCCTCTCCCCTCACTCTTCCCTTTCCCTCCTCTGTAGACAAATTTCTAAACAGTCTTATTAAATATGAAACACAGAGCCAAATACAGAATTAAAGCCAAAGAGATAAGAGCAAGAGCCACCTAGCTTTAGCTTACCACCAGCAGTAGCTTCCTGTGAGAGAGAGCTTCTGATGTCTGATTTGACTTTGTATTGCCTTTCTGTTCTGCCTGATCATTGGCTCTAAACCCAACCACATGACCTCCTCATCACTGCCTGTCTATTCAGACCTCCTGGTCTCTATGGTTGGTACTGGGATTAAAGGTTCGTGTCACCATGCTTGGCTGTGTCCTTGACCACACAGAGACTCCCTGGCTTGCTATGACCTCTGATCTCCAGGCAAACTTTATTTATTAACATACAAATAAAATCACATTTCAGCACAATTAAAATATCACCACACTCCTGCCCATATGTACTGGTTATTCTTAATTTGGGCTATATAATTATTCAGTATTATTTGCATCATCATAAGTACTTACAGCTACACACCATAGAATATTATATTTTCCTATTTAATAACTTTTATTTTATTCACAGAGTTAATTTTTTAAGCATTTAATAAAAACTCACCCCTAGCTACTCTCAAAATGTTCATATAGATTACATATTCCAGCAACATACTTTCCTTAATTTCGACTAAATCTGATTGGCCGCAAACCTGAATGATGGCGCTCTCTCAGCTTAGGCAGAGGTGCCACTCCAAAGTCTCCTGTGTGCAACGCTCTCTCTCGTCATGTCTTCCTGTGATTTGCATCGAATACGTTTTATTTTGTTTTGTTTCCTAGCTCCTTTTATCAGAGAATAATATCCATCAGCATCCAAGAAGGGTTGCCTAGGAGATCTCTTTTATTGTTTTGTTTTCAATATATCCTGACCACAGTTTCCCCTCTCTCCCCCAGATCCATTCCTCCTCCACTTCCTTTCAGAAATGAGCAGGCCTACCAGGAATATCCACCAAAGACGGTATAGCAGGATCAGATAAGACTAGGCACAACCCTCCTCTCAAGGCTGTGTGAGGCAATCCAGTAGGAGGGCAGGATTCTCAAGAGCAGAGAAAACAGCCAGAGACACCCCTGTTCCCACTGTTTGGGGCCTGGGGGTATCCTTTAAGATAATTTGATAAAGTCCATCAGAAAAAACTATTCAAATCCTCCCTAACATGGCAGGAATGAAGTAAGATGGAAAACAAACAGGCAACACTGTAGATGCTTCCACGGTTCTAAATTCTTCCACTACGGTATTTGGAAATTCCAATTCACTTATATTCCTGACATTCTGTTGAACACTGCAGGGATTGTGTTTGTTTTATTTTTTTTCCTCTTCTATCTGGAAGTGTACAGGAATTTCATTTATTTCATCCGAGTATTCTAGAGTTTCACAAAGATGACCTTAATATAAAATTTATTTCCGTGGAAGTACTGGATACTTGGGAGGTTTTCCATTTGGAATTACAGGGTTTAATTTTTAGGAAGCATTGGAAATATTATAGATAATTCTTCCCTGCCCCTCCAGTTTTACCAGCTCCCTCCCTCTGGAAATCCTACCATTCAAACACTGCTCTACAGGCAGTCTCTCATTTTACCTTGTTTCCATATATTCTATTTTTCCTCTCTTGTACTTCCTGGGAGTTTTTCCTACCTGACCTTCTAAGTTTTCAATTTATATGTTTTATCACCATGTACTTACCTTTCTAAATGTCTTTTTCATTTCCTGAAAAAACTTTAAAGAGCCTTATTCTTTTTTTTTTTTTTTGTGATTGCAAAGCGTGTTTTTATCTCTCTGAGAGTATTAAAGTGCATACATGTCTGTACAGTTTAGTTGTTTGTTTTTTTTTTTTTTCCTGCTTTCTCTCTGGTTCCCTCGTGCTATTGACAAGGTCAGTTTTTTTCCTATTAGAGTGCTACATCCGAAATTTGAAATACTGAATTATAAGCTCATATTTAAGATCAAAGATTAAAGGGTGATTAGCAAGTCTTGTTTTGTTAAAGGGGCTGATGTGAAATAAGTTTCAGGGTGTGGTAATATTGCTCCTTCTTTTTATGAGTCATTTGTAGTATATCATACATGATTTTCCTCTTGGGACAGTCATTTTTATTCCAGAAAAATCGTCCCATATGCTGTCTGAGCAGGTAAACTAAACTACCTCTCTGTTTCTAACCAATAATACCAATGTTACTCAAAGTGAGATATCTGAAACCCAAAACAATCAATAAATTGCCACCACCCATCGACTGAACTCCAAAATTCGAAAGGCTTATCTGGTAAAGAGAAACTGTATTTGAATTTTCAAGGAAAATAAATGGCACTTAGATCACCTTAAATGTTAACAAAATGTACTGACACCTATGAGTGAAAATCTATAAATTTTGTGGGCCTCAGGGTTGCCTTAACCTAGTTCTTGTTAAAATTTATTTTATTCCCTGAGCTTTACCTTCCTTTACAGTGCAGTTTACCCCTTTTGATATAGGAAGATGACTGGAAGATCCCAGATTTACATCATCACAGGAGAGAGCAACATGAAGAGATCAAGACCTGCTTCTCAGTATACCCCAAAAAAAGAGATCAAACCACCAGAAAGCTGGAGGAAGCCCCTCCTGGGATCCAGCCTGAGATGCACTTTATTTCTATTCCTGACAGAGAGGATGAAGTCAGGACTAACCTCAGATCACAGAACTAGGAGAGGGATACATGGCTATGTGGAGAAACAAGTACACATTTCAATAAATCTAAAGAGCCATAGACAGAAAAAAATTCTTCCAAAAAGATATCCACACTAAGTCCCAGGCACTTGTGATTAATACTACCTTCTGTGGTTAAAAAAAAAACAAAAAAAAAACTCTTTACAGAAGTGGTTAACTTAGTGAGCTAGAGATAGAAAAATAACCATGAGCTATGCAGAAGCCATTTTTTCATTTATTTTCATTTATGAAGCTTCTAGAGAAGTCAAAGTACATTTCACAAAAATTGGTGAAGCAGGAGGAAGATACATTTAACATATATACAACCATAACCATATAATTTATATTCAATTAGAAAGGATGCTATAAGCCTGGACATGCAATTATAAAGTTTCCAAGATATGGTTACTTAACAGCCAATAAAAAAAAAGAAGTTGATTCTACATTTGTGCCACAGAGCAGGTCTTTTGCTTTTTTCTTTTCAGCTATCTATGAGTATGAATCTCTGCAACACTTTCCAAAGCAAACTGCAAATATTCTTATTACAAAATTGAGTGAAATATTACTAAGGTGTTTGTTTCCTGGTGAATAGATCTTAGCCCGCAAATATAAGTCAGTTTGTTTCTTCTGCATTTAGGAAAAAAATGCAGAATGAATTTTTTTAAGTAAAATGGAAATATGATACAGAAGAAAGAAGAATATGTCACCCTATAGTTAGACGTGAGACCCAGCCTTCTCATTACCAGTTCATTAAGTATTTTGGATGAGTCTTTGAACTTGCCTGACTTCAGTGTGTTCTTCTAGAAACTGAAGATAGCAGTAATAGCTATTACATGGTTCTGAGCTGTGGTCAGAACAGATAATAGGCTCTCAGGGTGAGTGCTTCTGAAGCTAAAAGGTAGATTATGGAGTCACACCGCTATTAATTATCTCAGCAAGAGATACTGGAATGTGCGATAGCTTTGAAATTAAGCTGGACAAAGTGCTGCTTTGGATGTTCCTTCTTCCTCAACCTGAACACAGAAAGCTAAAAACTGCTGTGAAAATCTACAAACTATTTGTTTGCATACTGATGCAGTTATCAAAATGAGCTTGAGGGCTGTACCTTATGACACAAATATTTTAATAAATATTTAATATATTAAATGAAAACTGCAAGAAAGTTATCCTATATTTAAAAATTAGCTCTATGTATAGGTGCAAATGAGTCACAGAACTTGTGGTGCTGTGAAAGAAAATGGTCCCCACAGTCTCAATAATTTGAAAGCTTAGTCAGCAGTTGGTAGACTGGGTAAAATTAGGTATGGCCTTGTTGGAGGCGGTGTGTCTGTCACTAGGAGGGCAGTTTGAAGTTTTAAAAGTCCACAGGAGGCCCCATGACTCATTCTCTGCCTTCCACAGGTGGATTGGAATGTAGCTCTCAGCTACTTCTCCAGAAACATGCCTTCCTGTTTGCTGCCATGCTTCCTCACATCATAATAATGGATTAACCCTTTGAAACTGTAAGCCCTTAATTAAATGCTTTACTTCATGAGTTGCCTTCGTCATGGTGTCTCTTCAGAGCAATAGAACAGTAACTAATTCAAAACCTTAATCTTGAAGCCCACTTACTTTTTTTCCTGAGGAATAATGTAAAAAAAGCCAATTTAGTCTAGCTTTTAAAAAAATCCTTCTGGAACACTCTAAATAAACTGACAAATCTCTATGATAAAAACAAAAATGACAGAGGATAGCAAAGGTTTTGAGAGAGAACAAAGGTCATAAGATCAAAAACTGTAGCATTACTGTAATGACACTCTATCTCCCAGTAAAAAAATGTGCAGCCAATGCTACTTCACGTGCAGAGTAAAATTCAGAAGGTAATAAATATACTTCACTGGACTGCATGATTATAACGAGAAGGAATTCTAAGATATAACCAAGGAACACACATTGATGGGGAAAAGATCTAATTTCATGAGCCATATTATTCAGATTTATTTATGAATTGCAGTCCATGCAATATCACTTTGATTCAGGCAAAACAAATCAACAAAGACCAACAAAAACAACAAACAGCCATCTCTGAGGAAATGAACTATAAATTTCTAGATCAGAGTCACAACATGACAGAGCTATATGGGAAGGGACCAGTCAATGAAACCGACACTCAAATAGTTAATTTATAGTAGATTTCCATAATTAAAGCAGAAGGAAAAAATTCCAGGAAATCCTAGTCATCACTGTAAGCTGCAGCTGTGGAAGGCCAGTAAGTGTACTAGTGCCTAATGTCTCATTATCTGACAAATGCAAGCATGCCAGGAATGCATCACCTATGTCAGTAAGCCATGCAGCTAGGGAAGGAACTCATGGTGTGAGGGTGCAGGAGACATAAATAGCTACTTTTTAAAAACCCTATTTTTAGTTAAAAAGAGCCCTCATCAGGGGCCTGGAGATACAGCTCAGCAATTAAGAGCACTTCCTTCTTTGCAGGGAACCCAATCCAGTTCCCTCATCCACATGGAGGCTAACAACTATCAGTAACACCCACTCAAGAGGATTCAAGACCTTCTCTCCTCTCACTCACCAAATGCATGTTGTGCACACTTATATACACAGGCAAAAACAGCCATGCACATAAAATAAAAATGAACACTTTTTAAACAGAGAGACCTCCCTGAGATACTGGGGTGACCTCAGGCAGAATGAAGAAAACAGAATGGGATTATTTTTCAAGAAGAAAAGGAGAGACAAATATATGCCTAGTGTTTACACGATGTTAAATAGCAAGCTACATACTTTGTTTTATCAGGGAAACTTTCCAACAGTGCTATGATTCAGTCACATTTCTTAGCTCTGGCTTACAGACATGCAAGTTAGGTAACTTATTCAAGGTCACCACTAGTAAATAAGACTTTCATCATACTAATTTAAGCTGTAAATCTATGTTTAAAATACCACTTTTTTGTTTGTTCATTTTTTGAGATTTCACTCCTTTCTAATGAAGGCATTCACCTCTATATTTTCTTTTTATAAAAAATTCTTTTGGGAAATCCAAATATTCTGATAAATTTTCATTTGCTTGAGAAACTTTTGAAATTTCTTTTGATTTTCTAATTATTCTTCACAATTGCTAAATGGTTGTTTAGTTTTCTACGTTCTTGTAAATTCTCCCATTTTATTTATTTTCTTCAATTCTGTCTTTATTGCACAGTTGTCAGAAAAGATGAACTGAATAATTTTAGTCTGTTACATGCACCAAGCAAGCAACAAGGCTTGTTCTATCATTTAGATATTATTTATCCTGGAGGACACTGTAAGTGTGCTTGAGAAGAAATGCATTCTTGTGTTGAGTGGAGAGCTTTGCCAATGCCAGCTAAAACCATTTGGCCTACATGTTCCTTTAGTGACCTTCTCTCAAGATGTGCTATCCATTACTGTACATGAAGTATTTAAATCTATTAAGAAGAGCAAACAAGCTGTTTTTATTACAGTAGCTCTATAGTAGAGCTTAAGGTCGGGAATTGTGATGCCTCCAGAGGTTGTTTTATTGTTCAGGATACTTTTGGCTATCCTGGGTTTTTTGTTTTTCCATATGAAGTTGAGTATTATTCTTTCCAGATCTGTGAAGAATTGTGTTGGTAATTTGATGGGGACTGCATTGAATCTGTAGATTGCTTTCGGTAAGATCACCATTTTTACGATGTTAATCCTGCCTATCCATGAGCATGGGAGATCTTTCCATTTTCTGACATCTTCTTCAATTTCTTTTTTCAGGGACTTAAAGTTCTTGTCATATAGGTCCTTCACATGCTTAGTTAGGGTAACCCCAAGTTATTTTACATCACTTGTAGCTATTGTAAAGGGTGATATATCTCTGATTTCCTTCTCAGCCTATTTGTCTATTGTATATAGAAGGGCTACAGATTTTTCTGAGTTGATCTTGTATCATGCTATGTTGCTGAAGGTTTTTATTAGCTGTATCAGTTCCTTGGTTGCATTTTTGGGGTCAGTCATGTATACTATCATGCATCTGCAAATAGGGAAAACTTGACTTCTTCCTTTCCAATTTGTATCCCCTTAATCTCCTTATGTTGTCTTATAGCTCTGGCTAGAACTTCAAGTACTATAATGAATAAGTATGGGGAGAGTGGACAACCTTGCCTTGTCCCTGACTTTAGTGGTATTGCTTTGAGTTTCTCTCCAATGAACCAACGGCTGTGGAGCCCCCAGCTAGATCAGGCCCTCTGGATAAGTGAGACAATTGAATAGTTTGAACTGTTTGGGAGGCATCCAGGCTGTGGGACCAGGACATGTCCTTAGTGCATGAGCTGGCTGTTTGGAACCTGGGGCTTACACAGGGACACTTTGCTCAGCCTGGAGGGAGGGGACTGGACCTGCCTGTACTGAATCCACCAGGTTTAAATGAATCCCCAGGGGAGTCTTGACCATGGAGGAGATGGGAATGGAGAGGAGGGGATGGGGGGGAAAGTGGAGATGGGGGCAGGAGGGGGGAGGACAGGGGAACCCATGGCTGATGTGTAAAATTAAAACACAAATATAATAATAATAAAAAATAAAAAACAAAATCTCTAAACATTAAAAAAAGAAGAGCAAACAAAATCTAAAATTAGCAGAAGGAATGCAAGAGTAAAGATTAGAATAGGAAAAAAAAGAAAGCAAATGAACAGTTTAAAAATCAAATTGAAATTAATTTTATATAAGGAAAAATGAACAAATCTTAAAGCAAAGACACAAAAAAAAGTTAAGTAAAATTACAAACACCAGGAGACATATTACAGTGGATGTCTCAGGCACAAAATAAATATTCAGAACTATTATATGAATGTTCTTAGCAAATGGAGTAACAGAATGAATGGATAAACTCCTAGAAAATCAAAAGTTAAACAATACTGAACGAAGATGGAACAGGAAGAATGGACAAACTGATTTGAAACATAAAAATGCAGAAAAAATGTAGTTAACAGTCACCCTGTTTTCACAGATGAATTCCATAAAAAACAAACGAACAAAACAAAACAAAAAACAAGGACTCACAACTAATTCTTCTTAAAATCTTTCTAAATATACAAAGAATTGCAAATATATCTATTATCAAAGATGACCAAAAATAAGAGAGATAATAAGACACTTAGTAAGAGAGTCAATAAGGCAATTTCTCTGAAGTTAGGTGAGACAGATTTTAATGGAATACAAACTAAAGTCAACAAAACATTAAAAAGATCAAACATCATTTTTATTTCAAATGCCTGTCAATCAATATAACACAACATGTTAGCCAAAGTAAGAGAGAAAAAATGGACAATCTCAACATGTAAAAGCACTTACAACATAGGACTAAAACAAAATAGATATTATAGGTTCTCATCCCAATAAATAAAGGATATGTGTAAAAAGCCTACAGCTAGACCAAAAATGATTCCACAAGGAGATGGGCAGACGTCAAGGCAGAAGTACATACAACAAAATAAAGAGCAATACAGCATCACCAGAACCTAGCCCTTCTCCAACAGCTAGATCTGAATATCACAGAATGGGAGAAGCAGAAGAAAACAACCTTATATGTAACATCATGAAGAGGCTAGAGCCTTATATAGAAGAAATAAAAAATAAAGTGGAGGAACAGAGTAACAAAAAATAGGAAGAACTCTATAAAAAAATAGAGGAAAGAACAAATAAAACAGAAGAAAACAGTAAGTCCCTGAAAGAAAATCATGAAAAAGCAATGAAACAGATGAGGAAAATAGTCCAAGACCTGAAGAGGGAAATAGAAAAAATGAAGAAGAAACTAGCAGAAGGAATGCCGGAAATAGAGAATCTGAGCAAAAAACAGGAACTTCAGAGGCAAGTATAACCAACAGAATGCAAGAGATGGAAGAGAGGATCTCTGGTGTTGAAGATACGGTAGAAGAAATAGATTCATCAGTCAAAGAAAACACTAAAGCCAACAAAGTCATGACCCAAAATGTCCAAGAAATTTGGGACACCATGAAAAGACCAAACCTATGAATAATAGGGATAGAGGAAGGAGAAGAATACCAACTCAAAGGCACAGAAAATATATTTAACAAGATCATAGAAGAAAACTTTCCCAACTTAAAGAAGGAAATGCCTATGAAGATACAAGAAGCCTATAGAACACCAAACAGACTAGACCCCCAAAAAAGTCCCCTTGCCACATAATAATTAAAAAACTAAAAGTACAGAATAAAGAAAGAATATTAAGGGCAGTAAAGGAAAAAGGCCAAGTGACTTTAAAGGCAAACCCATCAGAATAACAATTTCTCAATGGAGACTTTGAAAGCCAGAAGCACCTGGACAGATATAATGCAGACACTAAGAGACCATGGATGCCAGCCTAGACTAATATACCCAGAAAAACTTTCAATCATCATAGATGGAGTGAACAAGACCTTCCAAGACTAAACCAGATTTAAACAACACTTATCCACAAACCCAGCCCTACAGAAAGCACTAGAAGGAAAATTCCAACCTAAGGAAGTCATATACACCCTTGAAACCACAGGCAATAGATAACACCACAGCAGTAAACCCCAAAGAAGAGAAGTACACACAAACTACCACCAAAAAATAAAAATAATAACAGGAATGAACAATCACTGGTCATTAATATCCCTTTATATCAGTGGACTTAATTCACCTATAAAAAGACACAGACTAACAGAATGGATATGAAAACAGGGCCCATCTTTCTGCTGCATACAAGAAACACACCTCAAATTCAAAGATAGAAACCTCCTAAGAATAAAAGGCTGGGAAAAGACTTTCCAATCAAATGGTCTTAAGCAGCAAGCTGGTGTAGCCATCCTAATATCCAGCAAAATAGACTTCAAACTGAAATCAATCAAAAGAGATATTGAAGGATATTACATACTCATTGCAGGAAAGATCCACCAAGATGAAGTTTCAATTCTGAACATTTATGCCCCAAACACAAGGGTGCCCACATATGTAAAAGAAATATTACTAAAGCTTAAATCAAATATAAGACCCCACACATTAATAGTGGGAGACTTCAACACTCCACTATCACCTCTGCACAGATTTGCCAAATTGAAACTTAACAGAGAAATAATGGACTTAACTGATGTTATGACTCAAATGAACTTAATCGATATCTACAGAATATTCCACCTGAAAAAAAAAAAAAAAAAGAATATACCTTCTTCTCAGCACCACATGGAACCTTCTCTAAAACTGACCACATACTTGGCCGGAAGCAAATCTCAACAGATACAAAAGAATTGGAATAACCTCTTGTGTTCTATCAGACAACCATGTTTAAAGTTAGATTTCAACAACAACAAAAAAAAAAAAAAAAAAAAAAAAAAAAACTACAGAAAACCTACAATCCCATGGAAACTGAATAATGCTCAACTGAATCACCAATGAGTTAAGGAAGAAATAAAGAAAGAAATTAAAGACTTCCTAGAGATCAATGAAAATGAATACACCACATACCCAAACTTATGGGACACTATGAAAGCAGTGCTAAGAGGGAAATTCATAGCACTAAATGCCCACATAAAGAAGTTGGACAAATCTCACACTACTGACTTCATAGCACACCTGAAAACACTAGAACAGGAAGAAGCAAAGTCTCCCAGTAGGAACAGACACCAGGAAATTATCAAATTGAGAGCTGAAATCAATTAAATAGAAATAAAGAAAACAACATAAAAAATTAAAGAAACAAAGAGTTGGTTCTTTGAGAAAAATCAACAAAATAGACAAGCCCTTATCCAAACTAACCAAAAGACAGAGAGAGAGCATCCAAATTAACAAAATCAGAAATGAAAAGGGGGACTAGCAATAGACAATGAGGAAATCCAGAAAATCATCAGGTTATACTTCAAAAACCTCTACTCCACAAAATTGGAAAAATCTAAAAGAAATGGATAATTTTCTGGATAGGTACCACATACCTAAGTTAAATCAAGACCAGATAAACCATTTAAATAGTCCAATAAACCCTAAGGAAATAGAATCAGTCATTAAAAGTCTCCCAACCAAAAAAAGGCCTGGACCTCATGGTTTCACTGCAGAATCCTACCAGATCTTCAAAGAAGACTTAATACCAATACTCTTTAAATTGTTCCACACAATAGAAGCAGAAGGTATATTACCAAACTCCTTCTATGAGGCTACAATTACCCTGATTCCTAAACCAAACAAAGATGCAACAAAAAAAGAGAGCTACAGACCGATCTCCCTCATGAACATTGATGCAAAAATACTCAATAAAATATTGGCAAACAGACTCCAAGAACACATCAAAACAATTATCCACCATGATCAAGTAGGTTTCATCCCAGGGATGCAAGCGTGGTTCAACATAAGAAAGTCCATCAATGTAGTACACCATATAAACAAACTCAAAGAAAAAGACCACATGATCATCTCACTAGATGTGGAAAAGGCATTTGACAAAATCCAACACCCCTTCATGATAAAGGTCTTGGAGCGATCAGGAATACAGGGAACATACCTAAACATAATAAAGGCAATTTACAGCAAGCCACCAGCCAATATCAAATTAAATGGAGAGAAACTCAAAGCAATACGACTAAAATCAGGGACAAGGCAAGGTTGTCCACTCTCCCCATACTTATTCAATATAGTACTTGAAGTTCTAGCCAGAGCTATAAGACAACATAAGGAGATTAAGGGGATACAAATTGGAAAGGAAGAAGTCAAGTTTTCCCTATTTGCAAATGACATGATAGTATACATGAGTGACCCCAAAAATTCAACCAAGGAACTTATACAGCTAATAAAAACCTTCAGCAACATAGCAGGATACAAGATCAACTCAAAAAAATCAGTAGTCCTCTTATATACAATAGATAAACAGGCTGAGAAGGAAATCAGAGATACATCATCCTTTACAATAACCACAAATGATATAAAATACCTGGGGGTTACTCTAACTAAGCATGTAAAGGACCTATATGACAAGAACTTTAAGTCCTTGAAAAAAGAAACTGAAGATGTCAGAAAACGGAAAGATCTCCCATGCTCATGGATAGGCAGGATTAATATAGTAAAAATGGCGATCTTACCGAAAGCAATCTACAGATTCAATGCAATCCCCATCAAATTACCAACACAATTCTTCACAGAACTGGAAAGAATAATACTCAACTTCATATGGAAAAACAAAAAACCCAGGATAGCCAAAAGAATCCTATACCTTTCGAGGCATCATGATCCCCGACCTCAAGCTCTTCTATAGAGCTACAGTAATAAAAACAACTTGGTACTGTTATGAAAACCAACATGTGGACCAATGGAATCGAATTGAAGACCCTGACATTAACGCGCACACTTATGAATATATAATTTTTGACAAAGAAGCCAAAATGTACAATGGAAAAAAGAAAGCATCTTCAACAAATGGTGCTGCCATAACTGGATGTCAACGTGTAGAAGGCTGCAAATAGATTCATATCTGTCACCGTGCAGAAAACTTATGTCCTAGTGGATCAAAGACCTCAACATAAATCCAGTTACTCTGAACCTGACAGAAGAGAAAGTAGGAAGTAGTCTTGAACACATTGGCACTGGAGAGCACTTTCTCAATATAACGCTAGTAGCACAGACACTGAAACAATCAATCAATGGGACCTATTGAAACTGAGAAGCTTTTGTAGAGCAAAGGACATGGTCAATAAGACAAAGCGACAGCCTACAGAATGGGAAAAGGTCTTCACCAACCCCACATCTGACAGAGGGCTGATATCCAGAATATATAAAGATCTCAAGAAACTAGACATCAAAATGCCCAACAGTCCAATTAAGAAATGGGCTATAGAACTAAACAGAGAATTCTCCACAGAGGAAGTTCAAATGGCTGAAAGACATTTAAGGAATTGCTCAACATCTCTAATTATCTGGGAAATGCAAATCAAAATGACTCTGAGATACCACCTTATACCTGTAAGAATGGCTAAGATCAGAAACACAAAAGACAGCTTATGCTGGAGAGGATGTGGAGCAAGGGGAACTCTCCTCCAATGCTGGTGGGAATGCAAGCTTGTACAGCCACTTTGGAAATCAATATGACGCTTCTTTAGAAATTTGGGAATCTATCGCCCCCAACACCTAGCTGTAGCACTCTTGGGCACATACCCAAGGAATGCTCAATCATACCACAAGGGCATTTGCTCAGCTATGTGCATATCAGCATTATTTGTAATAGCCAGAACCTGAAAACAACCTAGATGCCCTTCAACTGAAGAATGGATAAAGAAAACATGGTACATATACACAATGGAGTACCACTCAGCAGAGAAAAACAATGACATCATGAGTTTTGCAGGCAAATGGATAGATCTAGAAAAAAATCATCCTGAGTGAGGTAACCCAGACTCAGAAGGACGAACATGTTATGTACTCACTCATAGGAGGATACTAGATGTAAAACAAAGATGACTAGACTGATACACAACTCCAGGGAGGCCACCTAGAAAATGGGACCCTAGGAAAGACACAGGGATGACCCAACGAAACAGAAATGGATGAGATCTACGTGAACAACCTGGACAACAGTGGGAGTTAGGGAGGGCAAGGTTTGAGGGAAAGAGAGCTTAGGCGAGCAGGAGATCCCAGCTGGATCAAGAACAGAAAGGGAGAACAAGGGATAACAGACCATGATAAATGAAGACCACATAAGAACAGGAAGAAGCAAAGTGCTAGAGAGGTCCCCAGAAATCCACAATGATACATCCACTGTAGACTACTGGCAATGGTCAAGAGAAAGCCTGATCTGACTTAGTCTGGTGATCAGATGGCCAAACACCCAACTGTCATGCTAGAACTCTCATCCAATAACTGATGGAAGTGGATGCAGAGATCCTTGGCCAGGCCCCAGGTAGAGCTCCAAGCGTCCAATTGTAGAGAAAGCGGAGGGACTGTAAGAGTGTGAATTGTTGAGGCCAAGATTGGAAAAGCACAGGGACAAATAGCCAAACTAATGGAAACACATGGATTATGAACCAAAAGCTGTGGAGCCCCCAGCTGGATCAGGCCCTCTGGAAAAGTGAGTCAACTGAATAGCTTTAACTGTTAGGGAGGCACCCAGGCAGTGGGACCCAGACCTATCCTTAGTGCATGAGCTGGCTCTTTGGAACCTTAGGCTTACACAGGGACACTTTGCTCAGTCTGGAAGGAGGTGACAGGACCTGCCTGTACTGAATCCACCAGGTTGAGCTGAATTCCCAGGGGAGTCTTGGCCCTGAAGGAGATGGGAATGGAGGGGAGGGGCTGGGAGGAAGGCAGGGGTGGGAGGCAGAAAGACAGAGGAAACCATGGCTGATTTGTAAAATTAAAACACAAATATGATAAATAAATAAATGAGAAAAAAACCTATAGCTAAAATAATAATCAATAAACTTTCAAAGAATTTTCCTCTAAGTTTTGAAAAAGGTACAGATGTTCACCCATATCATTTTTTCACCAGGTTCTTCTAGATCTAGTCAGAGCCGCTGCAGAGAGAGAAGTGGGAGGGAAGGAAGATGGTGGGACTATGCTCCTGTCAGTCTGCTTTTGTCTCCTCCCCATCATGTCCTAGGTCCCCCACTTCTGTTTTTACTCTTCAGTTGCTATGACATACACACACTGAACGAAAAAAAGGCATCCCACATTTGTATGTAGTAAACAGTTCACTCTAAGTATGAATTGGTTTTGCTTATCGAGAAAATAAGTTTCTCGATAAGCAAAACCAATTTAAGAAAAAGTAGGTGAAAGGGAGCATCTATTACAGAGTTTTTCTGAATCTTACTCCTTATATGAATAGAAATTTCTAAAGTATTAAAGGGTATTAAAGAGTCATACAGATCAAATACTCTGAATAGGCCCTGGCTTCTCTCATGATTGCTAATAAGGAAGGGCATAGAGGTATCTATCCCCATGTCTGTATTATATTCCAAGGATGCTCTGTAGAAGGAGACTAAGATGATCTGGACGATGTTCCTATACATCCTCTTTATGGGTAGTTGTCAACAAAAGCTCCCCTAGATTGTGTCCTTGCCATTTGGGATATCTTTGATCCATGGGCTCTAATTATGTTTGTTTGTTTTTTTTAGTGCATAGGGGACTCTATCTATCTATCTATCTATCTATCTATCTATCTATCTATGTCACAGGGCTTGGCCTATAAAGGTGTCCCCTATTGAGAAACACATAGTGAGTAACCAACAAGGTAGAAAGTTTCCACAGCTGGGAACTGACCTGGCATAAACTGAGAGTCAGATTTTTTCTTATTGGGTGAGACCCATGTTATAAGTTCCAGTGTTTCCTACATACTTCACAATCCCTGCCAAGTGTTGTCAGTAAAAGAATCACCTTCAGGATTCAGGAAAGCCTCCACTGACAGCTGAGGGGCAGATTGGGTGAAGCAGAAAGCACTCATTTCTAAGGCCAGCAGAACAGAAAATGTTGAGATCTGGGGTTCTGAAGTTAAACTGCCATGTTCTGAGTACCTAGAACTAATATGCGAGTTGCTGGCTTCCTCTGGTTAAGATGGAGTATGTAGCATCTAATTTTACTTTCTCTGATCCTGCTTTTCCATCTCCAACATGAGGCCCTTGGCCTAGCCTCTGTGGCAAGGAGATCTCCTAGAAATTAGAGGATTCTCTGGGTGGCTGAGTGTCTTTGCAGATGTCTGCTTTTCTTCCCAATTAGATACTCTCTACTATGGCAGGGATGGCTTTCTATCTCTCCCCTTATACAGATATCCTCTCTGTGACTGCTTTCAAGTATAAGTGCTACTTGTGGCAACCTTGAACTCTTGCCATGATGGCCATGTAGTGAGATCTAATGGGAAGGTGGCTATAAACAGCAAGTTTTTGTAATAGTTGATAAATATCAGTGGCCTGAGTGCGGGCCGAGTATGTTGAAAACTCTGCTTGCCAAATCTAAAAGTACCCATGACCTGCATGTAACTTCCTTTAGTTGGGTGACATCAGACTCTGGGCCAAGTCACAGGTGTGAACCTCTCATAGCCAATTATCTCCTGAAAGATCTCCAGCCTGTTTGTTTGAGATCAGATAGGAAAGTCATAGGCACCAAAGGCAAATCTGTGAGAGGGCCACGCCTGCTTGAAAGCTATGGCAGCTGTGACTAATATGAGATCAGTACCATTGAGGTCAATCTGACGGAAAGTATTTCCTAGGATTCAGCAGAGACTATGGTCCAGAGGGGCCAAGGCTGCATCTTTTTCTGTCAGCTAAACGTGGTCATATCTAAGAGTCTCCCACATGATACTGATTTTGATGGCATAAAAGCCAAAGGAAAAGCCAGGATTGTGTGATGACCAGATGTGCTGTGTGTGCTCTGGCAGGGGGAGCCAGAGAAACAGAGCTGCCCAAGTCCTTTAGAACCCAAAAGTAAATGAGTGAATCCTAGATATTGGATGGACACTGAACTGTTTAGTGTCAGACTTCAGTTTTGTTGTGAAGTGGTTCTGAGTGTGCCCTAGTTCTTCCCTCTTAGATTTAGAATTAATAGTAAGACAATTTCTGCAAGTGACTTGAATTTCTGAATTGGTAGGTGGATGGGTCCGACAATGAGGAAGATCAATCTTGCCTCTTGGGCTCCCCTAGTAGATGAATAGGCTAATGAGCCTGAGCCTATCTGCTTCCTTTCTGCATCAGGCTCTGTCTTTAATACTGTGATTGATCATTAGATCATGTGAGGCTAGTACAGAACAGGACTCAGAACACAGGTATACTTCTGGTTTCTTTCAGAGCTTTGTGTGGTTCGTGAAAAAAGGAAACCAGGAGATGGTAATGGATCAGGCCATGAGTAAGGTGTGGAAAATGCATACATAGTCCAATTTGCCCATGGGACAGACTAGAGCACACTAACACATTCTGCTGACAGACTGGACATGCCCATCTAGGTGAACTAGGGAATGAAGGGAGAGAGAAACAACTCTAACCCAAGGCTTTTCTCTTTGCTTATTTCTCTGTCTCCACCTTATTGCAGATGGGACAAACTAATTCTAATAAAGTGGCCACTCACGTGACTTTTCAAACACTGGGCAGAATTAGAAATGCATCTTCAGATATTCAAACAAACAAACAAAAACCCAACTTATCTATTTTTCACAAGTTATAAAGAATATAACTCTTTATTATGATAGTGTAACTATATTTTCCATTATATTATTTTAAATCAGAATTTAAACAGATCATATGTAAAAATAAGTATGCAACCTTCTCTGACTATTTAATCCTATAACAATATACCTGTTGTCAATATCAACTTGGTTCTGTCATTTGTTTATTGTGATTATAGAAACAGAAAATATGAAATTATGACTTCATAGTAACTGTTAACTCCTATATAACTTTAAAAAATAATTCTGCCAATTACTATCCCTTTGATTGACACCAGGGAATGAACTCTCTGTGGGGCTAGTCCTTGGGTGAGATGAGCAGAGTAGAGTTCATTTCACCTTACTAATATGTTCGGATCAATAAAAAAAATTCCTAAATTCATCCTTGGTAGGCTTTACTGATATTATCTTGGAAAGAATGAAGAACAGTGACTATCATTTTGAGGTGCTCAATAAATATGGATATGTAAGGAGAGGCCAGCCATGAATATGAAAGACAGAAAGAAGGGGGTGTATGAGAAAGACTGGAGAGAGAGAAGGAAAGAGGGAAATGCTGCAATTATATTCCAATCTCAAAAAAAAATCAATGATACAATAAGTAAAAATTTAAAATATGAAAAAGTGTGGATATAATTTTTACTAGTATCACACATTTAAATTTTCTGCAAGTATAACTAAAGTTTTTTTAAATATGCATAAAACTTAGAAATAGGTTTTTACCCATTTGTTTACATTCTGTATGCATATACCTACTTTGCTATAAGCCTCCACTGACTTTCTGCTGATAAAGGCATGGTCCTGATATGCCCTGGAGTGTTTCCTTTTAGGCATTCAGACTTACCTACATTAATTCACATAACCTTCTTGTTAGCAGAGTTGAAAGAAAACAGGTACAGAGGCCCAATTACAGACTCTCAGACACAAACGCAAAAGAAACATCAAATATCTCCACCAAAAGCAATGTTCACTGAAATTACTTAGATCTTAACTGATAAATAGGTAATACATATTACTTACCCGGTTTATACTGCTATTCCCTAAAATAGTCTGAAGTAGAGTTTTCTCAAATTCTTCCAACTTCTTAGAACATTTTTTTAAAATATGGTTAGATAAATTAAAATCACTTGCCAGTCTAGCTAATATACCAACAGCTTCCATCCAAAAACTTGAGAAAGGGAGTTTGGGGTTACGGTAAAATGTGATCAGTCCATCTAATAACTGTGAGACAGAATCAGAAACTGTGGAGGAGTCTTTCTCAAAGTGGGTTAAGTATACTTTCAGACTACTGGATTCTGACAGTTTCTTCAGTTCAAGCAGATGTTGCAAGAACTGCAAGTGAGAAGATGGGGGATTCTCCAAGGTGGTGCATGGCTTTTTCTCAAGAGGCAGTGGTAGAAGGGACGGGGGACTGCAGCTCTCCACAGCATGCTGGGACAACTCTGCAGATTCACTTCTTTGTTCATTTGATAAAACACAGCCAGAGTCGTCCATCAAAGCCAATGTATTTTCAGAACTTGTCGGCTCCTGATCTGGCAATGGGGGGAATACATCATGTCCTGAAACAGGAAGATGCAAAAGCATTATCTTCTTGCTGCTAGGTGTCTTAAAAATGATACAATGATTTCATTCTAAATGAAAATACTACATAAATCATGCAAATGTACATAACCATTTAGCAAAACAGAAATTGTTTAGTTTGATTAAAGAAATGGTTTGATTATGCATTTTCAGTTAGATATCTCATTCAACTATAAGCATGTTCCTCCATGTAAAACTGAAACAGTTTTTTTAAAGATTTGTTTTATTTTTAATTATCTATATGTATGTGTTTTACATGGATATGTGTACCTCAGTGTAGTATGCAGAGGAATCAGATCCCTCTGGATCTGGAATTACAGGTGGTTGTGAACCACAGAATGTGGTTCCAAGACACTCTGCAAGAGCAGCAAGTGCTCCTAATCACTGAGCATCTCTACATCCCCAACTGGCACAATTTTGAAATGAGAATGTCCATTCATGTGTATGTTAGAAGAGAGCAATACTCAAACTGACCATTAACTATCTATCCTAGCTGCTTTATTTTAATACCCTCAGCAAAGTGTCATGGGAGTGCATGTTGGAAATGAGAACATGAAAAACCAGACACATAGAAGAATCTCTTCTCAGTCCACTCTGCAAAAGAGGACCAAGGTAAAGTTTTACATGGTATAGATTACAGTATTAAAAGTAAATTATCAAACTGAATAAAAGAATAATTACATTTATTTTGAAAATAGTTTTAAACAATTTCTGTTTTGCCTCCAATCAGTTTTTACACAGTTGCTAAATGTTTATGTACAACTTGTAGGAGAAATGGTCAGTGCTGTAACCTGCTACTGGCTATGAGAAATCCCTCACAGTTAACAGAGGCAATGAGCAAGGATCAACACTTTGATAACTTAGATCAAATGATAAAAATTTCCTAGGTAAGTGACAGAGATATAATAGAAACATAGGTAGGTACTTATCACAATAACCAGTTTAAACGTTATTTTAAAAAAACTAGCTCACAGTAAGTTATGCTTTCTCATGGCATAGGATGACCAATTTGTAGTCAACATACAATGTACTTTCCCTCCTCCCTTTTCGTAATGCTGAGGATGGTACCTATAACTAACATTACATTATCAGCCAAGGCTTTCTTTTGGAAAATATTCATGGCTTAACTCACTAAATAATCATGGGCAAGTGAAACTATAATGAGTTTCCTTATAAACTATAATGAGTTTCCTTATAAAATAAAGAAGAAACACATTTTTTTTCCTTAGAGAGGATTAAACAACTAGAGTGTTACTATTAATGCATTATAATTTCTGGCAATAGTCATTAGCAAGACATTTATACATAAAGACCAGTAAACCACCATACTTGTTTTGTTTTTACCTCATACAATATATTTATTGGGAGAGAAAACACCAAGAGGGTGGCTTCCTCTGCTTGGGTGAGAAGACATGGGGAACTGAGCAGAAGGAAGGCTATATATGGCGTTTCTTGGGAGTGGGGAACTTTCCATTTTTGCCTGGGATTGGTGGGAATTTTGTGGACTGATTTTGAGGCAAGCTCAGAGATTGGTAGGATTCTTTTTCCTGACACTGGTCATAGCCTTGGGATCAAGTCAGGATCAGAATGTTCTTTCCTTGGCCCTGGTCTCAGGACTTTCATGGTCAAGTTCTTTCCATGGCCCTTTTACCCTACATTTAGCATTATCTCTCCTGGACCTATGACATTCAACTATATAATTACACTTGTGTTTATCTACCTCCAGGGACTACTGTGAAGGCATCATCCCAACTCTCCCCTCACTGAGCAGGATCTGGAGATGAACAAGGTAGAGAAACTGACCATTCAGCTATAGATGATGATCTGTTACAGGAATGAACTGCTTGGAATTCTGGACCATAACACCAACAATGATTTGAAAAGCAAATATTCATTATACCTAGTTCTCTGCTGACTGTCTTGAAACCACTGCGTTAACCTTAGCTTTATTCAGAGACAGGATGACCTCCATGGTGTCCTCATGCCCAAACTAATTTTCCTGAGTGCATCCGAGGGGCAGAACGTGATGCCTACATAGCGGTGAGATGGAGAAAAAGGCTGTTCTGCTTCATTCAAATGAAAAGCAGAGCCTATGATCTGAATCACAGCCTCAGTATAGGAGCCGTACTGTGTGATTGTTCATCACGCATTTCAGGATGCCTTAACAGGTGTTGCCTTGTGGAAAATGCAGGGTGCTGTGAATTTGTGGTGGGTCTTTGTAGTTGACTGGCAGGTGATTGTGTGCTGATGGCTCTTGGTAGAATGGTCTTATAAGTAGGGATGGTGGCTGTTAGGATAATAAAAGAGGGAAATTATAGAAGAAAGTGAAAAAGAAAAAGGACAAATCAGAGGGTAACATGGTCACAACAATACTTTGAATGCAATGAGGGTTAACAGGATTTTCATTGTGTGTAGTTAGACATATGGGTGATATCCATGCATCAGTTCTGTCCAGGTAAGTGTTCCCTTCAGCTGATGAGTCAGTGAAGAAAGGGTGGCCTGAGATGTGCTTGAAGACTGACAGGACTACCTCAAGGCACTTTTTTAGTAAGAATTTGTAATTTAGTTGTCAGGTTTGCGCAGTGTTTGAGGAGAGTAAGGAGCTCATTGCACAAGAATTTTGGTAGTCTGCTGGTGAGTCTAACTTTAAATCATGGTGATCCAGCAAGATACAGGAGATTATTATTCCATTGTTTGTATCTGTTGAGGTTGGCCTTGTTACCGAGTATGTGTGGTCAGTCTTAGAGAAGGTTCCATGAGGTGCTGAAAGGCTTATTCTTTTGTGTATGGGAGAAATGTTCTATAGATGCAAAAGATATGGAGAAGGACATTTCATATTTATTATAGGACAAATCCAATAAGATGAAGTCTCAGTTCTGAACATTTATGCCCCAAATACAAGGGCAAGAAACATTACTAAAGCTTATATCACATATCACACCCCACACACTAATAGTGGGAGGCTTCAACACCCCACTCTCACCAATGGACAGGTCTGCCAGACAGAAATTTAACAGAGAAACAAGGGATCTAACAGACCTTATGACTCAAACCACCACACTTGTTTGAGAATCATATGACATGAAAACAGCAATATATCCCCAACCCCTTAAGAGAGCATTCCACAGCAGCAATCAGAACCTACTCAAGTGCTGGGATCTGTTTTCCGAGACCTCAAAACTAATAGGAAACATCATAGCAAATGTATTTCACAGATATGTACAACATATATACCCTATCCAACAGCACATACATCCTCAGCAGCTCCTGGAACTGTCACTGCTTTAGTATTTTACCACATAATATAAGCCACAAAGCAAATCTTAAAAATACAAAATTACATAAATATTCAAAAATTAAACAATGTACTCTATAATAATCAGTGGGCCACTGAAGAAATCATGGAGGAAATGTAAAAGTTACTAGAATCATATAAAAATTGAAACATAATTTATGGGAACTTCTGAGCTATATATAGCTAAGGTATTTCTAACAGGAATGTTCTCAGTAATATGCTTTCCTTAAAGAATAAGAGAGATCTCAAATAACTTAATTAAGTAACACAAAGCCTCATAGAAACAGTAACAATAAAAACCAAAAGCAGTAGATGGCAAAAAATTATAAACATCAGGGTGCCCAATCCCCGTTAATACATCTACTACAAAACCCCTGCACCTGTGGTTTGGTGAACACTGCAGTAGATTAAACAGGCAGCTTGTAATAGACAAAGAACCAGAACATCTGATGTGAGATTATGACACTTAGAAATGCCAAAGAAATTAGACCCATGATACATCAACAATATGGCTGCCTAAGGAAGACAGGTATGCTAACATGGAAGCGGGAAATATGACAAGGCCCCAACCCAAGATGAAAAGCTATAGGCAATTAAGAACTGGTAGGAGATGGATATTTTCCCCAGGGACAAGCCCCTAAGAGGCTAGTATCTAGTACCAGGTGGGCAGTCCTGAAGATATAGGCATACAAGCAACACCAAACAGACTTAGGTTTTATTTATATGTCTATGCATTTAATTATTATATGTATGTAACAATAATAATGAAAGAAACAGAAAACAAATTTGAGAGAAAGTGAAGAGGGGACATAAGAAGAAATGGAGCGAGGAGAAGGAATGGGAAATGAGATAATTATATTTTAATTTTTAAAATTTATCAACTACTAAATAGTTATGAATATTAGAGAAGAAATTAATAAAATGGAAACAAAAGAGTAATACATAGGCTCTATCCAGCAGAGTTGATTCTCTGAAAAGCTAAACAAGTTGGTTAAACCCCTAGCAAAATAATCAGAGAGAGAAAGAGAGAAGGACTCAAATGAGTAAATTATGAATGAAAGGGGTAATTTACAACAGATCGCAATGCATGGTTCCTAGACCCATACATGACACTGTTAAAGTGGCCAAGAACTAGATATGTCCTAGAGATGATCCTAGGAGAAAACCTAACTACTATTATTTTGCCAAAGCAATATAACAATAAAATATCTCCTAATGGCATGGTTCTATAGCTATAGATCAATGCCTCACTCACTCCTCACGAGAGAAGATTTTTCTAGCAGAAGATGGGAATTAACACAGAGATCCACAATGTGACAATGTGTCAGTGAATGACTTTGGAGAGCCGAATGTCTTCATCAAGCCCCTTCGAGGCTCAGGGGTCTATGTGGAAGAGGAGGAGGAATGATTGTGAGAGCCAGAGGTGATTCACGACTTTAAGAAATCAGTATCTTGCAGACTCAACAGGACTGATGCACACATGAACTCAGAGAGACTGTGGCAAAATGTACAAGATCTGCACAGGCTGAAGCTTTAAGTATTCCTTGCATTGTGGGGAGAAGTAGGTACTGGATCCCATCCCTTATCTAGAAGCTTTTTGTAATTGATATAATGCTGGCAAAGGGAAAATCAGGTTCCTCAAACAGCGTGTCACTGGGAATATCAACCACAGTCCAGGGCAGGCCCCATGCACACTAGTAGTTGATTAACACAGAAGAACTCCATGGTTTTTTGGGTTTTTTTGTTGTTGTTGTTTTGTTTTTTTGTGGAAGTTTGATTCCATTTTGGCGGGGTTTTTTCCTTAATTTTTTTGATATTCATTTTTATGATGTCTTTCTTGGGGAAAGAGAGGAGGAGAAAGAACATAAAGTTAGGTGGTTAGGAAAGTAGGAGGGATCTGAGAGGAGTTTGTGAAAGTTAAAACATGATCAAAATATAGTATATGAAAACAATTTTAAATAAAAAAGTATTAACAACAAGCAAACAAACAAAAACTGTGGACAATGAAGGAGAAATGATTTAATTCCTAGACACTTATAACCTACAAAATCAAGTCAAAGAAATATAAACAACCTAAATAGATTCATAAAAAGTTGCAAGACTGAAGCAGCAATAAAATGTCTGCCATCAAAGAAAAGCCCAGACCTGGACAGACTCCAGGCTAAATTCTACCATACATTTAAGGAGGAACTAACATTAATTCTCTGAAAACCGTTCCACAAATTAAAAAGGGGGGATACTGTGCAAATTCATTCTATGAAGTCAGTATTGTTCTGATACCAAAAGTAGATAAAGATACAACAATAACAAAAATTAAAAGAGAAAAATAAGGAAAAACTACAGACCAATTTTCCTGACAAATAATTCAGGGTACTGGCAGGAAAGATCATTAACAGTCTTGCCCAGCTCTGGCTTCTGTGAGCTACAAGACCAAGATGACCACCATGATCTGTCCTCTGGCACAACAGTTGTATAACTATTTGGGCAGTAACCAACTACCTTCTGATTAGATTTGAAACCAGCTCTCTGGGAGATAATCCATGCCTAGTATTATAAACTTGGCCCAAAGCCTATCCCAGGAGTCCCCAGGCCAGCTTGAGAGAAGGGGGAGTACTACCAATGTTTTGCTAAATGGACCCAAAATCAAACTGTCTTCTAACCATTTGTATTTATACTTACACACTAATGCTGTCCTCAAACTTGGTTAAAGAAATTTCTTTTTGCAGTGGGCAACAGTTAGTACAGAGACCCTTAAATGGTTAAAGTATTGAGAATAAGTGAGTGTTAAGTGTGCAGCTCTCAACACAGCATCTGTTAATATCCCTCCAAGGCCCAGGAAATGGTGTGGAGGAGAGGAAAGATTATAAGACCCAGAGGATGAAGAAGAGTGCTAAAATACTGTTTCTTGTAGATGTGCCATGGCTGTTACAATCATAAACACAGAGCAGCTAAGGATACCTGTACAAGACCACACACACACACACACACACACAGAGAGAGAGAGAGAGAGAGAGAGAGAGAGAGAGAGAGAGAGAGAGAAGAGAGATTGACATAAAAAGGGAGTAGTTTGCAACAACAAGGAGTTCAGAAAGCATGGAGGAAGATAAGATGATAATGGGGAATAAATACAATTACAATACAATATACATTCATGAAATTTTCAGAACATGATCTAAAATTGAAAGTGGTAATGGCTGCACAATCCTTTGAATATGTTGTATTAAAAAACATTGAATTGTATAAATAGGGAAATTGTATGTTACATGAATTATTTACCAATAAAGATTTTCTTAAAAAAATTATAGCAAACTAAATTCAAGAAAACATTAAGAAGCTAATTAAGAAGCCATGACTAAGCTGCTTTCATTCCAGGAATGCAAGACTGTTTCAGCATATTCAAATAACACATGCTATTATCAACAATCCTATAGTAAATTCTATACTGAATGGAAAACTGAGAGCAATTCTTCTAAAATCTGGAAGGAGACGAAGGTGCTCACTCTCTCCACTTATTTTTAATATAGCACTTGAAGTCTTGGTGGAGTAATAGGACAAGAGAAAGAAATAAAAGGGAAAGCAATAAACAAAATGAAACACAAATGGTAAAGAAAGAAGCCACAGTATGCATAATTACAGATGACATGATCCATAATTTAAAATATCTTAAAGACTCCAACTAGAAAATTGTTACATGTGATACCATGTTCTGCAGAGTAGCAGTACACACAATCAACACACAAAAAACAGTAGCTTTTCTATATGCTAGAAATTAACTGAAGAAGAAAGTAGTTCATTCATTATGCCTTCAAAAATTCAAATGCCTAGGAATAAACTTAACCAAGGTATGAATACCTATACTTTGAAAATACTAATGTAAGTAATCAAAGAAGACACTAGAATATGAAAAGATCTCCTACAATCGTAGACTATCAGAATAATGGGAAAATGATTATATTACTGAAAATAATCTATAGATTAATGCAATTTCCATTAAAATGCTAACTATTTTCCTCTCAGAATGAGAGAAAAAGTAGGGAAGCACAAAAACTCTAAACAATCCTACACCAAACAGAATGCTAGAGACCAAGCTAGAGACATCATAATCCCTATCTCAAGCTATACTACAGAGCCACAGCAGCAACACTGCATGGTAGTGGTGCAAGATCAAACATGTGAAAAGAACAGAAAACCTAGGTAGAAATCCTCACAGAAAAAGCCAAAGGACCTTAGAAAAAGATGTCAAAATATATTGGAGAAAAGACAGTTTTTCTAAAAAGTGATGCCAAAAACTTGGGTTTCTACATGAGAAGAATGAAATGAGATCCATATCTCTCACTCTGCATAAAAGGCAACTCAAACAATAAAGGTAAGACCTCAAATTATGAAACTATTAGAGGAAATCTTAAGAAAAACCCTTCAAGATATAAGCACAAGCAAGTATGCCAATAATTCAAGAAATTACACCAAAAAATAAATAAATATAAGATTGAATGAAATTAAGAGACTTCTGCATAGGACAAGAAAAAACAAACTTGTCTGAGTAAATAGAAATCCTATTGAATGAGAGGACCATTTCGTAATTTACTACTGTGCTGAAGTACTGAAATTACAGCTTTCCAACTTGGTATATATGATCTTCCTGACATGTTGATTGGTAGATTTACTAGAGATAAAATGTACATAAACAAATTGATATTGTACTCTAATAAATATTATATACTCAAAAAACATAAACCACTGCTTTATAAAAAACTAGTATACTTAAGAAATCCATAATGAAATATGTAACATATACAAAAATTGAGGAAATGAGATATTAACTAAAAGCTGTAACAAACACTGCCTACAAATTCTCTACAAACTCTGTACATGTCTCTTACATAATGAATCATATAGATATTCTATTTCATTTTGCTGAACCATAAGCCTTACATTGTTCTGTTTTTAAATTCTAATTTAAAGACATTTATCATGTTAAAATAGATCTCATTAATATTTAACAAAATAAAGTGTATGCCTTCCTGTAACATACCGCGTCATAGAAATATTTAACCAAACATCAGGAAGTAAGGAGGAAATGTCCCTTTAGAACAGAATGAGCTTTTCTTTTCTGGTCATGCCTTCACCTTATTTAATGAGGCAGCTCAATCTATTGTACTCAGTGTACTGGCACAAATAATCTTACTCCAAGCCAAAGAGTTCCCAGATATCTGAAGTGAAACTTAAAATTAATAATCAAGACACCCATTTCTAAATATGCCCTCCTCCAATCACTTTCTTATGTTGGTTCATGACACCTTCATATCTTGAACATATAAATGCAACATTATCACCCTCATAATCAATCAGCCTTTAGTTCTGTCTAGGCTACCTTCACTAAAGTACCACTTTAGTGAAAATATTCCAGAAGCTTCTCTCATTTGACAGAGCAGAGCCCTCCAAGGTCCTCAGATTAGCACGCAATTCCTATCACTGTTTGCCCCCCCCCATTTTTATTTAGTTTACCTTTATCTCTACCCTCATTTCATGAATGTAACGATAAGCCACACAGAGTTGACAAAAACTGCCACACTGTTTACCATAGCGATGAATTTGTACTTACTGGTCCCAGATACATAACCATTTTTCTTCAAATCCAGCCTCTTATCCTCTATGAAACTGTCTAAGTTTTCCCCAGGCTTAGAAAAGCCTTACATACATGTCATTACCACCCATCTTAACCTATTTTGAATATATTAGTGAGTCCATACTGAAAGAATAAGTTTCTGAGGGAAGAGTTTTTTTGTGCGGATGTTTCTATGGTTTAATTATTGTTTAATGCCTGCTTTCTACCTGGTTAGTAATTTGAAAACTTATTGAAAGAATCTCTCTCTCTCTCTCTCTCTCTCTCTCTCTCTCTCTCTCTCACACACACACACACACACACACACACACACACACACACATGCGCGCGCGCGCGCGCGCGCACACACACACACATATATTATGATTAAGTCAAGTAACATCCATTCAAATATATTCAGCATAGGAATGTACAGTTTGCCACTACCAGTTAAGATTTCCAGGCATTAATAATCATTATCCAACATAAACTCATGCATTGAATAATGTAAAAGTAATGTTTATGCCACCTGGTGGTCAAACTGAAAATGTTATTTAAGGCCATTTCATAATTCTGTTTTTAATAATACCTTTTATAATTTTTGAAATTATAAGATAATTAAATTTAATTATAATGTAATTACATATATATATATTTAATTTTCCCTTCCTCCTTCCAATATATTATATATAATATATATATATATATATATATATATATATTATACACACACACACTGCACACACACACACACACCACACACACACATGCATATATGTGTACATTCCTAAATTCATAAATACAACCTGCTCAGTCCATGTCACCTGTGTTTATATGCCCTCAAGGCTGATCACTTGGTATAGGACAGTCAATTTGGGAGCTCTTAACAATAGTCTTTCAATTAAAAGCAAGTGTTTGTTTCTTCCTCTAGGAATATATATTTTAGCATGTGATGAAGCATATTTGAAAAATGCTGACAAATAAAAGGTTTCAGCTGTATTTTCCAAGAACACCAATTACATCACCATTCTATCTTTAAATATAACAAAGAGAGAAATGTCATATACATGGAAATACAACTAAATGGAATAGTATCTCTTGTCTGAACTGTCTTTTCTGAATAAAAAACAAAATGTGTATTTGTGAGCCGACTTTGACCTAGACAATCTGATACCACAAGTCCTCGTGTCTTCATGTGCTCAGGCACTGGGGTTTCCTTATTGATGCTTTCCTACAACACCTTCCAGCTCCCCAAAGGGAACTTTCTTCATTGCACTGTTTCATCTGTGGCTTTCCCCACCAATTTCACCTTCCCGAATATCTCCACCATACAGCCTCAAGGAATTATTTCACAAAAGACTCTCAAATACATATCTCTAATCCCAACCCATTCTCAAGGAATTGGTTTTCTGTGCTGTCTAGAGTCCCTGTTTTTAAATGGCGACAGCATTTTAGTGAGTTATTTCTTACAAAATAATTATTAGCATTTTATTCAATGTAAGTTTTAAAAATAACTGTTTCTTTCTGTTTGAACTTATGATATCTAGGTTTAGGATACATGGGGTAAACCAAAGAAGTTCTGAAAAAATTAATCAGAGGCAGTTCATTGTACAAATTTACATAAGTGCTCAGCATGTTGATATCCTAGGGTGTGGCCGTCAGTACTGAAATAATCAGATATTGTCAACTCATTTTGCTACCCATCACATGAACAAATGTCTAATAGGAAAGAACTTCAGGAAGTTTAGCTGCACTTTAGCTCAGTTTGAGATTACTTGAGCCATTCCTAGAACTGAAGGTGTTATGGGAGAACTAGGTTATCCTAGGTAGAGGGATAATAAAAGTACGTGCTCATATCGAAGCGGACCAAACAGCAAATCCACAAATCTCAAAGCTTGTCCTGCATGGGGCCCACCACTTAAAGGATTTCCAGCCTCCCATAACAAAATCATCAGCAAAGTGTCAAGAAATTAAACAAGTGAACTGTGGGGAACATTTTATATTCAGCCACATTTTGGCTATTATCTCATCATGATTGACCTCTGAACCTAAAACTGCCCAAGTCCTAAAGAAATCAGCACCTTCCCTTATACTTAATCCTGATATCAGCACAATCCCTCTCTGTCTGGTGTTTGAAACCTGAGAATCTACTTTGTGAGCCTCATACACTAACACGTATTGATCCTGCCTATCTTTCTGTTCCCTGAAGTTCTTCAGTCTGTTCGGTCTATTCTCATTTTAGAACCTTCCCTTACATTATGCATTCTATGTGAATTGCTCTCTCAAGCCTCATTCACAAGTTTGTCAAGGCTGGTTTCCTGTCATTCAAAATGTCTTTAGATGTCATTTCTTCAGAAGTCCTTCTCTAACCACTGTCACTGAAAGAAGCCTCCAGATGAATCTTCATGCTATCTTCCTATTTCCATTCCCTGGCCTGTCACTGTCACATCCTGACCACTTCCCACGGGGACTTTTTGTCTTTACCCTTAACAATGTATGCTCCAAGAAAGACCCCGACTTCCTGGTCTACTGCTATATCTCAGACTATGTAATTCTGAGTAAGAGCTAAGCAACATTAAACAAACAATACCCCATTTTATGCAACAGACTCTTTTTTTGTTTTGTTTTGTTTTGTTTTTCGAGACAGGGTTACTCTGTGTAGCTTTGCACCTTTCTTGGAACTCCTTTGGAGACCAAGCTGGCCTCGAACTCACAGAGATCTGCCTGCCTCTGCCTCCCGAGTGCTGGGATTAAAGGTGTGTGCCACCATCGCCTGGCAACCACAGACTCTAGTATTGCCATGAAGATATAATTATATGTAAAGAGCAGGGCTATGACATGGAAGGTTCTGTCTCCTATCCATTTCTTCTGTCTAAATAACGTATTACTCAGATAACATAAAGGGATGCCTTAAGGAAAACATACTCCTTGCAACATGTACAACATATGGTAAATAAATGTTATGTTACTCTTCAGTTTTCCTGCTAGGAATCTCACAAGGCTCTTCAATACCAACTGCAAAAGCACACTTTGCACTGGTGTCATGCATCCTCTTAAAAGGATCCACCCTAATTTTTCAATGTTTTCTACACCCCCCATTATTCTCAGCTCTACGCCAAAGTCAACTTAAATGGTTTTCCAGTAGATTTTTATATTTTATCTTTACACTATTCCCACCTGCTTAAAACACCTCACTACACAGAGCTGTCTAGAAGAAACTTCTATACACTCATAAAAAAAACAAAACAAAACAAAACCCAAACTAGCATAGTGAGATCTTTCAGCCACTGCAGTATTTCACTAACTTGCATGATCAAGGGAATATATTACAGTTGAATAACTACAACTGAGTAGTTGACAGACACTCAGTATTTCCATGGGGAAGACATCAAACTTGTATCTCAAACAAACATTGCAGAAGTATCTCTTATTTATATCAAATACAATGTTTTTCCTTCGCACAGAATTAAAGGAAATACATAAGTCTCAAAAAGCACTGTTGTTCTCTGTTCCCAAACACATGCATTTAGAATGTTTTACCTGTTCCTTACTAGACTCTAAATCTCTAATGATACAAGAAGTTATTCTGAATCACCTTACTTCTCTGATGTTCAGTCTTACCTGCAGAAGAGAGTTGTTTCAGGTCTTTTAAAACCCAATACAGTCAGCTCACACTCCATGCCAAATACACTAGATGTTCTAAGCCTGTGGGGCCCAAAGTCAACAGTTTTTAAAGCTCTCAGGTGATGCTGATGGGAGAATCATTACTGTCTGTTCATTAATACTTATTTTGCTATTTTTGGAGAGAACAATGACTTAAGCCTTTTCTGTGCCATTACAAATAACACCTTCATGACTCCCAGAATACCTTGCTACTTTCTCTCATCATGTTTATCTGCTGTTGAACATTTCTAAGCTCAGTAGCAGCTGCGGTCTCTTTCCATGGATGCTACCTTTTCTACCTTGCAAAGGTAGAAGCTTTACTATTCTAGCTGTCCATTCCACCTTAGCCTAAGTCATTATCAGTTCCTCTATGATATCACTGCCTCCTTCCTACCCAGCAGTCTTGATTCCTCTCCCACTGACAATCCAATCCACATGGAAGTGACAGCAGGAAGTCTAAAACTCCTAGCTAACTTAACCAAAGGGTCTCTCCACTGTCACAGAAACTTTACTCATGGAAAAAAGCCCATATAAGTAGTACAACTGCTCCTCCTTGTTCTTCATCATAGCCCCAACATTCCTTATTCTTTCTGTCTCACAGCCAGTCTTACTTAGGTTTCTTTGCTGACATTTCTATTCTCAAGACCACTGAGTGGGCTTCTCTTTGAGGAGTTGGTTTAACCACCTCCTTCTGGGCTCACTGCCCATCCAGTCTAACTTTTCTGTTCTTTTCCATTCTGAGCAGTTCATTCAACACCACATCCTGCTTTATTCTCTTCTATGGTTTTTTTTTTTTTTTTTTTTTTTTTTTTTTTTACACAGACTCTGCAATCCCTTCCTAGTTGGTGTAGCACGAATTGTTAGAAGGTCTTATTAATAAAAACAAACCTGGAGCCAAGTATTAGGGTGAACGCTGAAATATCAGAGACACAGAAGCAGCCACAGCTTCTTCCCCTCACCAATTCCTCAGCTGATCTCGTTTCCTCAAACTGGAAGCCTCTGTGTCCTCATCTAAATGGATCTCAGCTGAACCGCTGCTCAAAAGCCTAAAAGCTTAACCAGGTCCTTGTTCCTGGTCCTCGCGCCTTAAATACCTTTCTGCTTCCTGCCATCACTTCCTGGGATTAAAGGTATGTGTCACCATGAGTAGCTGTTTCGTGTGGCTTTGAACTCAAATGCTAGGATTTAAGGTGTGTGCGCCACCATTTTCTGGCCTCTATGTCTACCTAGTGGCTGTTCTGTTCTCTGACCCCAGATAAGTTTATTAAGGTCCACAATAATTGGGGAACACTATCACTACAAGTTGGTTCATAGTTATTGTCCTCTATTATGGGAATAGAAATTCTATTACTTCTGTATTGTCACTATAAGAACTACAGAAATAAGAACTGTATTGAATAAGAAATGAACTGATGAATTAATGTAACCATTTCAAGGTATCTTGCCTTTCTAACCAGACACAAACTCCTAATGAGTAAACAGACTTTTTCTTCTTTTCTACTTTTCAGAATCAAGCACCACACTGAGAGAACATGACATATTCAAGTATCTGCTCATTATTTTCACTATTTCAGTAGATTCTCAGTATTTATTTCTGAATTTAATAGTTAATTGAGAAATATTGTAACTAAATTTGAGTGTTTCCATAAAGTTTCAAACTAAATTGTCAACTTACTATATCATATTTAAAAACACACAAAACATCTGTAATCTTAATTCACATCCTAATTATTTCATCTTTCAATCCCACTCTCTAAATCATATCCATAATTTTGGAATACAATGTGGGAGGTTCAATCTACAGTTGTAGGCTTTGCCTCTCCAGATCCTGATTTCTTCGTGCAAGCCACACATATTTTATTAATGTATATCTGCTTAGATGAAACAGATAGGAATACCGATCAAGAAATGTCCCAAGTCTGTGCTGCCTGCCTGGATAAAAACCCATTCTGACTAGAGGATTTTTACAACCTATTGTGGATAGCTGGTGACTTTGGAGGTTGGTCTAGTTTCAAGATATTATGTTTTTATACTCTATATATTGGAACCAGTCTATGATATTTAAAACTTGTTCAAAAGCCATAAAAAATTTCAGTATGCAGCACTAGTTACTATACTTTTTCCTAAAACCTTATTGACAGGCAAAGGTACTAAACTAATTATTTTCTATTGAGGAAAGGGGAATTCCCACAAATTTTGGCAATCTTGCTTATCATTGTATTTTGACATCATTGCTTTTAATATGGCTGTAGTGGGCAATTCTACTTTCCTATGCCCTTTCTTCAGCAGGAGCTATTAGCTACTACTCCGAGCTAATGACAGTTTAGCCTATCTCTAGGTAACTGCTAAGCTTACATCTTAAAATCTTAATATAAATAAAATAATAAATAAAATAAAATAATAAAATAATATTGCAGTACTAAGATATAGAAGACATTTATAAATTCCTCTTTAATCTTCACTTTTGGTGACCACTGATAGTGTTTCTTACAAGCAATGACAATCATGATAAAATCCATAAAGCACACCTCTAATTGTCTTTAAGGATTCCGATGTATTTACCTATTGTCTGTCCTGGACAACTACTAACCCCTAAGAGTTCAGAATTGGCTTGTGCAAATTTATGTAAATACCACATTCACTGCAAGAGAAATCCAATACTGTTATCTTCTAAGTACCCAAAAGAAAAGAAAAAATACTGGCTCATTAACTTGCCTCCCTTTCTCTTTTTAAGTATGAAATATTTTCAGATCTTGTAAGTAGTAAAAGCTAAATCACACAGGTGACCATCACTTTGAATGAAAAAACAATTCTATCTCAAGCTCAGCCTGATGTACCTGTAATCCCACAATGGGGAGGCTGGGGCAGGATGTGTTTTAGTTCAAGGGTATCTTGTGTTACACAGCAAGTTCTGGGCCAGAATCTCCATGTTAGAACAAAAGAAACTTAGTCTCTATTCTAATCCCCTTTAAGCACCATTTTTCTTCTCTTTTTACCGCCAGTAAGTTATTCAATAAACTATATTATTTTTGTCTCAAAATGCACTAATATGGAATCTTTTCATTGACTTGTTGGCCTCCACATTCATTCTAGTTTGTTTTCTGTTGCTGTGTTAAACACCAAGGCCAAAAGCAACTGGGGAGGAAGGGATTGTTTGGCTTACAGACTGCATACAGTCTATCACTGAAGGAAGTCAATGCAGGAACTTGGAGGTAGGAACTGAAGCAGAGACAGAGGAGGAATGCTGCTTACTGGCTTGCTTCCTTGGCTTGCTCGGCTACCTTCCCTCATGCAGCTCAGGCCCACCTGTCTTGAAATGCTACTATCCCAGACAGGCTCAGATCTCCTACATAAATTTTCAGTCAAGACAATACCACATAGACCTGACCACAAGTTGGTTTGATGGAAGGAGTTCCTCAACTGAGATTCCTTCTACTTAGACATGTCTAGACTTGTGTCAAGTTGACAAAAACAACCTGCACAATCCACTTCTGTCAAACTTGACATAGAAACATAACACCTGAACTATAGCTTGTCCTTTCTTTGTCCTCAAGATTGTATGTAAATATCACAATATAAAGTATAGTAAAACTATATAAGTCTCATAGTCTATAAAAAGCTCAACATAGTAAAAGTGCAAGGTCTCCTTAAAAATCTAAACTCTCTCATCTGTGGGCTCCTATAAAATCCAAAACAAGTCATATATTTTCTCATTATAAAAGAGAAAAACCATAGAGCACAGTTACAGATCAAAGCAAAACCTAAGCTCAATATTATGAACAGTTCAGTATCTGACACTGAAATTCACTCATGATCTTCTGGGCTCCAAAGGGCTTGGAACCTATAAGGCTGACACCCACAGCACATATATCTTGTTTGGTAAGCTCAAGCTAGTCTCACTCTACACTGATCACTGTCCTGGTCTGTCACCCCACAGTCCTGGCACCTCCAATAGGCTAGGGCCTTCCCTGCAATTGTGGCTACAACTACACCCGTGGCCTCACTTGGCCTCTAACAATGACAAGCTTCCATTTCTCTCTATGACTAATTTAACCCCAGCATCTCTACTATAACAGATGATGCACCTCCACCAATGGTGTCTCTTGGCTTCTCACAATCTCAAGCCTCGAATTATTTCCAGGGCCCCTTCATGTTTTCAAAACCAGAACCATAGGGGAAGAGTCTTACACATTCCCAAGTTTTGCTTCCAGCTTGAGAAACAGCCTTTGGTCCCTCTGGACCACAGCATTTGTACATGTGAACTCATAATAGCTATGGTTGTTGCCTATATAAGGCCTGCAGAAGACTAAGCAAGTCAACATTCCTGTATGGAAGGTGGCGTGGCTCATGAGGCCACACTCTTAGTTTGTACTACTATGTACTGTCAAGAAAGTAAAAAGGGGCTGGAATAACCATTGCTAACGAGCCATACAAAGAAGCCTGAAAGCCTCCTAACAGTCCAGTCCTGAACCCAGCCATGCTATCAGCCTACCTAAATATGCAAAGCCATTATTACACTGTCCTTTCTCACCAGTAACTTCAATTCTTGCACATCTCACAAGTAGAGCTATTAGTGTGCCAAAATCTGTACCCAGTTGTATTCCCCCACACACAAAGGGCCTATGTCAAGTGCCTTATTCTCTCTGGTTTGTTAAGATATAATTAACAAGTAAAATCATTATATTTAGGATGAAGAATATAATACAATGCCTATTATAAGTACCCTTTGTGAGATGGTTGTCAGGTCAATTAATATATCCATCATTTCAAATACTTAACATTTTTGTGATGAGATTATTTAAGATGCATTCTTTCAGCAATTTCTATGAACCCACTATTAATAATTATGATCACTGTGCTGTAGAAGATGTCTCCAAACCTTACTCCTCCTGTCTACATAAAATCTTGAACCATTCAACCCAAACCTCTCTATTCTCTCTCTACCTCCAGTATTTTGAAACAACAACAGAAATGCATGCCTGTACTTAGATGTGGAATATAAAACACTGAGCTCAGGAAGAACGTGGAATATAAAACACTGAGCTCAGGAAGAACGTAGCAGAAGTACAGAGCTGGAGTACGTCAATGAAAAGTTCAATGACTAAAAAAAGATTTAAATTAGGTAGGATTAACACTACAAACTGATAATAAAAGCAGTTATGTTTAATATTGGGGGAAAAAGTTACCTTCTAAAACAGCAGTTTCAATTTTGACTATATTTTAGAATAACCCCAAAGAAAATGAAAAACACTGATGCTTTGGAACAATCCTTCACCTCTAGATCCTGACATCACTCCTGGAAATCAGGTGATTTTAGCATAATAGTCAAGGCTGGTGAGAGCCACACCTGGTACAGCCCATGCATCCCAACACTAAAGTGACAAATACCTTCAGAAATACGCCTAAAATAAAAACAAATTTACAAAATGAAAACTACAGATATCTCTGTGGTTATTCATTTTTGGAGTGTGGGAGATACCTATAGGAACTCCTGATCCCTAACATAGACTTGTTGCTTGTGGGTGCGGAAGGTCTGGACTGATTTTGCATTTGCTGTTAAGTGGTACAAAAGAGCACGTCAGCTTGCTATTGCTGTGTTCACAATCTGCATGGTCAGGGCTCTGTCCTTTCTCTCAGCCTTTCTCTCTGTCTCTGTTCTCTCTCTCTCTCTCTCTCTCTCTCTCTCTCTCTCTCTCTCTCTCTCTCTCTCCCTCTCCCTCTCTCTCTTCCTCCCTCCCTCCTTCCCTCTGTACACCTCCCCTCTCTCTAGATCACCTGGGAACACACCTCTCTGGCCCTAGCTATCCCTGCTGCCTCTCTAGTCCTATTGCAGAGCCACATAGCCACACAAAGCAGCCTATCACCAAGGACCGACAATGGCTGAGAAATTACAGATATCATGAGATGCTTCATGGTTCGCTGAATAAGACCTAATCAGATGAGGCTAAACATCCATACAATAGACAGGTAGAAACAGCTTCAGAGTCACTGAAAGCACAGTAAATTATTAATAAAATTAGGTATTAAAATATGCAAACTACAATCTAATTTGTTAGAAGTAGGTCAAAGAATGGGGGCATTCAGTTTAAAATACTACTTTATGGAAAGAAATGGGCAAATTATACTAAATTCCAGAGTAAACAGTATTTGTTGTTGGAATAACAATGAGCAAAAGCAAGATGCCTAAATTCTGTTTCAATTACAAATTAGAAAACTTTAAATATTATATAAAGACTGTATATTATGTTTTAATTACAAATCAGGAAACTTTAAATATTATAAAATATGTAGAAGAACAGAAGTCATCTTTCACCAAGACACATCTCTCAACATAAAATTTAAACTCCTTCTATGAATCACAATTTAATTTACATTGGAAAATTTACCAAGCCTCATGAAAATAATTTCTATTATTTCATAATTAGTGGCTTAATTTAACATTATACTTTAACTAGACCCAGAAATACTTTGGAGAGCAAACCTATGTCAAGGTCTCACTGAATCTAAAACCATGGGAAAGCAGAAAAGCAACTCAGTTATTTTTCATATGAATTTAACTTAAAAGATAAAGATGTGTTCTTAGCACAAGAACTTTGAAAATCTAAAACCCAGATTTCAGTGAACAATCTATTCCCTGTATATTTTACAGCATACACACTGGCAGCAATACTCAGAATGTATTAAAGACATGCAAGCAGTATTTACTTTAACTCTGAGAAAAACTGGATACTGAAAACAACAGTTATATACTTTTTCCAAATGAACTGGTGATGTGAAACAATGGGTCTTTTCACTGTCAAAGCCCATCCATCTCACTCCACTCTAAGGTCTCCTTTAGCACATCAGCATCCCCAGACGTCCCTTTGAGGTATTCTCAGCTCACTGTGTGCCACGTATATGGAAATGTGTGGTTGTACGGATTCTTCTTAGAAATATACTCAATGTGTTTTATTTGAAGGTCAGTTCCTTAAGGTTCTAGATGTCCTGAAACATGATGTAAATACATGTGGTACAGTTCTGTCTTTGTGATGTGAAACTTTATTTACATGGAAAAATTGTTCTGTCTTATTGTCTATAATTTTCTGATGCTCATTCACAGCAACATATTTATTTTTATCTTTTACCTTGGATACTTTTCAAATGATTGTTATACTTTAACATTCATATAGACTGCCAGTAAGCAATACACAGAATTTCTTCATAATTATGCTTTCCCTACAAAATGTCTTTAAAATTACTGAAAATTGATATAAGAAACAGAAACTCTCTTGAGGGAAAAGAATGGCTGCCTTATACAACGTATGATTCACACACTAAAATATGGGCTGTCTTAGCAGATCTTCAACAGCACTCACAGGTGCTTACTGAGAAAAAGGGCAGTAAGGATGCAGGAAGAAAAAGAGGATGACCAAGAAAAACAGAAGTTAGCCCTGAAAAAGAAGCAGCAATACGCTACCCCTGAATTCTTACTATGCTTGCATATGTACCTCACTTGATAGCATGAAACACTGTCAAACACCACTGCTAAAGTCAAGTTAATGCTACTGATTGTTTGCTGGCTTGCTTTCTCTTAACTCTACAGCCTTCGTCAGACTCTACGTGAACACTGAGTTCTGGAACTGCAGGCTCAGTATGTTTGCTTGGTAGAACAAAATGCTCTAAGGCCTGCTGCTCACTTCATTGACTGCATGCAGGTATTTCATCAGGCACTAATTTGGTTTCTATTGGTTCATTTCCAGTCAATTTTTAGATTAAGTCTCATGACTGCTGTGGATATCGCTCTGTGTAAATAAAGTTCTGATTGGCCAGTGGCCAGGCAGGAAGTATAGGCGGGACAATAGAGAAGAGAATTCTGGGAAGTAGAAGGCTGGGGAGAGACACCACCAGCCGCCGACATGACAAGATGTACGGTACTGGTAAGCCACGAGCCATGTGGCAAAGTATAGATTAATAGAAATGGGTTAATTTAAGATAGAAGAAGTAGATAACAAGAAGCCTGCCATGGCCATACAGTTTCTAAACAATGTAAGTTTCTGTGTGTTTACTTGGTTGGTTCTGAGCATCTATGGGCCTGGCAGGTGAGAGAGATTTGTCCTGACTGGGCCAGGCAGAAAAACTCTAACTACACATGACTGTATATTTCA
This sequence comes from Onychomys torridus, assembly GCF_903995425.1. Taxonomy (NCBI): domain Eukaryota; kingdom Metazoa; phylum Chordata; class Mammalia; order Rodentia; family Cricetidae; genus Onychomys; species Onychomys torridus. Next base: position 75,202,715 of record NC_050449.1, on the reverse strand, counting down.
GGTTTATTTCTTTAAACCAGTGCCATTGAAACTTCAGCATTCATCATGAGGACCTGAAATAGATGTTCAATCATGGTCTGCTGGGCATCCAAAGTTTCTGACTCAGTTTTCAGGTAGGATCTGAGCATTTTACTTTTCCAACAACTTTCCAACTGAAAATTTAATTTAGTCTGGAGAGGTAGTCAGAAGTAGAGTACTGAAACTGTATCAGGAAAAAATGAACAGTATACAGGCAGACACAAAGGAGAGTGATATATCCCACGAGAAGTAAACAATGCATGTATAAGCTTCAAGAGAAAGCAAAAGCAAGATGGCATGTGAGAAACTTTCCAGTGCCATAATACAGAATTTGAATGAACCCAAAGTTAGGAGGCTTAGATAGATTCACAAGTAAGCTCCAGGCACTGCACAAAGTTGCAGTCCAACTTAAGAATTTCAGGCTTCTTCCCAAAGCAATCAAAAGACTTGAGACAGGGTGCAGTCCAGAGTAGGAAATGCCAATGCTGCAAAAAGAAATGTACTTTAATTGGGATAAATTAAGCAAGAGAAATAAAGTTGAATTTGGATAATTAGGTAAAACTATTTCCATTAGGAACAGCCAGATATGGAGAATTTCCAGTGATACATAGAAAGTAGAGTGCAGTAATTCAAGAGGTTACTGGGCCCCTAACAAAATGTCCTAGAACCCAGCTTCTGCAAAGAAGATAGTTAAATCAAGCAATCAGATTCAGAGATGAACCAAGGAGATGGGATGAAGGATGGCGTCTGTCTGAAATGTTAATCATTACAGAATCAACTCCATGGAAAGCTCAACCTTTGAAAGTCTAGTCTGTTTCCTGTGTCAGCACGTCTTTGGTCCTTCTATGTCCTTTGTGGGCCATTAGCACCTTTCTGGCATAATTCTATGCTTTTAAATTTCTCTCTTCCATTTATTCAGCCCTAGATTAAGTACTGGCAAATTTCATGTGGCCATCTTCAACAAAGCTGTTCTAGACTGAAGAACATTATTTTTCTTTCATTTTCTTCCCTATATTACAGGCACCACACTTGTTACTAATTCCACTCACTCATGACCTCCAATTATTCCTCAGAAATGAAGAACAAAAGACCTGTTAACAATGATTTTACCAGCCTCTATTTTTTAAAAGTTCACTAGTAAGAACTGCTTCGTCTACAGAGCAATGCCACTGGGGTGCAGGTTCATCTCACCCTCATCGGTTTCCATCCTGACCATGTTAGCTAATGGCTACCACAGTCCCACATCATCTCTTGGCTGGGCAGAGTGCATACAAGAAACAAGGAGTTGGGGGAAAGGGTTTTTCTATCCTTGATGGGCCTCTAACACTTCATCTGAAGAGGTAGATCCTTTCAATTGCTTTCTGACTTGTACTGGCCAAAACTGGGCCCCACAAAAACTTAGATCAAAACTCTCACAGGCAGCCCTAAGCCTTTTATGGGTCAACCCATGGGACACAAACATGATTTCCAAATTAATTGAATAACTTTAAAACAGAAAGGAGCTCCTTACTGAGTAGAGAATTGTGTCTGACACAAATCACCAAAAAGGCTGAGGCAGATGCCACAAGGTGTCCAGGAGTCTCCCCTTTTGTCTGCTTTCCTCACTTGGTCCTTTCTTTCTGCACTACCTTCTTTACTATGACTGAACATTTCAACAACTCATCCCTTCTGTAGTAAAGTTTCTTAAGGAATAGAATCCTCAGGAAGAAAGTTAAGAAAATAAATCAGAATACAAAAGCATCTGGGTTTCTCAGATGGTGTATAAACCATTCCAGCCTGCTTTATTTAATTCTAGACTGTTCCATTAGTTCAATGGACAGTTGACTATGTAAATTATGGTCCCCAGACTCCCCATCTTTCAAGAAGGGTTTGATTCAGCAGCTATTGAGAGCCTCTGAACACTTATGAACAGTTACAAATAGAAACCAACATTGAAGCCAGGAGGTGGTGGCACATGCCTTTAATTCCAGCCAAAAAATTTAAAAACAAAAAACAAAAAACAAAACACTGAAAACTCCAGAAATAAATATTTAATAATATGAGTATATTTTTACTATGTTTTGATTCTTGGAGTAGCTTTTGTAGAGCGAATCCTGACGTCCTTTCAAATGATCAGTCTTTAAAAAAACCACTAAGTTCTTCTTCTACTTGCCTGTCTGTCATTCTAATGCCACCATTTGCTTCATTTTTCATCCCCTCTTTAACAGTTACTTAATTGCTGTATGTAATCAGTTATTCCTATTTTTTAAGATGGAGACATGGGCTACTTCCAAGCATCTGTACCAAAACACTAGACATGCAACTCCTGCTGCGAGGAAAACTTATTTTAATTATATGATTTTTGAAAATTTCTCTCACAGGTACTATAAGTAAAAATATAACACAAGGTATCACCCAGCCCCTTACTGTTTATACATACTCACAAACAGCATGCACACTATGTCACGGCTACAAATAGATTCTGGATGGCAAGAAATATTGTTGATAGCATAGAAAGTGATGCTGGCAAAGTTCAAGATTGTAATATTTTACATTTTACCATTATATGAATCCCACAACTTCATGGAAGAAAAAGAACAATTGTTTGCTATTTGTTCAGTGGGTATATTCAAATAGCTCATTGCCAAAAAGGACTTTACAGAGATAAAATATTGCTATTAATTAGATATCACTATTTTTGGGCTTATGCATGAGATTTTAGTAATATTTAGATTCTAAGCCATCTTGTTTTCCACATACTAAGTCATCAGGTTATCAACACAGTTCTTCCAAGTTGTTCCATTACCCACTGCATGCATGTGTTCAATTACACTGGCACAGGCAAATACGAAGATTCCTCCTTACCTCTGCAAACCTTTGAACTGTTAGAATCAAACATCCCTCACCTAGCCTCACAGTTCAGTGTTGTGATATTTTATTTGTGCTTTAATAAATAAAGCTTGCCTGGAGATCAGAGGAAAAAGCCCACCCTTCTAAGTAAACACAGAAGTAAGGCAATGGTAACACATGCCTTTGGGAGGCAGGGATCTGTCTGGATCTCTGTGAGTTCAAGGCCACACTGGGAACAGAGACAGGTGTGGGCAGCACATGCCTTAAATTCCAATGATAGTTGACCTTGGAGGTCTGTAGGTCTGTACAGACAAACATGAAGTGACAGAGCTGGGCAGGAAGAGGAAGTGATGTAGCTGAACAGAGAGAGCAAAACATATGACAGAACAGCAAGGCATACAGGCATGGGTAGACAGAAAGAAGTATTTCACTCTTTGGAAGCTGCAGAGTTAGTGAGGTAAGGTTAGCTGTGGCTTTTCCCCTTTTCCCTGATCTCTCAGGTTTTCACCCCCATATCTGGCTCCATGTTTTTTATTTAATAACATTTAGAAATTCGTCTACAGTTCAGTTATCTCTGTAAGTCTTAAATTGTAAGTATAATTACTTAAATGCTATGAAAAATTCTAAATGTATGTTTATAATTCCTGCCTGATCTGAGTTTTCTAATCATATATCTACCTCCCTTCTAGGTAAACCCTACATTTGCTGGGAGTAGTCTCTATTCAGACAAGCCTACACTCAACATTTTATCCTATAAATTTTCTATGTTCACATAGAAAGTATCAAAGTCCATTTAATAAACTGGGATGGAAGTTTCAATATTCTTAAAATCACACTTACATGATCTCTGAACACATTCCCAACAAACATCAGAAGTATCCACTTTTGAAACCATCCCGAGGCATCTGTCCTGTAAGTTCTGATTCCCATGAACCCAGTTCAACTCATCACTCTTCAACAAGATATCTTAGTCTGTTTTTCTGTTATTTAACTAAGAAACCACAGACTTATAACACACAAAGAAAAACAGGTATCTTCAGCTGATAATTTAAGAGGTCCTGGATAAGGGGCCACATCCAGTAACAACTTTCTTGATGCTGGGTACTCTGCATAGTCCAGAGTTCTACAGCAGACTAAAGAATCACAGGGTAAGAGGAGTTCTGTACACAGAGTCTAACTGATCAGTAATAACAGACACACTCTGGTAACGATCCATTAATATACTAGTCTGGTCATCTTCTACAGGTCCCAATTGGCCACACCTCTCAATAGTTCACACTAAGGATTATATTTTAACACGAATTCAAATCATGGGCTTTCGTGGAAGTTTTAAAAATTAAGATCCCTGTCTCCAAGGATTGCTATGTTCCACATCCACTCACCAAAATATGCATTGAGCACTCTGTAATGTGTTCAGATTGGAGCAAAGGTGACAAGCAGGCAGCAAACTTTCCACACACAGAATGACTCATGGGAGATGACATATAAGCCGAGTGGTCAGTAAAGGCCTCCCCGAGGAGGTGACATTTAGAAAGACTGAGTGGAAAGCACAGACACAGAATATCGGAAAAGATAGCAGAGACACACCTTCAAAAGAGAAACTTCAAGGTACTGATGGGAGGGTGGACAAGGTGGGGAGGAAGAGATGAGTAGAGAGACATCAACTATGGGACACTGTATAAAGTTTTAATCTAAAATGAAACAAAAGTAGAAGTCAGTGGAGTGTTTACTGCAAAGAAGTAATATGATCTAATTTATACCGTGTCCTGATTTGTGTATTTTTTTGTTCAGTTACTAGATTGTTTCCTTATCATTGTGCTTCAAATAATTCCTAAATAAAGTGACTCACGTGACACACATTCCAGTTTGCTCCAGGGAACCCTGGTTTGCTTGTACTGTCCCGGAATAACCGCTAATACATTCCCCCTAACTCACGCAAGAGTCCTAATGAAGACATTAACATGTTGAACCTAATGATAAAGAATACAGTAAAACATCCTTTAATTGTTATTCAGCGCCCTTCTGAGCTTTCCGAAATCAACTCTCCTTTCTTCTTGCCATGGCCAACTTGCTTACAGGAGTTCTGGTTGCTCCAAAAGGCAGTGCCAGTGGGGTTCTGAAATGGGGGTGTATTCTCTACTTGTCCTTTGCTCACACTTCTGTTGTTTGCCAGGTCCCCGGCAACAATTTCATTGACAAGTACACAGACCTGGAGGACCAGACCTCTGAAACCTTCAAAGAAATGAGCCAGGATGAATGGCTTCTTGGCATTTTGTCATTCTCTCTAACTGGGCTAATTTTAGGTCTGTTTCTCCCAGTAGAATGTTAGGTGATCAAGAGAGAAAAATAGCACCTCATCTTGTATATTTTGGGGCCCTAATTATTCACCAGAGCTGGTACTTTATAAATGATAGCTATTATATAAAAGAAAAATACAACAGAATTTAAGAATGAGATTTTACAATGAATTTCTTCAGTCAACCCCAAACATGCTTGTTACTGAATGGTAGAATACTTGGCTCTAAGATATGCAAGGCCTTGGGTTTGATCCTCATTATACCCATTATCACAATAACAACAATAATAAACAACTATTTTCACATCTGGAGTACTTTAATTCTGTTAACTTAATCTCCTAATCTAATGTGGTTTCATTCATTAAAAGGTGACAATAACTTGTAATGTTTAACTCAAAGTAAAAAAAAAAAAAAAAAAAAAAGAGAGAGAGAGGAGGGATTGTATGAGTGAAAATTGTTGAGACCATGATTAGAAAAAGCACAGGGACAAACAGCCAAACAAGTGGAAACACATGAACTATGAACCAATAGCTGAGGAGCCCCCACCTGGATCAGGCCCTCTGGACAAGTGAGACAGTTGATTACCTTGAACTATTTGGGACGCCCCCAGGCAGTGGGACAGGGACCTGTCCTTAGTGCATGAGCTGGCTTTTGAAGCCTGGGGCCTATGCAGGGACACTTTGCTCAGCCTGGGTAAAGGGAGGAGGGGACTAGACCTGCCTCAACTGAATCTACCAGGCTGAGCTGAATCCCCAGGGGAGTCCTTGCCCTGGAGGAGATGGGAATGGGGATTGGGCTGGGGGAAAGTGGGGGGTGGGGGGTGGGAGGAGGAAGGACAGGGGATTCCATGGCTGATATGTAAAATTTAATTAAATTATAAAATTAAAAAAAGCACAACCAAAATAACAAAAATTGTATGGGGCAAAAAGGAGAAATAAACATTCTCAGGTTCTTGTAATAAATTTCTAGCAAATTATGGTAATAATAGGTGTATACATTACTGAAAAGTGATTTCACATACTCACCATTCTTCAGCAATCCTGAAGAAATCCTACTCAGGAACAGTTTTTGACGTAATAGCAGAACTTCAGCTTCTAAAGCTTCAACTTTTGATTTCCATTTGGACTCCTGCTGGGTCACCAAGGTGGCAAGGTGCTCTGTATATTCTCTGCTGCTTTTGTCTGCTGGTTTCGAGTGGATAATCGCCAAAGCCAGCGCCAGCTTTGAAGTTTTCAAATACCATGTCTGAATATCCATCTTGGCTTTTGTCCCTACCATATAATGAAAAGAAGTTACAAAATTTCCTTTTAATTTTAACAGCATGTTTTATTTGAACAAAATTGAGCTTCCAGAGTAGTGCTAATTAAAAGTTTATAATTATAAATTGGTTCTAAGCAACAGAAACAAAATTCTCAGGAATAAAAAAAAAAAAAATTTGTATGAGACCTCATGAGTTTTCCCCATCTGCTTTAGCAGGCCTTTGGTTGTCCTTGTTCAATTCATGTTTAGGTAGTCATATTAGTGAGACAGTGTAACTGTGGCTTCTGACATAACTAGGAAAGACAATCTCAGAGTCCTCAACTAGAGGCAAAGAACTACAGGAAAGTAAGGAACACTAAGAGTAGAAGAAACAGTCTCCCCCAGTGAAGAACACAACTGGTTATCCAATCCAAATAGTTAGCCCTAGAAACATACACAAGTGTAACATTATATAGGCTGAGCAGGTTGTATTTAGCAATATGTACACACATAAACACCTATGCATGCAACAATAATTAATGAATGAGAAGGCCATAAATTTAAAAGAGAGCTAGGGACGGGTATATGGGAAGTTTTGGAGGGAGAAAATGAGAGGGGAAAACATTGTAATTATATTATAATCTCAAATAAGCAAAAAAATATGTTTCATATATTTGCATTGTTGAAGTTTGATCCTGCACTTCCAACTATTCCAATTGCTGCCCGAAGTATATGTTTCCAGACCATTAACATCTCAGTCTTCCAGTATGAATACATTGAAAGGGAGAAACTGATGCATGATGACCCTTAGTTTAATTCATTAGTTTAAACATCATCTCCACTGAAGAGTAAGTACATTGTGACTTCCACCATATTTTACTAGATTACCACAGAGGCTTTGAACATAAAATGTAGTTGGAGTTTTTCTGCCTAGCCCAGTCAGGACAAATCTCTCTCACTCACCAGGCCCACAGTCGCTCAGACCCTACCAAGAAAACACACATAGACTTACGTTGTTTACAAAGTGTATGGCCGTGGCAGGCTTCTTGTTATCTACTTCTTCTATCTTAAATTAACCCATTTCTGTTAGTCTATACTTTGCCACGTGGCTCGTGGCTTACTAGTGTCTTTACATGTTGCTTTCCATGGCGGCGGCTGGTGGTGTCTCCCTCCAGCCTTCTACTTTCCAGAATTCTCTTCTCTCTTGTCCCGCCTATACTTCCTGCCTGGCCACTGGCCAATCAGAAATTTATTTACACAGAGCGATATCCACAGCACTTCCCCTTTTCTTTTTTTTAAAGGAAGGTTTTAACTTTTACATAGTACAATTACATATAACAAAACAATTATCTAGTAAGAATTACAGTTACAATATTAAAGAAGATATCCTATCTATCTTATATTTGTGAGTCTAAGGTTTTATATCTATCTTATCTTGTATCATAACTGAGGAAATTATAACTATCTAGTCTTCAACCACATCAAAGACCTCAGAAGGATATAATATTACCTGAGAACCGGGAGAAGGATGTAAGCATTTTTCAGGAGTCTTGCAAGAGTAGACAGAGACAGCTGGCAGCCTGGACAGTCACCTAATGTTCCTTTGTAAAGTTGGGGCATCTGTCTTCAGCCCACAGGGCTAGAGTCTCTTGGTCACTTCTCTCAGTGTCCTGTAGAATGTCTGGCCATTTCCTCTGCGAAGCAGGAACCTGAAGGACCATTTTGTCAAGCAAAGTTTAGTGGTCACCTTTCTATGGGTCCTGCATGTCCAGTCGATCAAGCAGTCCAGGCAAGAACAGTTTCTAGCCCAAATGGCTATTTTTGCCAAGGTGAAGATAAGATATTAAGTGTTTTCAATGCCCATCTTCCTCTCTGAAGCAAATCGGTGCTGCCAGGAGCAGACATGTCTCACTGTCCAGAAAGTCTAAATTTTAAAAATATTTTAAATGCCATATTCTGAAGGTCTTTGAAGTATTTGAAGATTACCTATCTACCTGAAATATCTCTATGTATACCTAGAAGACTTAACTAACATGGCTATGAGTATGATTATCACAGATGATTAATTATTAATCTATTTTTAATTATCCATTACAATTTTAAATGAGCTATACAAACACAATACCTTAAACACGAGTAGAAATATATACATAGTATAACAAAATTAACTTTAAGTTTGTATCAATAGACTAAAATCTATACCAACATAAAACATTTTAAACAAGTTGTTGCTCTTTAGAAGTAAGTTCCATCCTTAATCTACCCTTTCATCCTATTATATCTATATCATATCCCCTTTTCTTCTTTAGAAAGAGATCACATTTATAATCAACCTGCTTTAAAGAAAAATATTGGATTTTCTCTGTCCCACACCAGAGGGCTCTTCTGATTTGGGACACAAGAATCTCTTAACCTTTTCTTTTAGCAATATGTCTGGGTTTAGAGAAGGAGTGAGCCAATTCCATCTCCAAAGCCAGCTTGATAATTTTGGGAATGTGGATGTAGTTTCTCTTACTACTTCCTGCTGGAGGGGGGCGCTGCATCTTATGGGGACAAAAAGAAAATTTTTGGATTATAGAGTAGTCCATTAGGGTGAACCTCTGAGCCAGTTGCCTTGAAACCATTCTGGATGTCAGATCATCTGGGCCATGGTGTCATCAGAGACATTTCAGGTGGTCTTGGCTGATCAAACCTGATGTATCTTAATCTGGAACAAATCCACAGCCTCTGGCTTTCTGTGGAAACAAAAGCAGAGACTCTTTTCCAAAAAAAAAAAAAAAAAAGTGCTGTGGATATCGCTCTGTGTAAATAAATTTCTGATTGGCCAGTGGCCAGGCAGGAAGTATAGGTGGGACAAGAGAGAAGAGAATTCTGGAAAGTAGAAGGCTGGAGGGAGACACCACCAGCCGCCGCCATGGAAAGCAACATGTAAAGACACTGGTAAGCCACGAGCCACGTGGCAAAGTATAGACTAACAGAAATGGGTTAATTTAAGATAGAAGAAGTAGATAACAAGAAGCCTGCCACGGCCATACAGTTTGTAAACAACGTAAGTCTCTGTGTGTTTTCTTGGTTGGGTCTGAGCGACTGTGGGACTGGTGGGTAAGAGAGATTTGTCCTGACTGGGCCAGGCAGGAATACTCTAACTACAATAAAACATACTATAAAAATGTTTACTGTGTAGTAAAAATGTACAGTAACTGCTCACGCCTGCAGTTTCCACTTCCATTGCATACATTCAGCCTACTGCAGATCGCAGCCATTTGAATAAAAACTTATATATATTTTGAACATGTACAGATGGTTCTTGTTTTAATCAATGTCATGCAACAACTCTGTATAGTATTCCCAAGCTTAGGTATTGTAATGATGATCTGAAGTACACAGGATGATATACATAGATTATATGCGAATAGTAAACCATTTTATATGAAGCACTTGTGCATTTAGGTATCTTTATTGTAGTCAGAAATTCCCACCCAGTCTCGTAGCCACTCAGGACCCAAATAAACACACAGAAGCTTATATTAATTTTAACTGCTAGGCCATTAGCTCAGGCTGATTACTGACTAGCTCTTACAATTAAACTAAGCCCATTTCTGTTAATCTATATGTTGCCATGTGTTCCGTGGCTTTACCTGTGTGCCATTATATGCTATTCCCTAGACAGTGGGATGGCATGTCTCTCCTCTGCCTTTCTTCTTCCCATATATCTACCTGGATTTCCAGCTGCCTTGTCATGGGCCAATGCAGCTTTATTTATTAACCAATCAGAACAACAAATATTCACAGCATACAGAAAGACATCCCACAGCACTTTATATATATATAAATTCAGTGTGCCTGGTTACCACATTGATACTAACAACACAATTTCACATTATACCTTACATTTTATTAACGTCAATTTCTCAGGACTATCTTCCACTATGGTAGGGCTACACTGCCCAAGTTCTTTCCTGCTCAAAAATCTCTGCTAATTAATTTTAACCAGTTATAATGCCCTACCTTCCTTATAGCTGCCTAAGACCCATCTGTGTATCCTTCCTGGATAACCCATAAACCACTAATTCAGTGTACTTAAAAATGATCTGAGAAAATGATCAAACTCCTCAGATTTACCCCCACCCACAGTCACATGTACCTATCTGATAACCTGCCATTGGGAAATAAAATGGCACACTGTGACAAGTATTCTAATTGTGCATGTACATGTGAAATCCAGAAATCAATGTTGGGTATCTTCTTTATCAATTCTCCACTTATTTTCTGAGACAGTCTCTCTTACTGACCCAAGGATCTTACCCATTAGTTAAACAAACTGACCATTAAAGCCCAGGGATCCTCCTGTCTCTGCCTCCCCAGCATTATGATTATAGATGCACACTGACACACCTGCTCTGTAGATGGGTCTTAGAGATCTGAACTTGAGTCCTCATAACTCAACAATCTCCCCAGCCTTTAATGATTCACTAACATTGTGCTGAACGCACAACTCTGTGTGCAATATGCTTTTCACAGTGCTGTTTTCACATGGAAAACTCGGGTGGAAAACTGAATAGTTAAAGTCAGGATTGGAAATGTCACTGTTACTTAGTCACCCAAAAGAAGATATTAGTAGGAAATGCTTTATTTGGATGCAAAAGTATTAATGATGCACTGACTTAAGTAAATGAGAGTACAAAAAATCCAAATACAGTAAAGGCCCCACTTACATAAAAAACAGAAACACAAAAACTGTAAATTAGTACTTAATATGTAACTGTAACATTATTGATTTTTATAATTACATTTGTCTGTTATCCTAGTTATTTTCAATGACCAAGTATCACATGATATTAAATTATTAAAGAGTACGTTTCCAAAATGACAGCACAGTGACACTCTGGAATCTTTTACCACTGCTGAATACAGACAACAAAGACTGCATACCAGTGAGATGGACATGCTGACTAGAATTACAACCCCACTCATTTTGACTTTGGCAACTGTCATTCCATTTGCTGGTTCACCAGCCATCTGTTGTGTCAGGAATAGGGCTAAGGCCTCAGACCCCTGTTACTAATCTCAGAGAAGCAGATCACAGACACACGGATGATCTTCCCTGAAGAAGGAACCTTGCTTGTATATTAACAATATCGAACACACACACACACACACACACACACACACACACACACACACACAAACACACACACACACACACCACTAGAACCTATATAAGTTTGTTTCAGTTAGAAAAAATTCTCAAATGCAAGTGGGAATAGTGGGAATTTAACCTAGAAAGAAAAACTAGAAAAATAGTTTGGTAGTATCAGAGTGAAAAGTTTCCTAGATCATAAAAACAGCCAACTCCCCAAACATCATGCAGAAATGCTTAATTGATTTAAGTCATTTGATTGAATTCATGTTCTGATTTTTATAATTTTTATGAGATTTGTCTTTAAACCATGATATTATTAATCAGAAAAAAATCAAACTGCTAAGTTCTTTGGTTTGTTAATAAATCAGGGTCTGAACATTAATTAGAACTGAATCACAAATGAGCAGAAACAATTGCTAACAGAGATGCCTGGTGCAGAGTTGTGGGGTAGAAATCAAACTGAGAACACATACAGACTACAAACTACAACCAGACTGGGCTCCTTGGGATGTGTGTGTGTGTGTGTGTGTGTGTGTGTGTGTGTGTGTGTGTGTGTGTTGTGTCTTTTAATTTTCTGGTAGCCATACAATTCTATTTGTCCTAAAATCTTATGAAAGAAGTACAAGCTTCTATAACATATAAAATATATATTTGGGCTTTGTCCCCAGATTTTGACACAAAGCTCCTGAATCCTTGGGATTAGAAACTCCCAAGTGGTAATAGATATTTACATTCTAATGATGTAATTCCCAGCAATTTCCAAATGGAGACCGAGTGCCAGAGACACCAACCATAATTAGACAGTTGGAATTGTCATTAGCAACTCCCATCTCAACATCAGGGGAAGAGCAGAGGCAGAAGACTGGGATAATAATGGGTCTTGCCTACCTAGTGACACCTAGAGCAACAAATAACTTTAAAAAAAAAAAAAGAAAGAAAAAAAAAATTTAAACAAAGGAGAATAGAGAGACTCCAGGCTAATAAACACATCAAGAGGATAGGAGGATACTGCATACAAAATGAGTATCACAGCTTTGTGCATTCCACACCACAGGGGCCATTAGTGTCTCTTCCATTCATTCCTGGCACGAATCTGTTGTTGTTTTTTCAATCTTTGCTCTTTGAAGGGCCCACTACCCAGATCCCAAATAAATACACAGAGAATTGTTCTTTCTTATGAATGTCAGCCTTAGCTTGGCTTAAATTATCCCAGGTACCTTCTGTCTCTGGTCTTTTATCTTTCTGTATTCTACATACCTCTCCTTTTTTCTTTCTTTCTTTCTTTCTTTCTTTCTTTCTTTCTTTCTTTCTCTCTCTCTCTCTTTCTTTCTTTCTGTCTTTCTTTTTTCCTCCCTCCCTCCCTCCCTCCCTCCCTCCCTCCCTCCCTTCCTTCCTTCCTTTCTTTCTTTCTTTCTTTCTTTCTCTGTTGCTGGCTGTGTAGCTGGGTGGCTGGCCCTTGATGTCCTCCTTTCCTCCTCCTTTTCCCACTCTTCTATCTTCTCTTCCCAGATTTCTCCTTCTATGTATCCTCTCCACCTGCCAGCCCTACCTATTCCTCTCCTGCCCTGCTATTGGCTGTTCAGGTCTTTATTAGACCATCAGGTGTTTTACACAGGCACAGTAACACAGCTTCACAGAGATAAACAAATGCAGCAGAAAAGAATGCAACACAGTTTTGCATCATTAAACAAATGTTCTACAGCATAAACAAATGTAATACATTTTTAACCAGTATTCCACAACATCCACAACATGAATCCTTTGTGGCACACTCTAAACAGCATTATTTACTTTCTGATTAGTAGATTATGAAATCCCTTATTTAGTTGGTCAGGACACAGGTAATCTGAAGATCCTGCATCAGGCACCTGAGTCTTTGTAGCTGAGCCATAACACCTGTGCAGTCTAACATTGCCTTTGGGTTACAGGGGTCAGAAATGAACTGAATTATTAGACACCCCATTGATATCTAGAGAATTAGAGAATTTGTTGTTGTAACTGGAAAGAACCTTAGTTTCCTAACTATCTCCAGAGAGCCTTTTTAAATTCAACTTATAACCAAATAAATATAGTAAATAATTAAAATGAACATTTAATGTTCCCCGAGTAAGTCTTTGGTGTCTTTGAATTCTTGGTAGTTTGAAATATAAAGTTTATTATATTTCATTAGTTTATATGGGATTTTTCTTTCCACTTGGGAGCAGTCCTTACCATAAAAAATCCTCCATTGAGCTGTGGAATACTAATCTAGTGGGTTCCTATGGTCCCTGTCTTCTCCATCTGGCAATGAATGCTACCTTGTCAACATGGTTTCTGTAACTGTACTAGCCCTCTCTCTTCCGTTCCCAAAATGAACTGTAACATGATATTGATGATCAAAACTGCTGAACTACCAAAACAGTTCAAGTATAATCCAAGATTCTAAAGTTGCTTAATTTCCAAGAACACTACTGAAAATCCTTTAATAACAAAAGCCACAGCTCACTCCATCATAGTAGTAAGAATTTATAATATTTATCCACAAGAATCAATTCCTAATCTGTTCTAAGCATCTACAAAAGAGTTCTGACCTTTGTCCTTGCAATATAAATTGGGTTTGCCTTTACAAAGCATCCACAGCTACAGATGAAAATTACTCCTCTAAATGACTCATAGATTTTGTTTATCAAAAAAAAAGCCTGTCATCAAGCTGAACAGCTAATAACGATTAAATTATTATATACAATGATGGAATTATTATATATAATCAAATTAAGGAAAATTATTTTTAGATTTTTTTTAAATATGGGAAAACATGACCAACAAGGCATTGACTACAAAGTAGAACATAAATTAGTAAGATAGCATTTTTTAAAAAAATTCTGATAGAAAACATACATGGAGATTTGGAGTTAAAAGAGGAAAAAAAGAAAGTGAGCAAAAGAAATATAAGAATAAAAGAAATGGGAATGAAGAAGATGGACTTACATATTGAGTGAGTTAAGAATGAATGATAATAATTTCTTATTTATATCATCCTACGTTCCCAAATGTTCACAATAAACATGTAAAACACAAAACTGCCTCTGTATTAATCCTATAGAAACTTTCCCCATGCTATACTTTTCAATGTAAAACTTATAGGACTATTTTTAAAAAGAATAAAATAGGAAGGATTAAATTGGGGGTGGGGAATGCAAGGGCAGAATAGAGGAGGGAATACATAAGGAGGGACAGAGCTAAAGGTCTTTTAAAAAATCATATAGGAATCTACTACTGTAGAAGCTTCCTAAAATATATATACAAAAATATATTCATGGAGATTAGGCTCTAACATGGCAACAATTCCCCAATTAGACACCACAGGCTAACAAATAAAAAGTCCAGTGACAGAAATAGTTTACCTCCTCTGGAAGGGTTGGCCAGTGAGGTCACACAGATACCCACATATCACAGGATATTGCCAATGATCTTGGTCACCCTCTGGGACTTAGAAGTAAGACTCTATTGCTGAAGATAACACATACTTGAGTACATAGAGAAATCTGGCATCGACCTGGAAGGCCAGGTCATCCTTACGGGATAGCTTATATAGTGCTGGAAGAGGGTATGCACACTACCAGAGGAGAAAATTAATCATCAATCTCACCCCAGCTGTGAGCTCTAGGAACTACAATAACAACCAGCCTGCAAGACATACCCACTAGTGCAATGGAGCACAAACATCATGGGATTTTTGTCCATTTCAACTGAAGGCAAACTTCACAAGAAACCCACATTTGGCATGGTTACTGAGGCCAATAACCTGTGGTTATATGGGTCATAGACCTTAGAAGAGAACCTACTACTATTATTCTGCCAAATGGGCACATTTTTAAACTGACTTCTAATGACTTGACATATTGGGGACCTACACATTAATGCAATTCACAACCCTCATCAGAGAAGCATCTATTTGCAGTAGATGGTAATTAACACAGAGACCCACCTCTGGTCAAAGTGCAGAGGATATGAGACTACAGCATGCTCATTCTAACTAGGACACCTGTATTGCAACCCCTCCTCGCAAGGCTTGGGGATCATTGTGGAACAGAAGATAGAAAGACTTTAAGAGTGAGACATGGTGGATGGCGAAAAGGAAACAGCGTTATCCAGACATAACAGGATGTTTGCACAAAAGAAGCCAGAGCAGGTGTGACAGCAGCATAAGGTCTATGCAAGTTCCAAACAGACCAAATTCCATCACAGAGAGGGGAGGCAAAAAAAAGACCCTAGCTCAGATTCCTTTGGGAACTGATAGCTGCTAAAAGAGGAAGAGTTAGTTTTCTTTAAGAACGTGGCACCTGGTAAGCCAACCAATGCTCAGTGGGTGGCCACACATCCAAGAGTCACATACTATGGGCAGCACGAATTTACTTGGTACGTGTAAATTTTAAGAAAAAATTAAAAAGAGGACACAAAGTTGGTGGATAGAGAAGGGGCAGGTAGACCCAGGAACTGAGGGATGGGAGGTGAATATGACCAAAACACATTAAATGAAATTTTCAAATTTTAATATATATTAAATTAAATATATATTAAATAATAGAAATAATATAAATTACATTTTAAAATTATTTTTTAAAATAAAGTACTCATCTCACCACATACACAAAATCACCTCAAAGTGTACTTAATATTTAAATGTAAAAGCTGAAATTTCAAATATACTGGAAGAAAACACTTGCAAAGGATGTTTTTAAATTTCTATTAAGAGTTTTCAAGTCGGACTGCAGAAAACGGGCCAAAAAAAAAGGCATTAAGTAAACAAATGGGATTGTATCATGCTAAAACTGTCTTAAGCCAACGCAACAAACAACAGAATAAAAATAAAACATATGTATTTGGAAAAATACACCTGGTGATGCATTAAATATGCCAGATATGAAAAGAACTCACTTCAATAGAAAGAAAACAACCCAAAAGAAAGTGGACAGGGCCTAAATAGACATTTGTCAAAAGAAGACATACGAATAGCCAACTCATACATGATAAAATGCTCTACACTATAAATCATCAGAGAAATGCAGGTTATATACCAATTAGATGTTACTTCATGCCTAGGAGAATGAATTACCCAAAAGACAAGAGTCTAAGTAGGTGGAGCTCTGTGCTAGAGAGCCCACCTTACCCTGAGATGAATCCCAAGTACTGTTAAAAAAAAAAAAAAAAAAAAGAGGGTGGGGATGGGGGACAGAGAGAAAGAAGGAGAGGAGGGAGGGAGGAAGGAAGGATGGGAAAGGAAAGAAAAGAGGAAAATGAAGGAAGATAATCAGGCCCTCTGGATAAGTGAGACAATTGAATAGCTTGAACTGTTTGGGAGGCATCCAGGCAGTGGGACCCGGACCTGTCCTTAGTGCATGAGCTGGCTGTTTGGAACCTGGGGCTTATACAGGGACACTTTGCTCAGCCTGGAAGG
Source organism: Onychomys torridus (assembly GCF_903995425.1). Classification (NCBI taxonomy): domain Eukaryota; kingdom Metazoa; phylum Chordata; class Mammalia; order Rodentia; family Cricetidae; genus Onychomys; species Onychomys torridus. The sequence goes on along the minus strand of NC_050449.1, from coordinate 75,185,752 downwards.
ATGAGACTGGACCTGCCTGTACTGAATCCACCAGGTTTAAATGAATCCTCAGGGGAGTCTTGGCCCTGGAGGAGATGGGAAAGAGGGTGGGTGCGAGAGTGGGGGAGAACAGGGTAACCCATTGATAGGAAATCACAACATGTCCACTTAGTTGGGCTTTCCCGGCAGACCGCCTAGTTATTTCCGGTTCAAAATAGCCATTTCCAGGTCAGAACATCTCACGTGACTAGGACTCCATGGCTTTACATGGTTGTGTAAAGCGCACCCGGCCATGTAATCTACGTGCATGCGTGGAGTAGCCACATGCGGTCCTGTACACATGCGCGGCTCATTCTTTAAAAAGCCAGTGCCATGTTGCACAGGTCCTCTCTCTCTCCTCTCCTCTCTCTTCTCTTCTCTCTTCTCTTCTCTCTCTCCTCTCCTCCTCCTCTCTCTCCTCTCCTCTCCTCACTCATGTGTGTGCTTCACACAGGCCTGTGACCTCTATCCTCTATCCTATATTAATAAACAGCTCTTCTGTGGATTTGTCGTGTTAGGGATGTGTTCCTCGCAGGGTAAGAGCACCATAAATAACTAACACCCATGGCTAATATGTAAAATTAAAACACAAATATCTGTATGAAAAAATAAAATAAAATAAATATATTTTTAAAAAAAGAGAAAAGAAAAAACTTCATGTCAATAAACAGCAGGTGTTTGCCTATCAAATTAATGAGAAAGAAGTATATGTATGGATTATGGAATAAGATTAAGTCTCAGAAAAGAAAGACATTCTACCATTTGAGAAAGCATGAATGAATTTGAAATATATTGCAAATGAAATAAACCAGGCCAGAGAGACAAATGCAGTATCATTTGGATCAGGAACAAAGGAAAGGACAAAGAGATAAAAGAGAGAGAGAGAGATATAAAATATATCACCAGTTTAAAAAGTGAAGCATATAGAAGTAGAGAATAGAATGAGTATTGATGGGTAGTGATGAAATGTTAATTAAAAAGAAAGAAAGTTTCACTTTGAGTGAATAAATTGTAGGGACCCTGGGAATATGATTAATAATGTAGATTATCATCAATAACAATATAAACTTAAAAATTACTGATAGATCTTAAATATTTTTTAGCACAAAACCTTATGTGAGGATATATGAACTAGTTTGATTTACTGATTTCCCAATATGTACAAATGTCAAACTATTCCAATGTACACAATTATATATGTGTGTGTGTGTATGTATGTATGTATAGTTGCTTATTAAATAATATAATACAATGTTCATATATGGAATATTCATTAATTATGAGATGTAGGAAAAATAAATAGAGGTGAGTTTCAGAAATAGAAAATGGAACATGGGTTTAGAGCATCATTTCTCATCCCGTGGGCCACAACCCCTTTGGAAGTTGAACAAGTTTTTCATAGGGGTCACCTCAGACCATAGGAAAACACAGATATTTGCATTACAATTCATAACAACAGCAAATTACAGTTATGAGGTAGCGATGAAAATAGTTTTATGGTGAGGGTCACCACCACATGTGGAACTGTACTAAAAGATGAAGCATTAGGAAGCTGAGAATCACCGGTTTAGAACGAAGCAGCAGAGAGCTTTATTCCTATAAAACAACAAACTCAAAGACACTGGTAAAACATTCCTAGAGCCACTGAGATGAATGTGGTCAGAGAAGTCAAAACAGCCAAAGAAATACCTATGAACAACGATAGGGAAATATGCACTCATCAAATATCCGTACTGGGTCAGCAGAGCACTGGAAATACCAAAACAGTAAGTTATGATGAGATTTTTAAAAGAATTAGTTCACTTAAGTTTGAAGAACATCTAATATTTAATTTTTGGGCTAGATCCAGCTGACAAATTCCCTAATGATTGCTATAGTTTCAGCACAGAGTTACTGGGAAGTGCTCAGCCGATTAACATTATGTGAAGTTTCACATAAAAGAATCAGGAGTTCCTAAGATTTCAGCTCTGTCTACTTTAATTATTAAGGCAGCTTTAAAAGCCTTCCTAGCAGAGTCTGGAGATGGGAGGCTGGGAAAGATAAAACGGCGCGCTCTATTCAGTTTTCTTTCTTTCTTTCTTTCTTTCTTTCTTTTCTTTCTATTTCTGTTTCAGTCCAATCAAAACAAGACAGCTATCTTTTTTTTCCCTTGTTAAAAAAGAAGAGTTAACTCACCATGGACTCTAAGCCTCCTACTGCTGTTTCACTGGTTTGGTTTTACATGCCCCCAACCTCTCCTTCCCACTCCTTCTTTGCTATAGAATGCATTTTCCTTGAACTCTTGCAGAAACACACATGGAAAGATGTATCACAGACAAGTTTTTTTTTGTTTTTTTTGTTTTTTTTTTTTTTGGTTTTTCAAGACAGGGTTTCTCTGTGTAGCTTTGCGTCTTTCCTGGAACTCACTCTGTAGCCCAGGCTGGCCTCGAACTCACAGAGATCCACCTGGCTCTGCCTCCCAAGTGCTGGGATTAAAGGCGTGCACCACCACCGCCCAGCTAGACATTTTATAAATTACCAAAAAGTACACTGGCTTACACAACAAATAACATACTATGTTACCATCAGCTTCTAATTCATAGATCCCAAAAAAGAAATAGATGCAGAAGGTCACTACTTAGGCATAGTAAAAAAAAAAAAAAAAAAAATTAAAAAGTTTAGAGGAATTATCAGCACCTCTCAGTTACACTATTTCATAGAGTGAAATAGGCATAATCCTGAAAATATATCAAAAAACCCACGTTAATTGCAAGGTATATAAAATATCTGAGGAACTATATGACTCAAGCCCATAAATTCCACAAATCTGTATTATTTAAACACTGTACTCTACATCACACAAAAGCTGCACATCATAAAAATGAAGTGCCAAACATAGACTAAAAACAGCCAGAAAAAGTAGCAAAGCACTTCCCCCAATCCCAGGAGAGAGAGGCAGCTGGCTTCCAAGGAACAGCTAAGCCAGGTATTCAGTTTTGAAGGATAAAAGACTAGAGGCAAGATAAAGAGGCAAGTTTCCAAGAATGCATAAATGTGACCCCATCCAAATAAGGTCCAATTTGCAAATACTGCATTACAAAAACAAAAACAAAAACAAAAAACCCATCTTTTCCTATTATGTGACACCAACTTGAACTTCATTTTTATATAATGTGAGGATATGAACTCAAGGGGAAAAAAATAAGTAACCACACAGAAACATTTTCCTTCGTACTCTTTTTTTTTTTAAGCTGAAGATCAAACCCAGGGCCTTGCGCTTGCTAGGCAAGTGCTCTACCACTGAGCTAAATCCCCAACCCTGTTTTGTTTTTTTGGTTTTTTGTTTTTTGTTTTTGTTTTTGTTTTTTGTTTTTTGGTTTTTTTTTTGTTTTTTTGTTTTGTTTTGTTTTTTTTGAGACAGGGTTTCCCTGTAGCTTTGGAGCCTGTCCTGAACTAGTTCTGTAGACCAGGCTGGCCTCAAACTCACAGAGATCTACCTGCCTCTGCCTCCCGAGTGCTGGGATTGCAGGTGTGCGCAGCCACCACCACCACCCGGCATCCCTCGCACTCATTTTTAAATCTGAAAACATACCCTGTTCCTCTGAAATCTCCTGAAGGGAACTACAAATTCCTGCCAGCAACCGACAGTGTTTCCAGGCCTCTTTCAGTGCTTTGTTTTTCTAAGACAATATCCTAATCCTTTTTCCTGCTTGGATTTCTATTTCAAGGCAAACTGGATTACGATCCTAGTGTAGTGTCACATGCCTAAATCATATTAAAAAACCCAAACAATAAACATCAAATGTCCATACATGTTCATTGCTATACCACTCAATGGTATACAAAGTAGAAACTTGTCTAGCTGTCTATCAACACATAAATGGATAAAGAAAGCATCATATACACACACACATGTACACACCATAGGCAAAAATGGAATTTTATTCAGCTGTCAAAAAAAATGAAACCATGATATTCCATATAAAGGGACAGAAATAAGTCATATTTAGAAAAATAATGCATATTTTTCTTCATATCCAACTCTAGACCTAATTTTATGAATGTGTGTGTGTACTTACATAAAGTATCTGTGAGCATAGGTCCTGAAATAAGCATAAAAGAAACCATGAGCTAGAAGAGATCTTGAAAAAGGGGAGGAGGCAGAGGGAAAAAGGTAGGAAAAGGTTTATGACATAAAAGCGAAAGAAAGGTTAAGTTGAGGGGAGAAAGGGAGTGCAAGAAGGAGCAGGTAGTGGACAGAGGAGGGAGGGCAAATTAGAATAACGTATTAATAGACATTGATATATATATATACATCATATATGCTACACATATATGAAAGTGTCATAATAAACTTACTACTGGGCATGCTAACAAATAGACTTTTAAAGTGGAAAACATACTTTGAACAAAGCAAAGGAAGCAATGTACAATCTATGCTAATAAATTTGACAACTTCATATCAAATAAATATATAGAAAAAAGATACTAAGACTCACTAAAATACTAAAATAAACAAACAATTCAGTCTGCATCTACTAAGGGCATTGGATTTTTACCAAGAACACTGCCACACTCAAAGACAGCATGCCCTCATGATTCCACCACAGAATCGAACAAAACATTAAGAAGCAACTGTAAATACTTAAACCTAAAGTTTTCAAAGTGATAAGGTACAGAATACATCTTAACAATTTTAATAAAAAAGATGGGGGGGGAAGCAGTTTCTCAGAAAATTGGGAATCGATCTACCTCAAGACCCAGCTATTCCACTCTTGAGCATATACCCAAAGGATGCTTCATTCTAACACAAGGTCACTTGCTCAACTATGTTCACAGCAGCTTTATTCACAATAGAAAGAAACTGAAAAAAAAAAAAAATTCTAGATGTCCTTCAACCAAAGAATGTATAAAGAAAATGTGGTACATTTACGCAAATAGTGTATTACTCAGCTGTTAAAAACAATGATATCATGAAGTTTTCAGGCAAATAGATAGAACAAGAAAAAAAATCATCCTGAGTAAGGAAAGACAAATATGTTACATAAGTGGATTTTAGCTTTCAAGTAAAGGATAATCATGCTATAATCCACAGACCCAGAGCGGGGAAATAACAAGGATGGCACAAGGGGAGACACTTGAAATTCCCTGGAGAGCAGAAATAGAATAGATTTTTTCAAGAGGACAGGAGGTGGGCTTGGGAACAGGAGGGATGGTTGAGGTTGGAGAAAGACGACTGGAAAAGGGGGCATTTTAGGGTGAGGTAGAAACCTAGTGTTACTATGTCATAGGATATTATTTTAAGGTGTGTTACTTTTGTTTATGTTGCATTTGTTAACTCTGTGAAGCTGTGCCTGTCTAAAACACCCAATAGTCTAATAAAGAACTGAACAGCCAAAAGCAAGACAGGAGGAAGGGTAGGCAGGGATGGCAAGCAGAGAGAATATATAGAAGGAGACATCTGGGAGGAAGAAAGAAGTAGCCAGAGAAGAAGAAGGACCCAGGGGCCAGCCACCCAGCTACATAGCAAGCCATGGAGTAAGAAACAAAGAAAATTATACAGGAATAGAGAAAGGTAAAAGCCAAGAGGCAAAAGATAGATGGGATAATTTACATTAAGGAGGTGGCAAGAAACAGGCCAAGCTAAGGCTGGACAATCATAAATAAGAATAAGTCTCTGTGTGATTTACTTGGGAGCTGGGTAACAGGCCCCCCAAAAGAGCAAAAACCAAGAAAAGTAATAAAACTCACACGAATCTATAAGGATGACCCCAGCTAAAGCTCCTAGCAATAGAGAATAATTAGACTGAATTGGCCATCTCCTGTCACCAGGCAAGACTTCCAGTGCAGGGACTGGGACACCAACCCAGGCCCATAACTTGGAGCCTACAGTCTGTGATATGCTGGGAGAAAGGTTACAGAGAAATTATGGGAATGACCAAGCATTGCCTGGCCCACGTGTATGAGAGAAAGCCCGCCCCAGATATTGCCTGGAGCACCAGGACTCAAAGACTGGATAGCCCAGAGATCTGGGCTAGAACCTAACACAACTAGAAAATACATAAATAAATTAATTAATTAATTAAAAAGTCAATATAATGATCCCTAATGATATTCTGCTATACCCCTAGATTGGTGCCTAGCCCAACTGTCATCAGAGAGACTTCATCCAGCAACTGATAGAAACAGATGAAGAGATCCATTGCCAGGCAGAGGTCAGGGAATCCTGCAGAATACAGGAAGGAAGGATTGTTAGGAGCCAGAGGGTCAAGAACATCACAAGAATCAACTAACCTAGGCGCACAGGTGTTCACAAAGACTGAACCAGGGAGCCTGCATGGGACTGACCTAGGCCCTCTGTATATATGTTACAGTTGTGTAGTTTGGTGTTCTCCTAACAGTGGGAGCAGGGGCTGTCTCTGACTCTTTTGCCTGATTTTGGGACCTTATTCCTCATCTTGGGTTGCCTTGACCAGCCTTAATACAAGGAGAGGTACCTAGTCTTACTGCAACTTGATATACCATGTTTAGTTGATATCCATGCCTGACCTTTTCTGAATAGAAATAGAGGAAAAGTGGACATGAGGAGAGCAGAGGGGAGTTGGGAGGAGGGACTGGAAGGAGAGGAGGTAGGGGAAACTGTGGTCAGGATGTAAAAAAGTAATGATAATAATAATAAATCATAAATAAATAAAACATATTGATATTATATGCATGAATGTGTATATATACATTTAACCAGGCTATAAAAACGTAAATAAAAACAGTCTAATATAAATCATGAACTGAAATACAAAATTCCTTTACAAAATATTAGGAAACCAAATCCATCATCACAAAAGCTTCTCCATGAATTCAAGATTAGCTTAACACTCGAAAATCACTAATACAGGTCAATGTGTTGGCAAAACAATTTTAAAAGCAAAATATCATCTTAATCCCTTCAAAAATATTTTGATAATTCTGAGATTCATATATCAAAATATTCTCTAGGTACAACATGCACACAATCATTTAGAAGGAAAGAGGCATGGCTCAAAAGCCACACCATTTGTGGAAACAGATTTCCAAAAAGACAAAGAACAAACTAGTAACAGTAGCCTACTCTTTGTATTTCTGCTGGTAATAACATAGTCTAAAGAGATAAAGATATATCAATCAGAGAAGAATAAAATTATCTTTTAAAATTATCCTTATCAATATTGATGTGATTGTCCTTGGAAAAACTAATGAATCTTAAGGCATCCAGAATTTTTGAGAGAATATATTAGAGCTACAAGATGAATAAGAAAGAAAATCAACTCCATTATCTATGCAAATTTTAATTAGAAAAACAGAACTTGGAATAAATTTAACAATAGATACGACAGATAAAGTTCTAAATAAACTGAGAGGTTTTTGGTCATGGATTCGAAAACATGTTAATAAGATATTAAATTCATCCCTATAATTAATTTATATACACAATCCTAATCACTTGGAAGTCAGAGGCAGGAAAACAATTATAGGTTCAAAGTCAGCCTATTTTACATTAATAGTTTCAGGACAGCCAGGAAAGATCCAGAACAGTCCATAGTAAAACCCTGTCTCAAAAACAATTAATGAACTAGATAGGCATAATAGTGCATGCCTTTAATACCAGCATTTGGGAGCCGGCAGATTTCTGTGAGTTCAAGGCCATGCTGGTCTACACAGTGAGATCCAGACAGCTAGGGCTACATAGCAAGACTTTGTCTAAAAAAAAAATTAATTAGCTAAATTGAAACAAATGAAACAAATTTAAATTTTAAATAAAATTACAATCACCAAATAAATATGAAAACATCAAAATTGGGATACATATTACTTGAAGATAAACTTAAAAAACATATATTTTAATTTAGGCACTACTGACTATATTAGAATATGGACAGAATACATAGATCAGTGGGATAAAGTACATATTATTATAAACAAGCTTACTATAGGGAAATACAGATATATACATGAACACTTTTCTACATTAATAATCAGAATTTTGTATTTCAGAAATACATTCCTTACCTAAAGTCTTATCTATATAAAGTATCTACTTTGAATAGTAAATTTATATACATAATATTGATGGTACCATATTGAACTTTGCCTTGTATTAGCTAAACTGGTACTGTTAAGCAATATTCTAATTGGCTGTGGTAGGCCAATTTTTGACACTTCATCTTTAGCATTGGAAATGCTTTGTAGAATATCTTTAACGTAAGTTTTATTACCTCATATTGGAAGTCTTTTAAAACCAAAACAGGACATAAACTATAGCAAAGAAATTTCACTGCATTAAAATGTCAAACTTCTGTCCACTGAGTCAATTTAAACAGCAAAAAAGTACGTCATGGCTTAAGGAAATGTGTTCTCAATACATATTCAAATAAGGGATTCATATTCACATCAAAAGAATACATATAAATCAATAGGAAAGTGAAAAATATTAGAAAAAGTGGGCAAATTATGTCAAAAACCAAAAATCTATTCATGAAAAATACTATGTGAACACAGAAAAGATCCGCTTTGTAGGATAGAGAAATGGTCAAGTATACCCAACTTCATCATATATAATAAAAATTATCCATGAGCAAAATATTTACTAATATAGTCACAGCTAAACAAATAGATATATTTAGACAAATAAGCTTAACTAGCATAAAAATAAATGAGGTAGAACTGCCTTAGCCTCCACAATAGGTGGACTTTACCGCAGACTGAGGAGGAAGGAATTTACCTTGTTCTTGTTTGTAGAGTTAGGTTTAAAGCAAGGAAGTGGTCACACTGACTTGTGGTTATTGTATCTTATTTGCCTTCCTGTATATCTGAAAATCTTACAATATATACTGAGTTCTGGGTGAACTCAGAAGTGTTTAAAGTGAGTGTCCAAAGATGGAATCAGAATAACAAATTCATATGGTTCACATATTCAAATCTAACCTAATTGCTAAAGGAAGCATTTACTATAAATGCTACCAAAAATGTAGAGTTACCATTTTTAAAGCAGTACTCTGTCTTCCTCAGCAGAATATTTCCTTCAGTTCTTCCTGAGACCTCTCAGAACTCACTCTTCCACGTATATGCTGACGATACCTTAGAAAGGTAGTGTTTCTGATGTGAACTCCCACATCAAAAGTACACATACATTTGAACTATTTTTAAACTGTTCTCAAAACCTTTAAAACACAAGGATATAAAACGCTTACCAGAACCTATACACTAAAACCTACAATATGTTGTGGTAAGAAGCTAAAAGCATAAGGCAAAGTCCACCTCTTCTTGGACGTCTTCTCAGACAGGGGAGCCCCACAGTTATTCCCTGCTCCCAGAGATGCTAAGTACTCATGAACAGTCTGAGATCCTAATTGATTCTATCCAGTAGAATGAAACTCCTTGGTGGTGAAGGCTACATTAGCAATAATAGATGTAAGTAAGGAGATATACTGAACTAGACAGTCTAGAAGAAGGCCTGAGCCACAGAACTCAAACCATGTCCTGCATGCTGAATCCAGCTCTTCCCTTTGCTTGCTGAATGTCTCAGAGAAATTTTTACATCTCACTTCAGGCAGTATATGAAAAATATAAATAGTAATAGTAATCTTATAACACTGTGTCTAAATCAAAAATAACTCATGATTAAAAAATTAATATGAGGGTCATCAAGATGGCTCAGGGAGTATAGGCACTTGGTGCCAAGCCGAAGGGACCTGAGTTAAATCACAGGGACCATATGATAGAAGGAGAGAACTTCCTCAAGATGCCATGTGGCACCACACCTGTGCTGTGTTGTGTGCATGAACACACAGACTGCATGCATAAATAAGAGTGAAAACTTAAAGTCACAGTCACACCTGTCACGCAGTCACTGCATCAGCAGCATGGGTAGCACTCTTCCTACTGCTGTCAGAGCTACCATGACACTGCTTTTTATCTGGAAAGAGAACGGACCCTGAGAAGTTTCTTGACTATGTAATTCCTTATTTTTGCTCTTTTTTCTTAATCCAATTAGCCATTACAGTGACCTGTCCTCCCTACCTCCTTAACACCAATCAGCGAGCACACTCTTTATGTTATGTGAAAAACAATTATTCACATCTGTACCCTAATGTTCACTTCCAAACAATGGTAT